>NW_020884882.1:12848270-12974007 GCF_003945725.1 Corapipo altera | reverse complement strand
GGGGGGGGGGGGAGAGCTGTCTCCTGGACCTCTCTGGTGGGCGACATTCCTGATGTAGGATGGGCTTGTGCTGCTCTGTGATGGAAATTGGGAGTGATTTGCTTCTGATTGTGTTTGTAAGAATGGAGTAAGCCAAGTGAAGTGCTCTCTGCCCCATCAGGAATGGGGTGTGGATACTTGGAGTGAGCTCCTGCACAGCTGCAGGAACCAGGGTGCTGGTTGCTGAAGCCTTGGGTCAGCAGGAGGGAGGATAAGGGCTTGGACTGTCCAGGTTAACACCACTTTGCTTAGGGATTGGAGCCTGCAGATGCAAAGCTGGTCACCACGTTGGCAGATTGGCGTCCTTTGGCCAGGCTGTGGTGCCACACAGTGAGTACCCACGTTGTGCCTCAGCCCAGGTGAAGGCATCTGAGTAGGGATGTAGCTCTCAGGTGTGCACGTGTGGGCTGGGGGGCAGAGGGATGCAAGCAGCAAGGAGAAGGAGCTCCAGAGCCCCCCTCTCTTCTTGGGGCTACAGCCAGCAACAGGCATTTCATGACCCTGGACATTGCTGTCACGTCCCACCATGTGACAAAGTGTTCCTGGGGTGACACGAGCCCCTGGCCACACAGAACTCTGGGGATACAGGTGGGACCTGATAGGTTTGTGACAGCAATGGCATTTCAGGGTGCTTTGTCACTGAGCACTCTGACATCTTCTGCTCTTCTTGACTGAGCTTTCCAGTACTCTGGGAAGTGGCTGTATAATCTCTGAGATGAGATTCCTGGAGTCCCAGGTACTAGGCGTTGTCTGTATCTATATCTGTAAATCAGACTGCTAAGCTGTTTCCTTATGTTTTCTCATCAATAAAATCAGGGATAATTATATCTTGCCTGTCTTCAGGGGTGTCATAAGGTTTAATTACTTTTGAGTTGCTTTGCAATTACCTTGGACAGCTGAATAGAAGCAGAGACTATACTTGGTATTTCTTTTGTTTTAATCCTCCCAGCTACCTTCCTTTCTTCTCAGCACAAGGCTTTGTGGATGTGTTTGCTATAATAGAAACCTTTTTTACTTAACAACACACAACTGAGGCAATTAAAACAGTCAGAAGTGATTAATGTGATTTCACTGGGTGAAAGCTAAAGCAGCTCGCAATTAAATAATGGCAACCTTCGTGCTATCTCAGAGCAACAGATGGGGAACGATTTAAAAACACTATTGGATCAGACACTTCGCAACAGGGGCAGATTGGTAACAGTGTGTCAGAGCCAGAAATATGCTCCACCTTGAAGGGTGCACTGATGAAATGATTAATTGATGGTAACATGCGACTTAGTTACGAGCGTGAGATGACAGACCTTCAGCTCTCGGGAACAAATGGACCTGTGATCGGATCATAATGGATTTAGGGGCTCTAGGTGGTGTGTTTGGAGAGCTGACAAGTCTCAGGGAGCGTGCTGGAAAGCTAGAATTGGGACGGTGCAGCTTTGCTTCCAGAACCTGAAGGATGAAGCGCTGGGAGTGCAGGGCATGAGGGGGGTGATGCCTCTGCAGGGTGCAGCACCAAGGGGTGCAGCTGTGTTTTTTGCATGGAGATATTACTGTTGTCCCAGGATGGTGCAGCCTGTGCTCTGCACTCCTGCATGCATGATGTGTTGCTCTGCATCTGGCACTTCTGTAATAATTCCTGTTCATAGCAGTGGGAGAAAAGGGAAGGAAGGGATTTCTTTCCACTAGACTTGCTCTGCAAACTGTCCTTGTACCAGTACTGCTGTTTCGGTGGGCGATGTGATGTTCAGTAGTGCCGTAAGTTGCCAGTGCTGGTGCCACAGATGGTGCAGCCCAGTTTTTCCCAGACACTAGAGAGAGTTGTGCCCACAAATGGGTCGTCTCTGACCTGTTTGCAGAGCTCCTCAGGAGGGCACTCCCTCTCGGGTTTTGGTCTAAATGAGCTCAATTAGTTGAAACAATGAAGCTTTGTTAATTTGGGTTCTTGGGGCTGCCGGGCTGGCTGGTGACAGAGGCGGCTGTGTCTCCACAGCCCGCCCTGCACAAACGGCCGTGAAACGGGGGCAGCACAGGAGGGAGGTGGGAGGTCTCCTCAGTTATACTGCAGTCATGTGTAAATTGCATTTATTTTAAAGTCTTTGTAAGCTTTGGGTGTGTACCATGCCAGGGCAGGAGGTGATGAGAGGTGCTGGTGGCACTAGAGCTCAGCCCTGTCCCTGCAGAGCCAGAGGGATGTGAAAGGAGAAACCATTCCGTGTTGTTGTTAAATCCCTCTGGGAGCCCCTGTCTAAGCAAACCGCCCCCAGCCTCTGCTCGCAGCTCACAATTTGTAGTCCACGAGAAGCTTGTGCTGTCGGGAAAATGAGTTACTTTGAGGCTGGGAAAATAAATATAAAAGCCAGGTTTCCTTCACCAGCTCTCACCCAGAGACTGGTCCTCACTGCAAAGCTGGTCCTCACTGAAGCTGCTGAAAGGCCCAGAATTAGAACAGATATTAAATAATGTAGAAGCTTTCATCATAATGTATTAGATTTCAAAGGGCAGATATTAAGAGGGCATAATGTGCAGCTATTTCTGAATTGCTCACCTCTTAAAGAGAGAAAGAGACTTTGTTTGCAAGAGATAAATGGGACACAAAATAGATGGTTCAGATATAGCATCAGAGGTTCAAAGCTCATTCATAATCATGCAGTTCAAGCACTTTCTTGATGTGTGCAGCACCTATATAGCAATCTTATGGAGGCAATGACTTCTAATGCTTCATGGAAGTTATCCAAGGGAAAATGTTAACGTGCTGGTAGAGACTCCATCTCAACTAGACACAAGGTCAATGGACCAAATCTGGGCTGACACGTCTGCAGGGAGGGCTGGATAGATTTGGTTTCATGGGTCCCTGGTCATCTACTCCTTACCAGAGCAAAAGGCCACGGCTGCTGCTTGTAGCTGTGGTATTGGCCAGGCTGGTTCATCCTCAGGTTTAATTCTCACAGCACTTGTGTTGTTTTTATCTGATCCTGAGTGCTGCTAAGCACCCTTAATTCCAGCTTGAAGCTGACAGGAGCTGAGAGTGCTGAGGCAGCTCCCCCGACCGAGTCCTTGGAGAAGGATGCTTGGCTCGGGTACAGAGTCAATTCCCTTATCCCTGCAGATTACACACTTGCTCCACACTGTCCTCATCCCCGAGCTGCATGTGCTCTGGTGCCAGCCAGGAAAGCTGGGAATCCTTCCTGACAGGACTGTGTTGTTGTCTTTGCAGATGACAGAGGGCCGGCACTGCCAGGTGCATCTCCTCGATGACAGGAACTTGGAGCTGCTGGTTCAGGTACAGACCTCGCTCTTTTGGGTACTAGAGTAAGTCACAGAAGTGCAATAAACAGGCATGCTCAGGTACATGGGCCCTTCCTCAGACTTGGATTAGCAGGAGGGTTTCCCTGTGCATGGTGAACAAATATATCTGTCATCAGTTCTGCTTCAGTCATTCAGTTTTTGCTTTCACCAAAATTCACAAAGTGTATTAAACACACCCCTTGTGGTGATGTTTTGGTTTTTTTTTTGGTCATTTAGATGGGAAGAAAAGTCTGTAGGTTTGAGGATGTTTTATTCCCATAACAGAAACCCAAAGCATGAGATTCTCAAATACAGAGTATTTTCTCAATTGAAAAATCTCTCCTGCTGTAAGTGCAGGAAAGCCTGGGCTGCTACCTTTTCCCCCAGGAAAAGGAAAGCCTGTGCCCTTCAGCTTAATGTCATGGATTAAGTACAGAATTGCCTCTCCATGCTCCACACAGCTCCATAGAGACACCCTGAGTCTGATGGAGCCACTTCTGTACGGAGTTGTGCAACAGGGTTTTAACGTGGCCATGTGTACTTAAATGTCAGTATTTGCAGAGAAAAATTTTATTTTACGTGAAAAGCCTGGACTGAAATTAATTTTATTCTTTCAATAGCCCAAACTTTTGTCTAGGGAGTTACTGGATCTGGTGGCCTCACACTTCAACCTGAAAGAAAAAGAGTATTTTGGGATAACCTTTATCGATGATACGTAAGTATGTTTGTTTATTTTAGACAGCTGTGTGATTGTTGCAATGTGAAACCTTATCTTTGACAGCATGGCAGTTTGGTGTGATGGAAGAATGACTTTTTTGAAAAAGAAAGATTTTCCTACCTTGTGCTTGGTTGAGGAAAGGGGAAGGCATGAAATAAAAAATATTTGGAAAATATTTTCTGGGCACAAACGAGAGAATACTTGCAAAATATTTTCCTGATGCTTTCACTTTTCATATTTGTCTCACAAGCTGAAAAAACTGATTCAGTGGCAATTTCCCTTGTGAGCACCCTCAGCTTTCCTCCTCTTCACTTTTCGTAACAACAAAAAAGTTTTGCATTGATTTTTCAAAAAAATTGCTCCTCTTTGCACTTGAATTTCAAATGTATTATTGAGTCTTTTAACCCCAAATTTCCCAAGCAGCAGCAAAATATGAGGTTAGTCCTTCCCATAAACAGCCTTCCTCTGGCTGGGGCTGGGTGTGATGCTTGGCTCCAGAGTGCTGTGGGAGATCTGCTTCCATGGCATGAACCCAGAGTCAGCTGGGTTAATTGAAATCCCAGCTGGTGTTTAGGTTCATCTGTCAGCGTGGCACTGAAACGTGGCTTCCCCACATCTGCTGGGTGCAGGACCAAAACCCACAGGCAGGAGTTTGCTCCCCAGGGCCAGCGTCTCCAGAGGAGTTACCTTCAGCTTCCCCCAAAAAAACTGGAGCAGAGCTGCTTGGGGCAGTGGGGACATGGAGTTGTGCACTAATAAATAAATAAACCTCTTCTTCTCTAATGGGAATAACATTAGTTCTTGCTGCTCTCCATTGCTGCTTTTTCTGGAGTCTTGGATGAAAGCCTCCCCTAAAGATCATGTTAGAGCCATGTTTGGGGCCGCTCTGCCAAGGCAGATGCCACGTGCAGGTGCAGGACTGGCCCTGAGGACAGGGCTGGTGTTCATGGAGCTGGTGGGAGCCGCTCGCTCTGGGCCCCTGACCCCACACTGTGTTATTTTTACCAGCCACTCTCATCTTGAGCTGTCCCTGGAATATTTTTGCCACGTCTTTGTCCCTTCACTTGTTGGAAAATATTTTCTTCCAGATCTTTCTGTAAATCCCTTGAGGATGCTGTTTGCACGTGGCTTATTTTTTCCCCTGGAAGAACTGCCATGAAATTTTTCTACAGGTTTTTTGGTTGCTGGCACTCCCTCACAGTGAGCTTTAAAGTGCTGTCCGGGGCATTATCTAAAAGCTGTTAGCTTCCCTGGAAACACCAGTGGGATTCCAGAACCTACCTTGGGTGTATGGCACAGGGCTGGGTGCTTGGAAGGGAGCATGTGGCCTCTGGAGGGCACCCATGGCCAGCCTTTTAGGGCAGCCACAGGTTTCTGTGCTCCCCAGAGTCCTCAGGGAGGTTACTGGGGTTTGAATCACAGTCTGGTTTGAGGTGAAAGGCACCTTAAGGCTCATCTTGTTCCAACCCTGCCATGGGCAGGGACACCTTCCACTTGACAAAGTTGTTCCAAGCCCCGTCCAGCCTGGCCTTGAACACTTCTAAGGATGGGGCAACCACAGCTTGGCAATGCCTTTGGGGGATTTTTTGTTTTCTTTCTGGCTGACTCCCATTTCAATCAGAGAAGCCACTGCAGAGAGAACTGCCTGGTTTAAGGAGTGTGCCTCTGGTAAACTCCTCTGCCCTGAAACAGGGGTTTGTTGGGCTGGGGCAGAATAGGAGGAGGTGGGGATGGAACTGCAGAGCTGAGCCATCTCCTTGCAGCAGAAGGATCAGACCCATTTCTAGACATAGAAAGTCAGTGGAAGTCACTGAGAGTCAAAGAGCATTCGTGAACACCAAAAGTGAACTGTATGAAAATCTGAAAATTAGGAGAAAAAAAAGGAAATAATTTAATGATGTTTGTCTTCCTTGGAGCTGAATCTTGAACTTTTTAAAGTAACACTTGGAGTAAACATGAGCACTAAGAACCCATTTCTGTATTTCACCCATCCCAGTTTATAACTTTCTCGCCAACCTGTTTCCACAGAGGTCAGAGTGTCTGGCTGCAGCTGGATCATCGTGTCCTGGACCATGACTTGCCCAAGAAACCAGGGCCGGCAACTTTGTATTTTGCTGTTAGGTGAGTAATTGTTTCCACCAAGAAAACATTACCACTTGGGTTTATTTATCACCAGGGGCTTTTGTTTAAAAGAACTGATTACAGATTTGATAAAGGAAATAAATGTCAAAGCAAGGTGTTATTTTTAGAAGGAGATTAGGTCCTGGATAAGTGCTGCACTCTTTTGTATTTAACTATTAAATAAAGTAGGTTGGAACCTGCTACTTTTTAAACTGTTACCAGGACATTATTACAAGAGTTTCATTGGGGGTTTTTTGGTGGTTGTTTTTTTTGGTTGTTGTATTTTTTGTTTTGTTCAAAACCTCATATTTTAAATATCTTCTTTGCTTGACTTGTCTTTAAGTGTGCTAAATTGTAATACAGTTTATTTAAACAATCATACTTAGTTTTTTCCTTCTATTTACTTAGGGGTTGTCTGTACTTGAAAGGGATTGCTGATGGCTCTTTGCTCTCACAGCTTAACCAGTCCTCAGGAGAGAATGAAATCCCTGACAAAATGATGATTTTGGCCAATGTAATTGCATTACTTTAGGGCTGTTGCTGGCAAAGCTCTGCTGGTTAAGGACCTGAAAAAAAAACATGTCCTACGAAACAGAGCTGTGCTGGCAGAAAAGAATCATATTCTTAATATTGTTGGAGTTTTTGGTTTTCCTTATAGTCTATGAGGAAAATGAGAGCAGACTGACCTCATTTACTTTGCAGATCTCGGTAAATTTATGCCTTGTGTGCTTAATTATTTGAAGCACTTCCAAGGCAGAGCCTCTTGTGTAGCTGGGTCGGTTGGCACCGTTGTCTCACCACATCCCCCATGCCCTGGTCATCGAGGGAACAGGGCAAACAAGTGGCACTTTGTTTTGGCTGAATATGTGCTGATTTGTGATGGCATTCAGAGCTCCTCTTCCCCTCCACACTTCTAACAGAAAGAAAAAAAACTGCAAACATTTTCAAAGGGATGATGGGCTCTTCACTATATTCACTGTTTGATGAGGATCTGGGAGGCTAAAGCCTCTGGCTTCCCAAGAGAGCTGTGAAGGCAATCCTGTGACCTGAGCACTTCTTGGTTTGGGATTCACGCTGTTGGCTGATGGAGTTCATTTTGGCCCTCCTTATTGCAAGATGGTCCTCGACAGGACAGGGTGTGCAGGGACCTGGGCAAGAGTTCACGTGTGAGGAGTGGGCTTGGAAAGATCAACTTCCAGAAGCTAAATTTTAAGCCTGACTGCTCTGGGGTCATGAGATACAAACCAAGCAATTAGGAGCCAAGGAGGTGGGCAGTGAGTGAGATGCAGAGCAGGAGAAGGAGGAGCATATAGAAATAATTAGCACTACAGAAACTGTCTGATCAGTAGAAAATTGATATTCCAGCAGAAAAGCCACTTCAAAACCTGCAGCTCTCTGCTCTATTACAACTTTCTGGTTAAGGAAGCAACTCCAGGCCTTTGCTCCTCGGCAAATGCTCTGGGTGGTTAGTTCAGACACTTATCTTGTGTGAACACATTTACCTTGTCATAGCCTATTCCTTAATTAAACTCCCATGAGAGCAGCTGAAAGTACACACTCACAGCTGAGTGTGCCCATGTCTTGAGCGGAAAAGCGAGGCTGGGTGTGGGATGAATGGCATGGAGGGTGTGGGCAGAGGCCCCAGCACTTGGCACATGTTCCCTGGGCTGGATGGGCTCCAGCCCTGCACGACGTGACCCCAGTGGGTGCTGCTGCAGGGGCAGGGTGTCCCCTGGCCTAGGTGAGCCTTCCTGTGCCATCCATTCCTTCTGAATGTCTGAAATAGGCTCAGCCATGAGTAGAATAAATACTGAATACTGCTTCAGTTTGAGACACAACTGTAATGAGGCAGGGCACTGAGCTGCTCTTCTCCTGACCGGTGGCAAATGTGCAGAAGCATCAGTTCCCAGCATCTTTTGACACTGTACTGGACAGTTTCCAGTAGCATAACTGGAAATAGGGGAATCCCCAGGTTCCTGGTTATGACCCTCTTTTTCTTCATCACTTCTCATCCCCGAGCTTTTGCTGTTTCATAAGGAACTATGTGATAATCCTTTGAGGCTTTTAATTATTGTCAGCTGGCAGAAACTCAGTCCAGTCACGTAAGCTGTCCTATGGTACACACAGCTGAAGGGCTCTATAATGCAGATGTAGGACTTACAGAAGCGTCATTCTAGTTTCAAGGATGCTGACAGCTTTGGAAATAAAAGCAGGACGTACGCTTTATGGTGTTCCCAAACGTGCCTGTCATCCCTTGAACATCCTTATCTCTGTGGTCCAGTGTTCCCCATCTGTACTGGGGTGATAAGAACGTACAGCTTGTACCATGGAGGAAATAGAGCACAGGGACATGGCTGGGGCAGGGGGCAGTGCCCCCCAGGGCCCTCTCCCTAAATCCATAGATCCTACAGGCTCCTGCTTTGTACGAGCAGTGACTGGGAGCTGCCTCTCTTCAGAGCCAGGGGTACTGTCCTGCTTCTGAGAGTAAATCAGCCATGTCTGACTCTGTTTGAAAGAAACTGCAAGTGCAAATGAGGTCGTTAGTTGAGAAAATCACGTTCTGGTGCAGTGGAGGGAGGGAGGCTTTAGCAGGCTGAGGAAGGTCCACACTGAGAAGGGCTGGTCTGGCAGCAGGATGGGAAAGGATGAAAGGTGAGGATCCTGCCATCTGCTCTGCATTTCTGGAGAGGAACACTCAAGGGTGTTTAAAGTAAATTTAGCAAAGCTGTTGGAAAAAAATATATCAGATGTGATCAAGAGAGGGTGGAAATACCTGAAGCTCCAAGAGTTCACGTGGAAAGGTGAGTCATGGAAAGGTAAAGTAGCCTTTCAAATGTCTGAGGCAGGCTGCTGGCCTCAGGTCTGCCCCTTGGACAGGCTGCATGCCTGTAAAATGGGTAAATTATCTTCAGAGGCATTCTGGAAAGTGCTTTAAAATTAATTAGATGGAACATGTTGTAGGAATGTGAAACATTAAAACAATTACTATTGTATCACTCTTCTCAAGCCACAGCATAAACACTGCAAACATTCCTAACACATGTGGCAGGTCCCAGCTTCACTGCTCCCTACCAAGTGCTCCATGCTGCTGCTGTGGGCTTGTTCCAATGTCTTACAAATCATCCATGCCAGGAGATCAGTGGCTGGAGCCTGAGGCTGTGAGGAGCCTTAAGAGCACCAGGGGGCTGCAGGAGGGTTTGGCCTGCTTCTGACTCACACAGTGGGCTGTGTGCCCTGTGTTGGCCATCCAACCCTCCTGCTATCAAGAGCAAGGCATTGAAAAGCCTTGGGGTGGAGGATTGACAGGACCACCTTCACACAAATTTGTCTCTCTTTAAACTGACTTGGCAGTTCCATGCTCCTCAAATTATAGGTGTGTTTTCTCTGCACCATTTAATGCACCTCAGCACTGCTGGGTTTGATGCCCCGAGTGAGTCAGAGAAGCACACGGGCAGGTTGTGTGTGATTTTGCCAGCAGCATAGGTGATGTTTGGTGTAGCTCTGTAACAAACTGGGGACCCATTTGCCAACCTTGGCTAGGCCAGAGTAACCAACAATGGGATCACTTTGGTGTGTGCCTCTGATGGACCCATGATCTGGAAAGAGGAAGCCGTGGCTGCGAGGAGAGCAGTGAGCACCAAGGCAGTGAGTGCTGTGCAGAGCAGTGTCTTTAAGGCTGAGCCAGTTGCAGCCCTTCCATGTAAGCACCTGGTTTTGGGGCTCCCATTGCCAGTAGGATGGATCAAGCTGACCCAAAAGTGTTCCTGGTGATTTTTTTGCTTTTCCCTGTTTGCTTAGAGCAAGGTTAATGGCCCTCATTAACATCTCTGCTCTCTCCTCCTGAAAGGAAGGTGGTCCTGCAAGGCTGCCAGCCCCTCTCCTCCAGCAAAGTGCTGGGCTGGCTTTCCCACCCGCAGTGCCTCGTTTGGGGTTCATCTTTTCCACTGCTGTGGCTTTATCTGCATAGGAGGGATGGGCTTTGCTCCTTGAGAGTTCGACAGAGCTCTCATCTCATTTGAAAAGTCATCAGATATCCAGGATCTATTGAACTAGGAGTTGCTGTTCCCTGTGTGCTGTCAGCCTGTGATTTTCTGCTGTTCTCTCCTAATAGGCCGGAAATTAAGTGCAGTAGCTCATAGTTCCTCTGTGCTATTTTATTGCTAGAGAACAAAACACTGAGGAAATAAAGTGACTTGGGAGGAAGATGAAACCTATTCAAGAAAGCAACTGAGAGCTGGTTTCTTTTTTGTTTTGTTTTTAATTTTCAGGTTCTACATTGAAAGCATTTCCTTTCTCAAGGACAAAACTACAGTAGAGCTGTTTTTTCTGAATGCCAAGTCATGTGTACACCAGGTAAGGCTGAGTGTCCTTCAGAGCTCCTTGTCATGCGTCTCCCTTTCGTTGCTCCTCCACCACCTACACTTAGTAGGAACTGTGTTTGATTTATAGATCTTATTGAAGTATTAAGATAGCGTGCTGACTCTCCTCCTTCACTTAAACACTGATTCAAGCAAATGGATAAGGATGATGATGATTTCCTAGTCCTGTTTTCACAGCCCCACTGTTTGCTCACTGCACTAGAATGAGTCTTAAACACTCCAAAATTTTTGAGTTGCTTGAAATCTGAGTTGTAACTTTGCAGGTAGGTTCTGCTCAGTGGCACATCCTTCTACACCCTGCATAGCAAACACTCAAGTCAAGCATCTCTCTACTGATCTAGAGTCAAACTTGTCTTAAGAAGAAAAAACCCGTGAGGAAGGTTCTATGTTGTGGATTTGGTCCCTTATTTCCTGCCTTAATTCAGTTTGGTAGTAAAGTAATAGTAAATCCTGTGAAGTAGCAATTACAACTAGTTATTAAAATACTTTCTGTATTTACTCTCTGGGTAAGAATCTTCCCCTATTTCTTAAAATATTCAAATTGGTAAAAACATATTTTTATAAGTTACTTCATGATATGGCAAGAAAAATCTTAAAAAAATAAGGTTGATCCGCTGCAGATACATCTTGGTCTGAAAAAAGAGTGGTGTGGCAGCCACCTTTGCCATGCCCCTGCAGCTGCAGTTCAATGAATTTTACTCCATGATTTTTCAGTTCATGTCAAACTCAAGCATCTGGTGCCCTTCTTTTTTTTTTTTTTTTTTTTTTTCTCACTCATGGTTCAATCAGTCTAAAAGGGTCACTTGGTTCTTACAGCCTTTCCTTGGAAAGCAATCCTGTATCACTGGCTGGTGGTGGAGCTTGGTGTAGCCAGCCAAAGTTTTCACCTTTAATATGCTTCATATTTTAGAGGATTCTTATTCAGTATTTATTATTTTATGGTGGGGCCAGAAACCTGATGTGAAAGTGGTTAATGGCAAAGTTGTGACTGTGCTTTGTACAGGAATTGCTTTCTGGAAGAGTGGAGGAAATTGGTGCCTTTTTACAATATGCTAAAGTTTTAAAGATGCTCCAAGAACTTGGGGCCTCACTGGTTAAGGTTATTAAGAAGCAAATTTCCACTTGACATATCTGCCACTTAAAATGAAGGGGTTTGGCAACTTGTAGGCATCCTTTCAGGGAAAACTGGGGAAGTTTAACTAGACAGACAGCACAAATGATTCTGGAATTGGAAAATGGCTCTGGTTTGGGGATAGAATGTGAAAAATTCCATTGCTGTTGAATACCAATACTGAATTTAATATTGAAAAATATTAAGTGTTTATGTGTATACATAAAGCATAAGAGAGAGCAAAGGAGAAGAGAAGCATTAAAAAAATTGCCCTCACTGCTCATAGACAAGTATGTCATCAAACCAATGAGGAATCACTTTTGGGATAGGTAAATATGATTATTCAGGCAGCATAACCTCATATCACTGCACTGAGATGCTGATAGCACCTGAAGCACTGATGGTGCACTGAGTAAGGCAGTCAGCAGACTATGCATCATCCAGTGGAGTTCATGGTTTTGGGATCTGGGAGTGGTTTGAAGGAAGGCTGGCTCATATTTCCCCCCATGGCTTGCAAGGTACGTGCTCTAATTGTAGCAACCCTAAGTGTGGCTTCCCCATTCCTGCAAGCAAAACTGCCAGAAACAGAGGGTTTACTCTTGTGTCCAGTTTCTGTGGGCAGCGTAGGGATGAGGAGCATCACCTCCTCCTGAGAGAAGGAGCTCTGTGGGCAGTGCCAGGTGACTCAGCACGTAGGGAAAGCTGGGAGCCCTGGCTGTGCCTGGAGCCCTCTCTGTGCTGGGTGGCTGTGCTTAAGCCTGTGGCTCCTTCAGCAGAATCCAGTTTGTCTGCTTCCAAGATACATTTGGTCCAGTGGCTTTTAACCTTCAAATTAGGTCTCGTAAAGATATTCTATCCTACTTGTCAAACTTAGGGTCAGTCTCTAGGTTTCAAGTAGTGCATGAAGAGCATATGGGAGCAGTCCTCATCCTTAAGCCATGGGATGTGGGCAAGAGGATACACAAAGGCCCCTCAGATGTGCTTGCAGTGTGTCCTCTCCTGTGGTGCTGCCAACTCCCTTGTGCTGCAGGGAAGGAGCCACAGGATGAGCAGTGTCCGAATAGGAGCAGATCCCCAGCTCTGTGGAACCAGTGGCTGATGCTCACTGATGACAGCAAGGAATGTTCCCTGGCATTTCTCAGTCATTAATCCAGCTCCACGAGGTTAGACCTGCCTCAGCTTGGCTTTATTTTCTTTTTTTTTTTTTCCCTTCCTTTCCTTACTGCATTCATGGAGTGAGGAAACCCCAGTGTGTCAAAAAGCAGGAACCCACACCCAGCCCTGTGCTCAGGAGTGTTCCCCAGTTTACTGGCAGTACAGGAGGATGCCCTGCCAGGGCAATATCCTAACCTGGATCTCTGCACAAAGCCTCTGCTCCGTGTGGGCCAGGAATGTGGCTCAGGATAGATGCTGCAATACCTGGGGTGTGCTAAGACCTGCGTGGATAAGATTGCTTAAAAGTCAGTCGTGTTTTCTGCTTTCACAAAGGTGTTTCCAAAGTTTTCACAGTGGCTTTCCCCCATAGGGGAAGCCCAGATCCAGGGTGGTGCAAATGCCTGATGCTTGAGTGCTCTTCTGACATTCCTGAGTGCTGGCATGTGTTGACAGCACAGCAGTGTGTGGGTACCTGTGCTTCCATGGCTTCTGTGCTTTAAAGGACAATGATGTTTTTCTGAGCAGAGAGGGGCAGGGTGATGATGCCCTGCATGTGACATGGGCATCATGTCAGTGCTTCTGCTGGCACACAGGACACACCAGGAGAGCCAGATGAAGGCTTGGGGGAGCACAGCCAGCACGTTGGTGAAGCTCCACGCTAGTCTCTCCTGTGGAGAGGATTTATCCATGGCTTACAAGGTGTGAAATCCTGTAAGTGGCTGTATCTAATCAAAGAGAATGGCATCTCCCTGCTGGAAGTTGGGCATCTCTGGCTGGAGCTGCTGGGCAGTGTGTGCTGGCCATCTTGCCCCAGATGACTCCAGAGGGGTTTTGCTCCCAGACGAATAAAAATTTAGAATAAATAGTACACCATATTAACAGTATTATCAATTATATAATATATTACAATATATGGATAAAAATCTGCATGACAGTTCTGACAAGGGTGAAAGCCACAGTGCACAGCCACACTCCTCTTCCTCACCTTTCAACCCCACATTCCTTCTTGCAAATCTGTCTGCTCCTTTCTGCGAATCAGGTACTGCTTTACTCTGCCAGGACTTGAAGGAATCTGGGACTTGTGCATTTTGCAACCTCTGTAGACATTTTGGCAAGGAAGGGACAAGATAGACAATAAAATCTCAGCTGCCAAAAATGTATTTCTTTCTACTCCCCACCCACTCCCCCACCTCCGTGCTCTTCCATACAGTCAAAGCTCCTTTGTGCCTCTGGGACCTTTGCTGGCACGTGCCAGGTTTGTGCATCCTCTGTGACCTGTGCTGTTCTCCATGTGGTCTCCTCTGCCTGCAAGCAGCTGGGGAGCCGGGGGAGACCCCTGTGCTGAAGGCACAAGAGGGCTGAGACCTCATTTTCACTTTTGTGAAGTCTCCTTGTGTGTGAACTGAATGCAGCACTTGCTGTTGCACTTGCAGAGCACCCGGTGCCTCCTCACCACTGGTGCGTGCACAGACTTGGCCTGCAGCCAACACAGCAAATGCTGCCAGAGCTCTCACCCTGCTTTCTTTTATATTGAGCTGCCCATTTTTTTTCCCCCCTGGTCTGGTGCTGCAGTCTCCAGGCTCTCTGTCCTGTGTGGTCCAGCCAGCTGCCTGCTCCTGCTCTCCAGAATGCGTGCTCTTTGAGCTGGAGCCTCAGGAGTGCCAGGAAAAGCCTGGGCCACCGAGCAGGAGGTGGGAGCTGGTGAAAATTAGATCTCCAGGTCTGTGGAAGGGCCTCTCAGTGACTTAGTTAAAAACTCATTTGTTAGGTGTATTTTGGGAGAAGGCAAAGGCTAGAAGTATGCTTTGTGTGCATCTGGGCTCTGTTTTCTTACATGGCTCTCTTTTCCAAGGCTTTGAAAACCACCGCCCAAAAACCTTCAGTGGTGACAACTTCAACTGAAAAGCTTTCTCCTCTGTCACTGACTTTAAGAAGCTGGGTTAAGATTTATAGCTATCTGAAATCTACTGTACAGCTGGAATTTAAAGGAGTGAAAGCCTGGCGCTTGGTTCCATGTGAAATGGGTATCTCAGAATGGATGTGTTTGCACAGGGAGCTTTGTAACGTGTTCAGTGTGTTATTGCACAGCCCGTGACCATAGCTGGGATACTTTAGAGGAGGTGGGTCAGAACTGGTCACGCACATGCTGATGATAAATTTGGAAAGATAAATTAGCCTTTTCTTCTTTTGAAACAGCCAAGTTTGGAAAAATAACACCCTACTTGGCCAGCGAAGCACTGTCAAGTTTATTATGCATTAGAGCTAACCTCCTTATAGCTCTGCAGCCATACAGTTGACTCTTTGCCAGTCCTTAAAATATGTTCTGTAAACGAAGATCTTGGTCAAGTTGGCTATGTTCCCCTTTTCCTCTGTATATCTGAGTGTTGGGGGGTTTATTTAATTTCCCATTTGTTTCAAGGACTTGTAAGAATGGCTTTGAAAAAAAAAAAAGAGAAACGTTAAAGGAAATGGAAGTTTGGAAGTTTTCAGAGGAGTCTGTAAATGCGATAGCTCCATGAACAGCAATGCTTGTGAGCACTTGGCAGCTTGAAGACCAGTGCTTACCAAGAAGAGCTGTTGAAACAGACCCCTGGTGTGAGCATAAAGTCTGGCTGGCTTCCAGCTCGTGGGGAGCAAAGTGGTCATATATCAGAGAGCTCTCGAAAGTTTTATAACAGATATTTCCTAATTCTCCCCCATCTCATGGGAGAGGGGAATGTTCCCATTCAGCCCTGTAACATGGTGTAGTCTGATCCTAGCCAAGGCTATTAAATAGGTGCTGTCCATTGCCTAAATTTGCTGCTCAGCACATGTAAAGCCCAGGATGGAGTTCAGCAGGACCAGTTGGCTTCTGCTCCTTCAGGGCTGTCATCTCCCGTGGATGCTGGCATGGCAGCCACCTCCTTGGCCCAACCTCCCCAGCAGCTTGTCAGCAGATGAGACAGATGGAGCGTGGTTGTGCCTGTGTACAGAATGTGACAGGAGGAGGAGGCAGTACCCCATGCTGATGTGAACTGGCAGATCTCCATGGAACTCCCCACTTAATTACCCCAAGAGACCTCACATGGGGCTGTGCTGGTGGCTTGGGGAGGGACTTGGCTGTGGTGTGGGTATAGTGAAGGGACTCCTCTGAGAGGGGCTGAGGTTGGTCCAAGGCTGCCTGCTGTAAAGGGTGATGGTGTCCCAGGGACCTCGAAGGTTCTTGTTGAGGGAGGTGTATGTTGTGTCCCAGCTGGCCCATTGCATATGAAGATTCAGTTGGTTTGCAGCCAAGGTTTCATACCTCACGTCTCTTATGTAGTCACCTCCTCCTGGGTCTAACTACTGGGTTAATTGCCATGGAAAGTTCTGCACCTTTGATCTCCTGGCCACAGACTAAAGATGCTGTGACAGCTCAGCCAGTTCTGTTTTGGTGTGTGTTGGGGTAGGAAAGCGAAAGACTGTGATTAAATGTTAAGTCTAATGACACTTGCTATATCCCCTGGCTGGCAAACAGGGAAGTCTTTATGTCTTTCCCCATTCTCTGCTTTTACTCTTATATTAATGAAAAAAAGTGGCAGTAAATGTGCTTCCTGTTGCACTGAACTGTGCAGACGAGTCTCAGAAAGTAGCTGCTGCTGTCTCTGGAGTTTCACCTAAGTGTTGGCTGAGGCACAAAAGGCAAAGGGAGATGGATGAGATGGCTGGCAGAGACAGCAAAATAAAGGGTGTAACAGAGAAACCTGAAGCTGCTCCTCACCAGGAGGCACTAACAGCTACTTTTTTATTTTTTGGGGGGGGGGGGGGGGGGGGGGGGGGGGGCTGGGTTGGCCCAAGTCTCTGAGTTGGGAAGCAGCAGGTCCTGCCAGGAAAGAGCCGTGTCGGCCACTGCACATGAGCTGAGCTGCATTCGGTCTCAGGCTGCACTCACTTGTTTTGGGTAGGAAGGGCTGTGGGGTTCCATGGATGACATTCAGACATCACGGACCATCTAAATGCTGTGAAGCAGCTGTGAAGCCTCCTGAGCCACCCAGGCTGCAGCATCCGTAGGGGAAATGCAGCACAAGTGGAAATCTGAAGTGCCCTTTTCAGGAAGATCAGGCTTCAATTTGCTCCTGTGACAGCTCATATTCCACATCTCCTGCTGGTTTAGTGCTTTGCTTTACTTCCCTATGGGTTTGGAGGCAGACACTTTCTTTGCTGTGCTTTTTCTCAGCCCGGTGTTTCTGCTCTTGGGAAATGAGTCCCAGTTAAGATGCTCAGCAAAGCTTGGAGGAGGGAATGGGTTGTGAACAGCAGGTGACACCACCAGGACTGAGACGTAGGTGTGAATGCCAGTAATTAGGACAGGCAGTTTAAGGTTGGAGGTTATCCATGTGCAGCCAGTGTTTGTCTCTGTACGGTAATTACCCAGCACAGCCACTCTGACAGGGCGAGTCGTTGGATCTGCCTGACCTAGTTCCTCCTGAGCTGCTCGGCTTGTGCCGTGTAACAGGTTGTGGCCAACACCCACTCCCCCCCGCTCCAGCCTGTCAAAAAAACCTTAAACACCGAACAGCTGCTAAGCTTCCTGCACTGCTGGGACCTGCCCTCCCATCCTCTGGCTGCCAGCACACACAGGGATACTGGATGCCTGCTGGGAGGTCGCCACAGTGCTGGGTAAGGGCACAGGGTGCTGGCATCTCTTTGTTCACTTGTCCTGGGTCCACACCCAGCTAATTGCCTCCCTCCATTTGAACACCTTGTTGCAGACATTTGGGTCCTTTCTTTTCCCTCTGACTAATTGCACCCTTCTTTCAGCTTTTTTTTAAATCACCTCCCAGTAATCACAGGTAATTGTATTCAATATTGTGGCTGTCTCGAGGCTATTCAGTCATAGTACGTGCATATTCGGGGGTGTCTTTGGTTAATAGAAATTTTTTAAGGGATTGGTTTGAGGGAACAGGTGTGTTGGTATCTCAGTTCTCAAATCTTCCTGTGAAATGTTTTTGTTGTCACTCTTTTAACCTGTGGAGGTTATGTGTGGTCTGAATAAACCACATCCCCTTTCACTTCTTGCTCTGGCTGTAAAGAGTTAAAGTTGACAGTTCCTGTGTGTTGCTTATTTTTTTAAATCTGCTTTAATCTGAGTTTAAAGCCTAAAGATTTGCTTAGCACAGTTAATGCTCATCTGACTATCGTCACTCTTGATCTGAGTTTTCATCAGGATTTCAGACTTGTATCTCTATGGCAGTAAATTCTAGTGTTGTTGCTGTGTGTAATGAGGGTTCACTGCTCTATTCATGACCAAGCTTGTGATTTTTATCACATTCTAAGTCTGTGTCTGTACAGCAAAAGACTTGAGCTCCTCTCTGAACTGGGGACTAAATTCTGCCCGTGGGCACTGAAGGGTGAGTTGGTCTTTACCAACTGCTGAGATAGTGACCTACTCCTGCTCTACAGTAATTGCCACCCAGTTTGGACACCTGCTACAACCTTTTATTACTCTGCTGTTTGTCAGCATGACAAAAGCCACCACCTGAATCTGCTGGACCAAATGCAGTGTTTAGATAAGCCAGTGGCTTTTTGGAGGAGCTACACAGGGGGCTGAATCTGTCTCGCTGGTTAAAATGATTGGTCCCTGTGCAAACTCTAATTGAAAAATATCAGTTTCATCCCCTCCCTGGAGCTGCACCCGCTAGTCTGTTTAAACTTATTTACATCTCAAATGTAGAAGACTCAGATTCCATTATCTGAATTACATGCATCTACTTAACCTCATGCTAGTGACCTTGTTCCCACTTGGGATAAATCTAGGAAAACCTTCCATCTTCAGTTTTGACACACAGCCATGGGAGCACTCGCTGCCCAGGCTCTCAGGGCCCCCCCACTTGCTCACTGAAATCTCTGCTTGAATTACCCTGGTGATTGCAGGGATTGCAAATGAATCTTCTTACAGCCGTTTTCCTCATCTATTTTTGAAATCTGACCTTGCTGATAAAGCGATACTAAAAGAGAAACCCCCATCTGCCAGCCTTCAGGCTGGAGGATGATTATAAAATCAAAATATTGCCTGAGTGGGAAGAGTCATGGTCCTGCACTCCAGAGTGACATGTCCTGCACTCCAGAGCTATCTGCATGGATTTGTGTCAAGCCAAGGGCTGTCCAAACTCCGTGAGAGCCCAGGGCAGGGCTGGATTACATTAGAGCAATGGCCAATTGGGGAGCCAGATGGCAAATAATGTTATGTTATGATGAAAAATAATTCCAGGCTCAGAGGGAATTGTCCAAGAGACTGTCACTTGTAAAGCATTAGTCTGTCAGATAAAGGCTGAGCTGGGCTTTGGATCCTTTGCTTCAAATCCTTGCTCTGCTACTTAGCTACTGTGGGACTTCAGGGCAGTCCCTTTGTCTCCCTGCATCCTTTCTTCTGTGATTTTTAGCCCCTTCAAAGGGTGGGTGTTCTCCTTATTGCTCTTTGGGGTTTTTTTTTGGCACTGAGCCTCACTCAAGAGTGGCCCCAGTCTCTAGCCACTATATTATGGTATGGTGATACAGGATAACAATTAGAGCTGGTCCACCCTGTTCTGACGTTTGCAACAGCTGGAGAGACATGGTGGCAGCCCTGCACCTGGGGCATCCTGTTTGTCCCCTTTGCTTGGTCAAGACACCTGCAGCATCCTTGAAAGAGGTCACATTAGGGAGGACTCACTTACCTGTTCACTCCTCTACAGCTTCTAAGCAAATGTGTTCAAAACTGCTTTGGCACAACAAATCCCTCACTCTGAAAGCAAAGACTGAAACTTCACCACCTGGAGAAGTCAGTCCCCCTTCAGCCTCCCTTTCGTCTCCTAAAACCCTGTATGAAGTGGTTTGTGGGATCACTGTAACACTTGTAGCAATGCCATAGCAGCCAGTAAAGTGACCAGAGTTTCTTAACCCTGGTATCTAGGAACGAGTAAAGAGCAGCCTCGTAATTACTATTGCTAATTAGATAATGGCTGTGAGGTGCTTTGAAGATGAAAAGTAAGGAGATGCTTGGTTATTAAGTCCCAAACACCCCAGTAAGGCCAGCAGGAGCTATTGCTGTGGGTCATCAGGGACTCACTGCTGCAGCATATCTGGGAGCCAGCAACAAATCAGGGAGGGCTTTGGAGAGTTAAATCTCCTTGAGTTTCTTGTAGGTTTAGAAGGCGATGAGCCACATGTAGCTGATTCTGCCTTGGGGCAGGGAGATGGTCTTGATCAGCTTTTAAGGTCCCTTCTGGCCCTGTTTTCCCTGATTTTGTGGTTCCACAGACAGCTTTACTGAGCCAGATCCCATCTTTCCTGCTGAGCTGAGGTTCCCTGTGATGGCATTTTCTCATGTCTGAGTTCTCTACCTGCTGGTGCAGGAGCACACGGTGCCTGGATGACCTGATCTCCTGTAATCCTCCCCCCAACTATAGTTGGCTTCAGAGGCTGTTTGAGGAGAAGCTTTAAAAAGCGAGCTCAGATGTGCATGACAAAGACTAACCTGATACAGACCTGGAAGTAGCAAAGTGCCTTAAAATTGCACCTACGTGAAGAGATCTTGCCTCTTTTCTTAAGCATCAACATGAAAGAGATCTGAAGGAAGGATGAACTTCAAGCTATTTCTTTTTCTCTTAACTTGTGATGTGCCCCTCCTCTTCTTCTAATACATTATGTCTGGGAATGCTTTGGAGGCTACTCCTGCATAGCTGTTGCCACACCTGTTGGGAAGGGGAAATTGCTCTTGGTCTGCCTGTCGGAGAAGCCTGGGGGAGCGCTGCTGCTGGAATGTTTTATTGACAAAGCTGGCAAAAAAACTTCCTTTCCATGAAAATTGAATTATTTGTTTGTTCACTCTTGAATTTAGTCTCTGTGGGCCAGACCTGCAGCTGTGGTAAATTAGCTCAGCTCCAGATGTGCCCTAATATATTTCAAGATGTCATTTCGTGTATCTGTATGTAATTCTGTAGATCTTCCTTCTCCCCTGGTTTTGGCATTATTTCAGCTTTCAGTCTGCTTTGTCTCCTCATACAGCAAATGGATCCTGGGGACAAAGGATATGTTGGGATCTCAGTGGCAGGAGACAGGCATCATGACCACTATCTTCACTTGCAGAAGGTCGATAAGAAAAATCTGTGTTTGTGGGGTCAGTTTTGCTCTTCACACACCATTTGCAGGATGTAGGAGTGTAAAGGGTGGCTTTGACAACCCAAGTCCAACTGTCAGTGCATCTCCTTTACCCTTCCAGTGTTATTGCTGGTCCCAGAATAGAACCAACACCCAGATTTTTGCTGGTAAGAAACTAAGTTTGAAAGCTTGCACTTAAGCTTGCAAGCAGTTAAAAAAAAAAAAAAGGATCCTTGTGTAGTTTTGATGTTTTGGCATCTCCAGAGTTATTGAGTGCATGTCAGGGCAGGACTGGTTTTGGAGTGGGGTCAAGGCACAGGAGATTTCCAGCATGAGGGTCCATGCTGGAACATTGCTCTACAATTCCAGTGGACTTGGAAGAACTGAAAGCTGTCAGATCCAGACTGAGTGGGGCAAAGGAAGCTTAGTTATGCTTAGTCAGCATCGGCAGGCTGTGTACCACCATCACAACAAAGAATGAATTGTCCTAAAACTACAAGCAATAAAACTCTTTACCGAGAAATGGATGCAGTTTTTTGGTGTTCTCCTGGCTGGCACATGGCTGTCACACTGGATAGCTGTGCTACACCCAAGCCCAACTGCCACAATTTGGAGAGCATTGAGCTGGGAAAGTGCCTTTTCTTCTAGACCAAGTCAGGGGTTTAGATCTTGTCAAATACTGATACCTATCAAGCTGATGTGTGCTTCTGGGTGCCATCCAACCATTTATCTGCCATGCCCCATCCCTGGACGTGTCTGAGGACAGGTTGGGCGGGGCTTTGAGCAACCTGGTCTAGTGGAAGGTGTCCCTGCCCGTATCAGGGGGGTTGGAACAAGATGAGCTTTTAAAGTCCCTTCCAAAACCATTCTCTGATTTTGTGAAGCGTGGACCTTGCCCTGAGGCGGGTGCGTATACTTCGAGCCCTTAAAATACCTTCGTTGCTGCCTGGCAGGGGTTGGCAGTGTGCGGGACAGGGTCCCTGCTGAGGTCGGATGCAGCAACACGGAGCAGCATCCGGCGAAATGCAGTGAGAGCGAGATGTGTAAAGCAAACGCGCGGAGGGCAGGGCAGGGCTGGGGAGGACGGGCCGTGTCGCGGCGTGCGCGGTGGCAGCGGAGGGGACCCGGGGAGGGGAGCGGCCGTGCCGGGGCCGGTCTGGCACCGAGAACCAGCACCGCCTCCGCCGTGCCCCCTCCTCCCCTGCTCCCTCCCCGGGGCGGTGCGGGCGCTCCCGGCTCACGCTCTGCTCTCTCTGCACAGGGGCAGATCGAAGTGGAGAGCGAGACCGTCTTCAAGTTGGCCGCCCTGGTGCTGCAGGTGAGTGTCTCTGCCCCTGGACCGCTCCCTCGGGCTGCCTTTGGATCAGCGCATTCCTCCTGCCTTGTTTTTTCCTCCCCCCTCTCCATACGGACGAGACCCCGCAGGGTTGTTTATGGCCTCTGCGGCTGTGGGGGGAAAGCTGGAATACTTGGGGGTTGTTTTTTTTTCCTCGTAGGCAAGCGAGGGAAATATTTATCTGAGGAATTTTACATTGAAAGAGGAAGAACTCAGCAAGGGAACTCGTTTATTTGGGCAGGTTTCCATTCAATTTATCACTTATTCTAATTTAAATACATTCCATAGATCTGGGAAGAAAAGAGTAATTGCTGTAGCTAAATCTGCTATATTATGCCTGTGAATCTTCCTTTCAGAGCATATGGTTTTGATACCTCTGTTATGTTGAAATATACAGTGTCAGTTTTCCCTCTCGTTAATCAAGTTTCGTTGTACTCAGACTTAAACTCTGATTATGTGCTGCTTTCTGTGGAATAAAATTCTGCCTTCAAAATATTGGGGGTATTTTCCCCCGTTGCATTCTCATTGACAAAGTGCCACAGCAAAGCTGCAGCAGCTTGATCTGCCTGAACGGTTGTTTTCATCTCGAGTGAGCACAATTCCTCCCAACTGCTGACCTGCCTGTACAGCCGACTTTTGGCTGGATGTGGTCGGCCAGGGGAGAGAATTGTATTTCGCTTTTTGTGCAGTAAAAGCGACATTTGATTTGCAATGTGAAATTCATTCCCGTTTTGGAAGCAGTTTTATTTATGCTATAGGTGGATTATCTACAGCTGGAAGCTTAAAAGGGGCCAAGTTCAGCTCTTGAACGCATGCAGGCAGGCTCCGTGTTTTGCAGGGAGTCTGACGGGGGTCACGATCTGGCTGCAGAGCTGTGGGAGTGGGGAAGTGAACAATGCTGGGAAAATCGAGGGCTTTTGAAGAGATCATGTTTTAATTCTGTCACTGTTTTTCAATTGTAGGAAGCTAAAGGGGACTATTCCAGGTAATAACATTTTCCTTTCTAATACTAATGTGCTTGATGGATGTGTTTTTCTGTGTTGGCATTGTATTGCAAACAATCACAAATGGGGGTAAAGTCCAGCTGTGAGCAGTGCCTGAAGAAAGTGAAATGTGCTGCTGGGCTGGATAAAATCTGAGTCTGCAGGGTGAGTAATGCCTTTTGTGAGCAAGCTCTGAGTCAAAACAGTGTTTCAGGCCATCACACTTTGCTCCCCTCCCAAATGTGAGTGCTGAAGTGGAAGAAAGGGGAAGCTCCCACAGTTCCTTGCCAGAAAGCCTGTGCTTTGCAAAACTTTGGCAAAGCAGACTTTTGCCTGTGCTTCTGCAGAACTGTGGTTTGGGTCCATCTGGGTGACCTTGCCCACAGCCCTGCCCGTGCAGGGACGAGGGGCCCGTCAGCTGCCCACGCTGGGATCAGTGAACCGTGTTCTCCTGCAGCTGCCCCAGGGCTCCACCTCCCCACACTTGACCCAACAGTTGTGTTGTGCCTCATGTGCTGGGCTTGAGCTGTCTGAAGCTGCATCATCAGACTGGGCTTCCCTGTGGAGGTGCTTCTTACCCTACACTGATTGTGATAAGGGGCTGTGGGGGGGAAGTGGGGTCACAGTCGGACCAGTTGGAGCCAAGGGGAACGACCTTCCATTAGAAACAGCTCACTAAGCAAATAGAGATCAGAAGGTTGGCTTTGGTCAGTTAATATTTTACTGCTTGCTGAGTTTCCATATGGAAAGAGAGGTGTGTTTCACACTTTAACTACAACAGCTTCAGAGAACCATGAAGACACTCAGTAAAGAGCTGTCTACTCAAATGCAGGGAGCAAGTCACGTCTGACTGCCAGAGTGACATACTCTGCTTTCCCCTCAGTGTGCAGCTGTCAATTAAGTGCCAGTGCTTCTGCCCAAGACCCTTTCTCTGCTGTAGGACGCAGTGTGTGAAGTCCATCAAACCTCCTCCTTTTTGTTGGCGTGCTGTCACACCTGCAGGGAGGAGAAGACGTCCTTGGGACTCGGATCGTTTGGGTGGGCTGGCAGTGCAGACCATTTCTGTTCCTGTGCATGCTGTAGACCCACACTGTATTGCTTGTACCTCCGGTGTGCTGTGTTTTTCTCTAGAAAAAACCCTTATCCTGCCTGATCTCACAGGGGACATCTGAAGACACCCTAAGCTTAGCTCAGTTTAGGCACAGATGCACAGATAACCAGAAAACCACTACTGACTCAACAAGAAGTAATTTGTTAAGCTCTAGCAACTGGTGGCACGTGCTCTTGATAATCAGGAAAAGGGATTAAGGTTAAAAACTACCTTTGCAGTGAAAACCTCCCTGACGCGGTTTAAACTTAACGCCGACTCGTTATCGTTTGCCATAAATAGGTTTGTGCTTGGGGCTTCATGTGCCCAAGAACTACATCTGAGGTTGTTTTCTGTGCTTCCCTGGACACGTTGCAAGGAGTGGATTGCCTGTGGTTGCCTTCAGAAGTATTTAAGGAAAATTGGAGGGAAGAACACTCAGCTACAAGAGTGATTTCCAAGTACAGCTCTTCCCCTAGGAGTTGCATGAAAATAGCTGCAGCAATTGTTTCCTCTGTTAAACGGAGCATATGTTATGCCCCTGTAGCAAATGAACATGGCCAGCTGTCCCAGGCCCAGTGAGCACGCCAGAAGCGAAGGAATTCCATGTCACATATCACAAGTGGTCCTTTGGGCCAGTGCTGATAAAGCACTAGCTTAATTACCAGCATATCTTCACAACGATACCGAAGGACTGGCCTCCACTGCCCAACTTGCTGTAGTTCAAACACTGTGGCCTTGCAGTGGTGCTCCTGTGCAGTGTGATCTGCCTCCCTTTGCAGTTCCTTGGGTTTGGTGTGTTCTCTGTTAGCTGTCATTTCTCCATTCTGCTTTGAATCACCTTCTGGAATGTAGCTCTTGCACCATTTTTGCTTACGTGAGAACGCGCAGGTTAATTTTTTTTGTATTGGATTAGTGCCGGATGAATGTGGGTAAATACAGGAATTGCCTGAAGTCCTAGAGATTAGCTTTCTGGGAGCGAGGGTTGGAGTAGTCCAGGCAATGCTGGGCATCTGTGCCTGGCTAATTTTTGACATGTCCCACAGGGAGCTTTTCCATGGGGACACATCCCATGGTGGGGTCACCATGTGGCGTTACCACTGACTGGCAGCTCAGTACCAGGGTCCAAATGCTTCACACTCCTGTGGTTCTGCAGGAACCCCTTTCCCAATCCACTGCTCAAATTCTCAGATAACACCTTGATGGCAGGGAGCAGCACCTTCCCAAGAAACACCCTCCCCTGGTCTGAGCTGAGTGGGTGAGTGCATTCCTTGGAAATCTGTTTATTTTCAGTGAGGAACTCTGACATGTGGACACTTGGAGAAAGTAAAAACTTTCAGTTTCTACACCAGAAAGGTCACTTGAGGGGCTTTGCAGTCTGGTACCACTGATAGCGTGGAAGTATCAGGGTCTTTGGGATTTGGCCCTTGCAGGTAGTTTGCAGTAGGACCCTGAAGTCCCAAGTTGGGCTGTCACAGGACAAGGGTTTCATAGAATCATAAAATGGATTGGGTTGGAAGGGACCTTAAAGAACCATTTAGTTTGTGCATTATTATTTGGAGAGAGACTTTATGTAAGACAAGCAACCCCAGTCCCACTTTGAGAGGACTCTGTTTTTTAAGACACCTTGATAAAACTTAAATACATGCTTCAAAATTGTACCCACAGCATGTCCATGCACTTGTGCCTCCTTTGGGCAACTCTGGATTCTCAGAGGCAGTCTAGACTGGCTTCAGGATGCAGGAGGAATGAGGAATAAAGGTGGCAGTGGACCATGGTTGGTGTAGCTTGCCATGTGCCCGTTTCCTTTTCCTGTTTACCCAGCTGGTGATCCCAGCCAAGATAATTCCCTGCTGTGTGTGATGAAGAGCTCAGTGAGCCATTCCTCTCCCCCTTACATGGGACAGTGTCCTGCCAGGGGCAGGATGGTTCCTCCACAGGATCCTGCAGCTCTGCTGTTCCCAGCAAGGCTGGGATGCTCCAGATTCCTGCCCCTCTGCTTTCCTGTGCAGTGCTGGGCACACTTTTCTCAAGAGGAAGGGTGTAATGCTCGCTGGTGTTTGGTTTTCACGGCTGATGGCTTCCAGTTGACTGCTTCTCAGCTGAGTTCCCAGCACTTTTTGTCCAGCTTCTGCAATAAGAACCCTGAGCAAGTATTAGTCATTGATTGGAGTTTTGAAACTCTGAGTTAATTGCCCTCCTCCACTCTCCCATTGACAAATGAAACAAAAATCTGCAAGCCTGGTTTTGCAAAATCTTGGCTTTTAAACTCTATGCAAGGGTTTAAAAAAGAGAATGTGATTCAAGTTACAGCTTCTGGCATGGCTCAGTTTTGGGGGAAAAAAGTCCGTATTCTGTTCATGATAGGAATTTTATTTAAGTTTAAAAGAAAAAAGAATGTCTTGGCAATCTGGTAATTATTCATCGTGTAAATGTGCAACATATAAAGTCTTACCTCCTTTGGAAGTAAATGATTTCCTTGTATTTAATTTACAGACTAAGCATCTACTCTCAAAAATGCTGTACAGTAGTATAGAGTGTGATTTTCCTTTGTAGCTTGATGAAAAAGTTTATAACTGAGAAGTCCCAAATGCTGTCCTCCTAACATTGGAAAAACATTTATTAAAATCAGATTAGCTACAGGGACTATATAAGGAAAGTAACTTTAAAAAAAAAAAAGTTTATTGCCTGACTGATAATCCTGGACTGTATTTTCCCCGTTACCATTTCCAGGACTGAAACCCAGCCATGCTCCCTGAAAGTTAATTAAATTGCTGGAGGAGGGCTTCTATTTCCTTTAAATAGCTGACGCATTTGATTTTGGTTCTGGCCTGTGGGCTGCAAAGATAACTCCCGACTGGTATAACATAACACAGACAAAATAATGAATTCCTGATAGCTGACATGTGCGAGGCACCGGGGTTTATCGTTATGTGGGTGATAAAGGCAGTTTGTAAAAGGAAAAGGTTGGTGTGAGAGATAGCCCTGCAACTGAGGCTGTGGAGTAATTGGTTCAGAAACCCCTAAATTTAAAAATTCTGCTGAGGAAAAATGAAGTTCTTGGTCTAGGTGCAGAAAGCCCAATATTAACAGTTTTCTCCTAACTAAGAGTGAGTGCTCACTGTTAGATTTTTGGGTAGTGTTTTCTTGGGAAGTTTGCTGTTCTGCCAGACAAACTGGAAAATCTCTTGGTAGAAAAGAATGTGGAAATGATAATGTGGGCAGTGCTAGAAAATAGCTGTTGGAAAGAAGTTAATAATTGTCCGATAGCAAAGCACCTGCTCACTCTACTGCTAACCCCAAGATTAAGGTACCTTCAGGGACAGGGCACACCTGAGATTTGTTGGAGGCAGCTTGTCCAGCCTGTTTTTGGAAATCTCACCAGGTTCATGTGACCAAAACTCCAGGTGTGGCTATGTCCAGGACTGGAGCTGGAGCAGGAAGACAAGTTTGGACTAAATCTCCTGGTCATTCCTACTCTCCTCTCTCAGGTTGGCATCCTGGAGAGGTCTCAGGGCTCAAGGTGGGACTGTGTGGCAGGAGTGGAGCCCATCTCATGGATGCAGCCACTAACAGGAGCTCAGGCTGTGGAACCAGGCTGGAGCTGGCCTGAGGACAGCCCTGGAATGGGCACAGTGTGGCTGTTGTGTCCCCAGCACAAACCCTCCTGCTCCCTTAGGCTGCTCCTTTCTGTTGGGGAAGGAGACCTGTTGTGAACTGTTCACTGGAAGATCCTTTCCAGGGCCACTGGGATTGGGGATGAGTTACAAGGGGACATCCACGATGGTCTCATGCAGCAGCCAAAGATGGGAGCCCAGTCTGGGTGCCCCCTTCATCCCCCAGGGATTTCCTTACACCTGTATCAGTGGGTGGTACAAAAGAGGTGGTGGGTCACCAGAGGATTCGCTCTCAGGGCATCCGTCTGGTGCCTGTCATAGGCAGCACTGTAGCTCAATTTTTTATTTTGTTTTCCATGCCAAGTGTACTCTTTAAGTGCCCATGCACTGATACCCTCGGAGTCTTTTCCCAGCAGGACCCCAGCTCCCCGTGGGCTGTGTCTGCCTGGCTGTAAATCAGTGCTGGGCACTGGCGCTGCCGTTGTGCCCCTTGTGCTCCTCAGCCTTGTTTGCCAAGTGAGTCATTGTGTGTTCTGCCTTTCAGCTTCGACTCTGAACATTTTTTCTTTAAATACCTTGCGAGGCACTCTCTGAACCATTAACTCTGTCTCAGTCAAACCCAGCTGAGTGCTTTCCTCAGCTCCCTCTTATCCAATAAATGGATAATTTGAGGCAAGATAACGAAGATCTACTAACTTAAAGCCTGTTTGTTGGGGGGGTTGATTATTTATTTCACTTTATTTGGTATCATCTGATGAACCAAGGTAGTAAATGAGCAAGTTTAGGGAAAGTCATGTTTGATATCTATTTCATGCAATCGTGATGATTCCCCTACTTACAGGTATCAAATACCCACTTTCCCAAAGAGCTCTCTGCTTAATTGAATTTTATATCCTTTTCAAAGAAAGCTGGTCAAAGATTGCAGTGATTTTTCTCTAAAAGCATGCAAATCTTGCTCTCCTACAGTTTGGTTTTGGGGTTATATGCCCCTGGTGTGCCACGAGGAATGAGAGCTGAGGGAAGGCCACAGGCAGCGGGGAGCCAGGCAGGGATCTGCTGAGCTCCATCTCCCAGAGCACTGAGGCAGCAATTTTGAGACGAAAACATTGTTTTCTCCTGGTGGTTTATTTTTCAATAAAAAGTGGAAATTCACCATGTAAACCAAGTGTAATTACAAAAAAGAAATACTTAAGACCCCATTTTTTGATAGACTTTTAACAGCAAGAGACTTTTTTCCACTGGTGCTACTTTAGATTCATCCAGTTCATGGTAGACTAATGTGTATAGTCTCTGCAATGATGTAATTTTAATGTTTTTTTTACAATTCCCTATTTTAAAGCAGTGCTGTAAGGGCTCACAAGGAATTCGTATAGAATGCTTATTATGTAGCAGATTAATTAGGTGGAAGAACTGTGGGTGAAATGGGCAAAAAGGATTAGATGAAGAGGAAAAAAAAAGATGTTTCCAGTAATTTAATAATACGATCTCATGGGATTTACTGTTTCTGTATAGCAGTGTAACGGTTAATATTCACACATAATTATGGCAGTTCAGTAAGGAACAGTAATTTTTTGTTTCATACGCATGATATTCATACAGTTTCCTGAGGGCCAGCAAGTGGGTTGTTGTATTTTGTCCACTTTAATTGTCTCTCCACAGTACTTTCTTTTCTTTTCGTTGGTTTTTCTTTTTTTTTCAAGTTACTTTTAACTCAGAGAGCAGTGCTATAGTGACTACAGCCCAGGCACCTAAACAGGTCTTCTGTGTGTGCTCTGCATCCAAAACAGATGGGAGACAGGTCAAGCATGGTGCCAGGAAATTCATCGTCCCCAGACTTGTCTCCCACACAGGGGTCAAGTTGTCAGAGCTGTTAGGCTTGGAGTAGCATCATGGTATCCACAGCTGTAGGTAAAAGATGCTCTCCCCTTCCCTCAAGTACAGATTCAGCATTAAAACACATTACCTTTTCCTACTGTAAAAATCACATTTCATGGTTTATGCATTGTATTACCTTTCTTTTTGTGGAATATCTGAAAAACTTTGTCAGGTCTACAGGGAGTTTCTCCAGTCTTGCACCATCAGCTGTGAGCAGGAGTTTGGGCTCTGGCCTGGCTCCTAACAGCCTCCTCACTTTAGTAAAGCAAAAATAAACCTTTTGCTTTTCCTTCTCATGGGTGTTGAGATCTGTCGTGCGAGGTGTATTTTGTGTTTTGAGGAAATGGAATGACAGCTTTTCAACCTCAGCTTTTTTGCTTTTGCAGATTTGTCAGGTCTTTATCGTTATTTGGATACTTTATTTTTCTTGTGGTTCAATGTATCTCTGTATCAGCAAGCTGGGCTGTGATAACAAGCTTTAAACAAGCTAGTACTCAGACATGCTAAAAACCCACAACTAATATGGCTAAGCTGACTTTTGTGTGAACAGGAAGAAAGTGTGGGTGTTAGAAATAACAGTCTGTTGTTGCGAGGAAGGGTTTGGGATCCTTCAAGCGTTGTATCAACTGTGAATATCCATCTTTTGGTTGGCAGTAAATCCCCAGGTAAAGCAGAGCCATTCTGCTTCTGTCTGGTCTTTTGGGGGAGCACTGCTAACGTGTGCTGTGGGTATGGCCAAGCAGCTCTTTAAACATGTACCAGGTATATGGGATGTGAGTCATCACCCATTGTAGGTGGTAGGTTCAAGGAGCAAAAAAGTTTGTCTTCAAAATATTCATATTTCACATCAAGAGCTGTAAAAGAAGACCTGAGGATTTAGGGCAGCTTCAGGTTGCAGATTTTCTCTAGCCATGGAGAGCTGCTTCCTCAGCACCCCATTTGTTGTCTTCAAAGTGGAAATTCTAACAGTGCCTCATCTGCAGGGGTGGCTCTGGAAGCAGCTCATGTTCCCATTTGTCTGGTCACCATGTCCTCAGATAGAGAGGTGTGGGGATATAGCTGATATGAGAAATGTTGAATTTTTCTTGATGCTCTTGGTCCATCTTCCAAAAGCCAACATGTGGGGTCACCAAACCCTGGGAGATCAGTAGGCACTGTTGCTCCTCTTCTCAACAGTCGGACTGTGCTCAGGAAGCAGAGATATTAACCTCAAGGAGCAGAGTTGGAGCTGGAGGTCAGGTCTGGGACTCCAAGTCTGTGGTCCACGTGTGGGGAATGGTTGGCCAGTCCCAACCACACTTCGTGTTTGGTGCAGGTCCCTCTTGAGCTGTGAAACTAAAGCTGTTGTGCAGCAGCGCAGGGTGGGAACCCACAGCACAGCCGCAGCATACATGTACAACAAGCTGGAGTTGAAAAAGCCATCTGCACTGCTTATCACGTTCCTTTTCAGGTATGGAGTTTGGAAGGCTCTTAGAATGCTCCTTCAAATACCTCTCAGAGCAGGCGGCTGCTATCTGGTGCTCAAGTGGCAGACCCTGCAGCCCTACCCCCAGCAAAGCTCCCTGCTGGCTGTGGGGGAAGGTTGGGCTCTGGCTGTCCTGTGCCAGGGGGAGCCCCTTGTTCGTGGCCTTTCCGCATCCTGATCTTCCTTCAATAGAAAAATAACTTTCTTGAGTGTGCCAGCAGACCATAAACTGAAAGGTTGGGAAATGATGGGAAGCGTCTGGCATTCGTCACAAAAGAGGATTTGTCAGAGAGCACATTTCAAAATTCTGCTGCCAAGATCCTGCTGCTCTGGCATATTCAAAAGCTGCTAAATCCATCGTCTCTCTCTGTACCTCCCCTGCTTTCTCTTCCTTCCCCCATTTTTTTCTCTTGCACTTTTAACCCCGCTCATATTTTTCCCCTCCATTGCCTTGCTGCTTCCTCCTCACACCTGTTTCTCGTGGCACCTCGAAAGGCAGACTGGCCTCCATGAGAGCCTGAGGTTGCCACGCTCTGCCCTTCTGTTTATTTTAAAACAAACCCAAAGCCTACGGAAAAGGCACCTGTTGCTGAAGCAGTCCAGCTGCAGCAGGATGATCTGTGTTGCTGGTTCTCATGTGTGAATGTGAGGAATGGGAGCACCTCGGAGACTTTGGTGATGCTTCCCTAAGTCTGATCTCTTTAGAAAGTCGCCTTAGGATCAGACTGGGTTGTGAGCAGCAGCACAGGATGTTCTTGTCCTGTTGCAGAATTGCAATTCAGAATTCAGTGGTTATTTTCATGAAATAGGACTGTTACTGACATCACCTGAGTAACCTGACGAGCCCTCTGAAACCCCTGACTGTCAAGCTTTCAACTATCTACTCTAATTGTGTGCTGTTTCAGTGTATTTATTTTTCTGGCTCTAAATATCTTGAAGGGAATAAGATGGGAAATCCTAATGGAAATGTTTTGAAGCATCTTCATGATGCAGGGTAATAAAGTATCATACTTTAGCTGTGAAGCTCCACATTTTCTTGTATCTCACTTGCAATTCTAAGAAGTATTTGTTGATATTTATGTGTCTGTGAAATACCTTTCAGGTTAACTTGAGAGGCTAGTTGATATTTTCTAAAAGTAAGGCCACTCTAAATTCTGTCTGTGGTATGCCTAAAATTTATTTCAAGAATTGACTTAATAGAAAATAATGACATTTAGAAGGACCCAGGGATGACTTATTCCAATGATCCTGCAGCAACACAAGAGAAAGTATTTATGTGAGGTCAAGAGGCATCAAGAATAGAGGAAAGTCACTATATAAAGCACTTTTCCCGGTGATAAATTCCTACTTTATGAAGTGTTATTAACACAATTCAGCAGGGGCAGACACACCTGCTGTCCCTTTAGTCACTTAAAAGTTGTCTGAAGTCCTGTCCTCATCGAGTTGTTAATATTTACAAAGAATCTGTGGGCTGGTAAGCTTCTATGCTGTAGTCCAATATATTGCTTTTGCTGCTGGGTGTGTCACTTGCTCTTCATGTTTTGTTAATCTCATTAACCACATCTTACTCCATCTAAGCTCTTACCTGCATTAGCAACAGGCGTGAGCTGGTTTTTGACAGTGGGCACAGGGAAACGCTTGGGCACCCATTGACAAATGGTCCTAATGAGCACAGTTCTGTAAATCTCTGCCTAGCAGGGAGTGTTGTATCACTCCATTACAAGCTGTCAAGATGCACTTTCTGGGGCCGTAAATATGTAAGTCTGTTTTAATTTTCAGTGACGTGCTTTAGGCAGAGCATGCCACAACAGCCTGGCTTGGTTCCTTCACGGATTTCTGGTAGGGTTTTAGCAAAATGCCTAAAATTTCACTGTAATGTCAGCAGGTTATAGGAAGCATGTGGGATTGGTCCAGGTTTGCTGTTAGGGATAGGAGTTGGAAGTGGGAAGTCCTATTGATAGTATGTTACATGATTAAATATTAGTATTGCTTATTTTAGAGTCCAAGTGCCTTCCCTCTCCATAGAGCTGGCACTGATGAGCAGGGTGTGCTGCTGGGGACGTCGTCTTGCCCAGTATTTGATTGTGTTGGGACAGAAAATTAATTATGGGCAGTACTGGGAATGAAAACTGAGGTTCAGCATGAGGAGGGTCTGATGCAGATTTTCATTATTTGCAGTTGCATTGCCCAGATTGATTCACATTCTGCCTTTTATCTGCCAGAGAGAAAACACCCATTTGGAGGGTGGAATAGGAAGGAAAGGATCTGTCTGACGGTTTTCTTTAATTCTTCTCCATAGTGGAAAAATACTTGAGATGAGAGTTTCCTATATTCCCCTCTTGGGGAATAAACAAACCTTTTGCCAAAAAAATGTTCAGTCCTGTTGACTCTGGGCTGTTTAAGTTTATGTATTGAAATTATGCCAAGAACCACCAGTCAAGAAAACCCTCTCTGTAGCAGAGGTCAGATTAAATGCAAGGGGGCCTCCCCATCCCGACAGCCGTGTCCTCCTCCTGGTGGGAACCCACTGTGGACATGCCAGATACAACACTGGTGTGTTTGGCTGGCAGATATCATGGATGGTTGGACATCTGGAGCCAGGGCTGTCTGCCCTGAGATTGCTGTATCGTCTTGTGGTCGTTGTGAAACCAAACAGGAACAGGTAATAATTCAAACCCTCGCTCCTGCTATCTGGAGCTGTCCCCTCTGGGGAACGGCTGGGTCTCAAAGGGCTTGGGAAAGTGATCCTGAAGGTCAAGGGGAGACGTGCTTGGTGCAGATGAAGTGATAATGGACTCTGTGGAAGGGGAGGGGGGACCATTTGAGGCTTTTATTATCCCTGAAGCCGTGAATCATCCAAAACGCTAATCCTTGGGCGTGCAGTCAGCAGATCCAGGCTCTTGCTGTGCCAGCCCGCACTGTCTGAAGGCATCCAGCCTGCAAGGAGCTGTGCCCTGTTTCTTCCAGGTCTTTTACATTTTTTCTAGGGTTGTTTCATGCTTGATTTTACAATTATGCAGGGCAAAAATCCTCATGTGGCTTCTCAGAGACTTTCAGACCTTATAAGTCCATTTAGATGGACTCCTCCTGGAGCACGTGGATGGGATGGTGTGTCTGAACCTCAGGGTGTGAGGCTGGGTCCCTTCAGGAAGGCAAGTCCCAGGGGCCAACTTTGCCTCATAAAATAAGTGTATTCTCTACTGTTGGAAGAAGTTGGGTGGGTTTGTAGGTTGGCAGAAGACAGAGTAGATCCAACTCTCCTGTACGTTGTTGCAGCTCTGTGGACTCTGCCTGCTGGCAGACTGCAGCAGGGCCTGTGGCTCTGGGTCAGTGCTGGAGGGATGTGCCCCCTGTCATGGTACAGACATGGTTACAGCCCTTTGATCTCTGTGTGACCCAGCTCAGAGCCCATAAGCCTTGTCAGGAGGTGGGTGTGCTGGCTGCCCCTCGGTTTAAATTCAGCGATAGACGTTTCTATATTGATGAGCTGCTACTCGTCACTCAAGCTTAACTGGGACCCTTGTTTTGGCATTGACGAGGATGGAGTTGCTACTCAACCGGATCCAGAGAGGCAAGAGGCTCAAAAACAAACAGGAAAGCAAGTAGCACTGTTGGAGGCCATGAATGGTGCAAAAGGTGGCATTTCATAGCATAGGAAACACAGCTGCCAGGATTTGTGGCATTTCTGCAGAATCTTGGTGATGGGGGGCTCCTGGCCCTATAAGGGCTGGCAAAGCAGAATTTGGGACCTCTCCACCCATCCATATTGGTGACAGCTGGAAGGTCACCTGTCCCCTCATCCCAGTTGCCTCTGGCAGAGCTCAGCCTTGGCTTCCCAGCATGAACCTCCTTATTGCCTCAGCCCTTGCAATGAGCTTTCTAAATAGGGGTTTAATGACCAGGCATTAACCCTCAGATTATGAATACTGCAGGCTGAGAATCTACATTGAGAGGAACAACCCTTTTGTTTGGTCAAAATGAGCTATTTTGTTATTGCTTTCTTTCAAAACCTCTCCTACTTCACTCTATTTCCCTGCCAACCCTGCCTGCTGCAGCAGCCATTGCAGCAATGAGTCAGGCTTAAAAATAGGAGGAAATTTGTATTTTAATAATCAGTTGTCCTGTGAGGTTATGACTGAAGCTGGAAGGGACCTTAGGAAGCCATCAGGCTGAACCTCCTGCTCCAGCAGGGAGTTCAGGCCAGGTTACTGAGGGCTTGGCTTTTTGGTTTGGGTCATTTTTTATTTTTTGCTTTGGTTTCTGAGGCCTCAGGGAAGTGTGCTCTGTGACTGCATTTTCATGTGACCCTATGAAACCCTGGTAATCTACCTTCTCTCTGCAAGCCAAGATGTCCTGCAGCCTTTTGATCCCGTCAAAATGAGCTTGTAAGGGATGAATAAAACCCTCAGCTTTTGTGAGCATTGGCTGTATTTGAGCGCTGGTGGGAGAGATCCTGATTTTCTACCCAGCTGTCCCTGTTTGTGGCACTTGGGTGCTGGCCAGGTTGCAAAGAAAAATGGATATTTCTGGCAGAAGAGTGCAGCAACCAGCGCTCCTCGGCGCTAATTGACCCTTTCTTGGCAGCTTCATCAAAGACGTTGAAGAATAAATAGGCTGTTGATTGAACTGTTTCCTCGTCCCCAGAGGTGGTCCCTCTTACTCAGGGCTGAGGCACATTGTCAGGGCTGGGGAAGAAGCTTGCAGAGCGATTAGGGGAACAGAGAAACCTTTCATCTCCCGAGCTTTCCATGTGGCATCTGGGAGATGGAGTCATGCTGGGGGTTTGCTGCCTCCTGCAGTGCCCACAGAGCAGGTTTGAGTGCTCTGGTCCACTCCAGTGATGCTCAGGGTGTGCATTTTGAGGGAGGAGGGGGGACATAGCTCAGGTTAAAACTCTGTAGTGGAATCTGTTGAAGACGGAGGTCTGGAGCAGGAAAGCACCTTCAAGGAAAGCCTGGATGCAGAAGCTGAGGTGATGCTGATGGACGTGGCTGGTGCATTCTTTCCATACAAGAGTCGTGTTGGTGCTTGCTGGCCCTGCTGCAAAGGCACGCAGAAACCTGGACGAAATGAGGCGTGCAGGTTTCAGCTGATTAATTAATGGAGCGTGCAAGGAGAAAATATTAACCGTTTTACTGATGCCTGTAAACAGGTTTTTAAGTGTTCTGCTTGGATTTTTCTTTGTGATAAATTGCATTCATGTACTTCAGCCTTCCCTTTATTTCGTTCCAGGCTGGGCCTGGAGTCCGAAATATTTGAACTTTCTGTAAGATGGGCAGTCCAGAAAAACTGTTTTCAGTGAAAATATTTTAAAGGATATGAACTGAAACCTTTTGTTTTGAATCAGATCACTGTTAAACTCTGACATTTGACAAATACCATACAGCTTCATGAAATTTGTTGTCTAGAGGTAGGGTTTTAGATAAAGACAGAGCAAAACTTAGCACTACAAGCCTTGCTCTTGGGCAGAGGCTTGCTTTCTGCGGCTGTTTCAGGGCTCATTTTGCTCTCAGCAAATAGAGTGAGGGTGTGCAAAATAAATATTGATATGGTGCTCCCGCCATGGTGGCCTGAGCATCACGTGTCTGTATAATGAGTTACAACTTGAGTCTGCATGACACCATATACATCACTGTCATGTGAGAGGGCCTATAGAGTTACGTTGCTATGACAGCCTGATATGGGGCAATGTGCCATGTTCTTGGGCAGCAAATACAGCCCTTCCTTCTGCCCAAACTAATGAGTCCTCCTCTGATTCACCAGCAGTGACTCTGTGCCATTTTTTATTGTTTGTTGTTTTCTTTTTTAGTGATGAAAACACTAGAAAAGACTTGAAGACACTGCCCGTCTTTCCTACCAAGACGCTGCAGGAGCATCCATCACTCGCTTACTGGTGAGATGTTTAATTTAAAATGTAAATCATTGCTATGAATGATAATGGCCAGATCACTCTAAAACAGTTTTGCAAACTCTTTTAAAAAGTTTTCAGCCTGTGTGATGCAGGACTTGGAGTTAATTGCTCGTGTTCAAGCATTTCCAGTTTTTTAGAAGGTTATAAATTATGCAAGATCCAATGCAAATTCCTCCTTGAAAGTTCAAATTAAATTGTTGGATTAGAAAGTGCTGGATCAGAATATGTGGGGACCACGCATTAGAAGGAGCTGAAATCTGAACTCCAGCCAAGCCTGGGTTTGCAGAGAGCACCTTGATCTTCATCTGTCACACAGTGGAGCCTCTGTGGTGGGGTGACCTTTGCTGGCTGCCAGATGCCCACCCAGTTCCTCTCAACAGGACAGAGGGAGAAAATAATTTAGAAAAGCTGGAAACAGAAAGGCATATGCAATTTTGGGGCTTGAACCTGCTGTAGAGGAGCACAGCATTTAGGATGAATCAATGATATTGTTTCCTTGGAGTTGATGCCATTTGTGCAAGTTTAACTCCCTCGTTTGCTTCATTTTTTTAGGCTTGATGTGTACGTGATAGATTTTCAAGTATACCAGTGCTTGCTTATAATTTGTTTCTCTCAGGATGAATACTGCTGGGTTTTTCTTTGCTTTCAAGTGTCTGACACATAAATGCATATTTTATTTTGCATTCCACCAAAACAAAGTGTTGAAATATATAACAGAAAAAAACCACAAAAAGGTCACAGCTGACAAATCTGTGGTTTTTTTCACCTATGAAATGTCAGGGGAAAAAAAAAAATAAACTGGAATGAATACAGTTCTGGTTTAACTTCTTCTTTACATATGGAGCATTAACCAACCTTTGAAATTTGGGTCCCTTAGAACGTTAAAATGAATTTATACAATTAGCACCATTATTCTGCAGCAGCATCTGCAGCAGAACAGGCTGATCCGAAACGATTCTTTAATTAGTCTGGAAGGCAGGATGCAATGGTGGGATCAGCCAGGCAGCTCCATGCTGCCTAATGAAGGGTGGGAAAGAAATCAGTAAGAACCAGAATGTAAACCAGAGCAAGGAGCGTACAGAGGGACACTGCTCTGCTGGCTGAGCAGGTGGCTGAGCTCCCACAGATGCCATCACATGAACAAAGTCACTGAGCCTCTAAATTGGGTTTTGTGCTTGCTTTGCAGTGAGGACAGAGTAATTGAGCATTATACACAAATTAAAGGTCTGACCAGAGGACAAGCCATCGTTCAGTGAGTATGACACTTGTTAATTTGTGAAGATTATCTTTTCACTTTTCTTCTGTTCTTCTTTTTTTGTTGAGAGGTGGCAAGGCAGGCTGTTGTGGTCATTATTGCCTGCAAACGATACCATTTGTGTCTGTCAGATTCTTTTTCACTGAGTTATATTTCAGAGTTGAATTTTTAAGTTTCACATATCACAGGTTTGCACTTTCAGCATGTGTTCTCATTCATATACCCCAAATACAAAAGAACTAATTTGGACCTTTCTCTATTGGAAGACTCTACTCCTTGCTTGCTATCAATTAGTTTTCCCAGCAAACTCTTAGGGTATTACCTGAGTCCTGTAAAAAATTCTGCAGTGTTCAGCATTTGGTTTTCAAAACAACCAAGGTCTTCCAAGATGCACAGAGAGCTTGTGGAATTGTAATTTCCATTTACCATTAATATTACTGTACTTCCACAAGGAAATGCAGTAGAATGTGTTACAAGATGTTTGAGATAATGCCCATGGCTGCACAATGTAGACAGCTTGTAGTTTTTCCTCACATACCTCAATGCCTGTAGCTGTTTCAATATCTCAAGGGCTTTTTTCAAAAGGAACAAGGGAAAAATGGTCTGTTCAGTGTTTGTCTGAATTGCCTCATGAAACAGTCATACAATGGCATCAACACTTTCATTTGGAGCCTCTCCATTGTAACCAGAGCTCCATAATGGAATAATTACAGGCAGATCTTTACCACCACCATTTCCCAAAAGGCTCACTTGTTCAGTTCAGAATTTTTACTTTCAGTTCTGTGAACTTCTGATAAGATATTGAATATTCTGTTGTGTGAGAGATTTTCCATTTGCTTTAGCTGGGCCAAAATATCCCATCTTTCCCCAAGCCAGGCTGCTAAGTTGTTTTTTTCTGAAAACATAGGTCTTCAATTATTAAGGCCTTCAAAATATGCAAATGATAAATGACGTGTCCTGGACGTATGTGTGAAAAAAATATGTTAATAGATATTACTCCCTCCAGAGAAAATCATCTGATATGCTATAAATCTATCTGCAGGTACATGAAAGTGGTAGAAGCTTTGCCAACATATGGAGTTCATTACTATGGAGTAAAGGTTAGTAACTGCCTATAGATAATGTGATTGCTGAGCTTATTATGTGTGATTACATTCCTTTAGGAGCAGTTGGATGATTCAGTACTATTCTATCAGTATTAAAGCCCACATTTTTCAACCTCTGTAATTTTCTCCCATTCAGTATACTTTAAAAATTGTTTCCAGAGTGCAGCATTATGTGCTACAGGAGACAGAAAGGAATCTTTGTAAAACCCTCTGTAATCCTATCAGGACCTAAATTCCTATCACCTTAATTAAACTAGATATCACTTTGAGATCCAAAGCAGTTAATAGTTTCCCCAGAGGCATTAATCAAAATTAGAAGAAATACACTGGGGAAAAAATTTATTTCTATGTGGCAGGTGATTAGTGGTGCATGCTTGGAGTGGGGAAATGCTGAGAAATACTTTTGGAGAGTGATGGAAATACACCATTTATTCCCATTTGTAGAGCAGAGCCTGGGCCACAGTGTTTTGTGCCGAAGAGCTCAGCAGAGATGATATCTCCTTACTTTGAGTCATGGCCATGACTGTGGTACCTGAGGAGCTGATGTTTTGTGCTGTTCTCTCTATCTGTGACTGCCCATGCCTGAATTCAGTGGATGCAGTCACTGGCCACAGTTTTTTCTGTCCCATATCCTTCCCCCCTTCACAGCCACTCCTGCAACTGGTGACACCCCATTGTTTCAGCAGTACTGTTGCTTTTGTGGCCACTTTGCACAGTCACCACCTGGTTTTGTGCCTCTGCCTGGGAAGGCCAGGGGAGAAGATTTCTGCATTCACCCCAGCAATCCACTTCACATCAATCTGTTTGCCAGAAAATCTTTGTTTCGTACCTACTTGTACTTGTCACGGAGTAAAAAGGGCTGTAATCTTGGAATTGCCTAATTCTTAAGTGGCTCTTGGTTTACAAGGATGTCCATTTTTCAGGATAAACAAGGAATCCCATGGTGGCTTGGAATAAGTTACAAGGGAATCGGCCAGTACGACTTGCAAGACAAAGTTAAGCCCAGAAAAGTAAGGGTTTTTTTGCATCTGATATTTTTGGGGGGGAGAACACAGGATGGTGTTACATGTCAGAATATACTTCTTTAAGCGTTGCTTAGTAGACTGGTGGGCAGAAGACCAAGGGTTGGAGGCAGAAGGAAAATTCTGCTGGCACTGAAGCAGTAAATGTCTCCCTCTCACATAGATAGTGGAAACTCCCTTTGGGAACTTTGGCTTGCGTGTCTGGAGTTTCGTGGTCTCAGGACGGGAATTTTGGCAGCCTCCAGGGATAACTACAGAAATACGAAGCAGTTGGGTTTCTGCAAGGCCTTTTACTCGAGCAGTGTTTTCACTTGGCTTCTGTACTTGTTTTGTGTGTGAGGTGTGACAGGCTCCACTGATACCAGTGGAATATGAGGGGAGCTGTGTGAAATTGCAGGCTTGTTGAGGCGACCGTGTGTTCCTGTGAATTTAAAGGGGGGATTGAGAGTAAAAGCCAAGTACTGGAGGTCATACTTCTCCTTTTTCACCCCGCTGCTCCCCAGTATGTCTCCTGCAGAGTAACTCTGCCAACAACATCCCTTGTTGTTTGAACAGGGCAGAGGGTCCTGCATTGCTCTGCTGGCTCCCTCAGAGCCCCCGGCAGCGAGCCCAGGCAGGCTCTTCTGCCAGCAGCTTTGGAAACCCATCACACACCCAGCACACAGGATATTGGGATCTCGCCCCATCCTGTAGCTGCCGTGTGTCTCCTTGTGACAGGACAGAGCCCTGAAAATCTTTGAAGGGTGATTTAACTCCCTGGGTTGGGGACAAGCCAGGGCTGCACATGCCATGCTGCTGGACTGGGGGGGGGGGGGGTGTTTCTGGTCATGTCTTTGTTGAAACATCCAAGTCTGGGGTTTTGCTGTTCTACTTCCTCAGGAATGGTCTGGGCAGGAGTTCACATGAAGTTGTGCTCCCTGCCAGGGAATTTTACGTTTGCAAAATGATATTGTTTAGTGTATTTGTGCCAAAAAACAGAGCTTAACAAAACTTCATTGTTAAGAGTAATTCCCCTTCGAGCTTCCAACTTGATCTTCTCTTTTTTCCAGAGAAGGCTGTGACTTGGTTTCTCTCGGTATATTTATATACCTGTGTGTCCAAGGTGATATCTCATGTCCTTTCTTTGCTTTCTTTAGTAAAGCAGAGTTTCTTCCCAGGTCTCTCTTTGCCTGCCTGCACTAAATGACAGCGACACAGGAGGAACCCCAGGAAATGTTAATGCAGCCATTGATGGTCAAAGGAGAACATCAAGGAGCTCCTCTTGCCCCTGAGTACTTCCCTGTTTTTAGGCAGCATCTATAAGGTTTTCTGGTCAGGAAAGGATCATTCTCCAGCCAAGATGTCCAGCTGTGACCAGGAACACTCTCCAAGAAAATGGAGCCAGCCTGGCTGGAAGCATTGCTTTGCCAAGCAGTTTTTATGCTTGTGGGATTTCAAGTTTACAACATCAACCAGGCAGATTAAGAAAATTTTTTTAAGGTCAGCAGGGCCCAGATACCAAGTCACACCCTGCTACAGTTAGTTATAAGGCGTTGTCTTTGAATGCAGCAGGAGCTGTGTTTAAAAAAAATAAATGAAAACCAGAGGTCACCTCTGTAGTGGAAGTGTTACAATGGAAATTACAGTGGTTGTTGGCTTTACTGAAATTATACAGTAGAAGATAGAGATTAAAAGGGAAGGTGAGAGAGGAGCCTAAATGCAGATGGAAGTTTTAATGCCAGTAAGCTCATTTGAAAGTGTGGGGATGGATATGGCTGTAGTATCTTTAAGGATTTGTGTCTGGTGTCAGTGTGGGGGGACAAAAATTATTTAAGCCACAGCTTGTCCTGAGCCATGGCTGCTTTTAACATGTGTCTAAGTATGCAAACAGGTTCTTTATAGCAAAAGTGTTTCAGGGCTTGAAATAAAAATGCACTTCTGATATGATCCATGGAAGTGATTGGAATCAGATCATTTTTGGTAGGAAAATCGAAGGGCTAGAGGAATTTTAATTCCAAACCCATGTCCAGATTTGGGTTTGCAATTAAAATGCTGAGATACTGTGGTTTATTTCAGTGTAGCTGTAGCCTTGCTGCCTGTGATGTGGCAGTCAGAAATTTCCTTTTCATCAGTATTTTTGTTTGCTCATATTTATGAATGTATCAGGATTATTTCACAGACATAAGAGCATGTACAGCTTTCCTAAATCTCCTAGGAGTCAGCAAGCACAGTCCTCTCCGTAGCAGTAGGCATGTAAACTATTCATGTCTTGCGGAGCAGTGGTGCTCTCGTTGCTGGATTTAGCAGAATTTTCTTGCTTTGCTTTTTGGGATGGAGCCAAACTCACAACTACTGTGTGCTGGTGTTATCCTGCTGTTTATACTGTGGATCAAAAGTTCTGTTGTGTTTATCCTTAGCCATCTGGGAAAGAGCATCCTCATTGTGCTCCACTTCTCCAGTTGGTGATGTTTGAATATGCAGCTGATTAACTCAGTAAAAGGGAAAGGCAGAGTTCAAATCTAATGAAGACCAAGCTGGCCTTTCCGAATTTTAAAGATGCAAGTGGTCTCAGAGTCTGCAAACCTCTCTGAGACTGGTTGTGGTGGGAAAGCTGTTGTGCTTCAGACGGGAGGCTTTGAACAGGAATTGGTGTCTGTGCCCCAACTGAATTCACACCAAGGGGATTTATTCTGCTCCTCATGTCTTTTGTGCAGTGCTGATGGCTGCTGTCAGATGTAGCTCTGTTTGCTTAATCACAGAATCATAGGCACTTGGCAAGAGCCAAGTCCATACTCAGAATATAATTTAAATAATAATAATATATATGTATTTTATCTGCACCCATTAATGCAGTGGCAGTTAAATCCAAGCAAATATAACCATCCTCCTCAAAAATTGAAATCTTTTGACTTTATCCAAGTAGGTCTTTAGGCAAAGAGACCTAAACACGAGCCTTGGAGCGCAGTGGTTATCCCAAGATTTTGTTATTGGATCAACACTGTTGCATGAAGTCCAAGGCTGAGAACTCTTTACAGGAGGCAACTTGCATGACAGCCCTGGATGAAGCAATCTCCAGATCCTTATCACCCAGCCTTGCCAACACTTGTGCATCTGCCATCACTCATCCGAGCGGGAAGCGTGTGGTGTTGGAGAGGACGGCGTGTAACTCGGGGCTGGACCAGGAGAACTTGCTGTGTCTGTCTGTCTGTCTGTGTAAAGCTGGCTGGGGAGGTTTGACTCCGGCTATTAATATTTTGCTGGTTGACCTGAGATAGTTTGGACAAGGGAGTTTTGTTGCTCTCAGTCACTCCTGGAAGCTTGTGCTGCTTCGGAAGTGGTTTCTAGCGAAGCAAGTCCCTCTCGCCCAGGACTGCCAGCTGATGGGCACTGAGGGAAGCACTGTGCTCCAGCTCCATAATACACTGAAAATGGAGAGGTATTTTGGGGATCGTTTATGGAAACTGTCTTTCTAGATAAAAGCAGTGGCTCCACACTGGCTAGAGATTACACTGAGCTCACTTGATTATCACCCTGAAGTCTCACAGGGCATTAAAAAAGACTGGGTTTGGCAACCCTTGCTCAGATTTGAACTCAGACCTGGGATTAGCTTTACAGTCCTGCTGCTTTGCAAACATATTCTCCCTTCAGCTGCAGTTAATACCAGGAGACACCTCCTGCTTGGAGAAGTGCCTCCTGCTTGCAATGGGATGGCATGCCAAGATCCTGTCCCCAGTCTCCTCTGAATCAATTAGGAAAAGCATAAAATAGGTCCCAGGACTTTGTCGTTCCAAAACAGAATAGATCTCCCTTTATCTCTAGCCTATTCTTCTCACTGGCGAGATAAACAATGCGTGTCTTGTTAAGGAGGGTGTAATTAGGGCAAGAGTTGAGTTTATTCTGCGTTCAGCCAGTATGTGGGGATCCTCTGAGGGTTGGAGAAGGCAGCTTGCTGGCTTTTTGACTTGTTCTCTCACTTCATTGTGTTTCTGTGGGCGACTCCCTCGTGATAAATGAACTGCACTATCTGAAGAGAAGAACTAATCTTGCTACGTGATTGTTTCAAATATACAAGAAATCAGTTCTGCTGCTCGATGCCTTGAATACATTGTGTTCTCAGAAGTGTTTTTGTTAGTGTATACTACTTCTGAAGTGGGAAATGTTTGTCACAGGATGGTGTGGGCTGGAACGAACCTTTAAAGTAATCTAATTCCAACCCCCTGCCACGGACAGGGACACCTTTCACTAGACCAGGTTGCTCAGAGCCCCATCCAACCTGGCTTTGAACACTTCCAGGGACAGACCATCCGCAGCTTCTCTGGGCAACCTGTGCCAGGGCCTCACCACCCTCGCAAAAAAGAACTTTTCCCTGACTGGATTTAATCCTATCAGGGCTTTAGGTTTCCTAATGAGATTCCTGGCTGTTCAGACAATTTCTGTGTATTCCTCCCGCCCTCTGTAGGGTTCCTTTTTGTGTCTGAGTTCGTTCAGGAGCTTCTTGCTCATCCACACAAGCCTCCTGACGTTTTTGCCTGACTTTTTCTTTGTTGGGTTGCATTGCTCCTGAGCTGTGAGGAGTTATTATGATATATCTCTCTTAATTCAACACATGCTAAGAGCTGATGCTGAAAGTTTTCCCTTGCAGAACATTTACTTCATGTAAATTTGCTGTCCTGCTTTGTTGAATGGTTCAGAACACAGCAGCACTGGCTTCTCAGACAGTTCTAATTAGGCAGAAATTTCTTTTATGGTGTTTATTTCTCACCAAGCCTTTGGTTTAGACAGAAGATACTAAGCTCGCATAATTAGTTAAAATAAACACAGAGCTGTTATGAGACTGCTCTGAAACTCAGTTCTTTCCAGATGTGCAGAAAGTTGCTTGAAGATCACCTACCCCAAAACACACATGTTTGGGGACAGTTTGGTGCTGAGACGTATCTCATTAATACCAACACTAGTGAGGACCAGGCAGGGACTGATCATAATATATTAGGAAAAAAAAATGTGATTGAAGAGGTTTTTAGAGGACTGGCTTAATATTTAAGAGATGAAGGATGCCTGCAGGTGAGCTCTGCCAGATTATGCTGGCACAGGTGGGAGCTGTCTCCCTCCTTCCCTCAGAAGTTGCTGCAGGTGGGGCATTTTGGCTGTCTTGTCATCTCCTCCAATGCCTCCCTCTGCAGCCAGGCATAGCAGTGTAAAGCAAAAAGATCCCAGTTGAAGGCAGGATGCCAGACAGCAAAGTGCAGCAGAGGGGCTGAAACACAGCCCTCCTTCCAGCACTGCTGGCAGGGTGGTAATTTCCTTCGTCGGGTGGGGTGCATTCCTGTGGGCAGGATTCTTTTATGTTTCCTTGCTCTGAATTGCCAGATTTGTCTGCAGATTGCTGTTCCCAGCCAGTTCCTGAGGTGCTGGTTGCAGAACCTCTTCACGAGCACTGCACGTACCATGAGGTGCTTTGGAAGTGTTTCTCGAGGCAAAGGCTGCTACAAACACTGCAGTGTGGCTTGCACTTCCATGCTGACCTTACCCAGTGATCCCTTGGGTGGAAATTCGGAGATCTGGGTAATTTAGCTATTGGTCAGGATTTGCCATCAGCCTTGGAAAGATCCCAGGTGCGACCTTGGCATGTACTGTGCCTGGCACAGCAGCGTGTGGCCACACAGCTCCTTGCTCAGCTGCTCTTCAGATTTTCACCTCCTTGCAAAAAAAAAAAAAAATCAGAAAAAAGACCCTAGAATATTTTTTTTTTTAAGCAAAATCCAACAGGCTCATAGGAATATTGAGCCAAGGCCCTGGAGCAGCTCTGCTGAAGGCCTCTCAAGGAGGGGGCTCTGCCAGCTCCTGCCTGCAATCCTGATGGAGCCGTTTTTCCAAGCCAGTTTGCTCCTGCTGTCAGGCCCAGACAAACTTGCATTTTATTCAAAACTGGATGCGAGATCAGCCAGGTAAAAAGCCAGCTGCTTCTTTTATCAATTTGCCTCACCATTTAAGCAGTCTGTGTCTGCTTGGTCACCTTGGACCACAGTTACAGCTCTTTTTGTACAGGAAAGATGGTGATCTCTTTTTTCCCTTCAGTATCTGGAACAGGATCACAGTAGAAATGCAGGAAGCCTAAACTCGTGTGCTGGGAAAGCAGCAGCTGGGTGGTAGGAGTCTGGCTGGTACACAGAGGTGCCTGAGTAATGAGGTGTGATCAGAGCTGCACCTCCGCTTTTTTCAAGAAGACCCAGGAAACCAACCATGGCCGGACAAAATTCTTCCCAGAGAGTCAGACAGGCAACCCCTGTGATGCTCAGTGGGAATTTTTGGGAGCTTTTAAGAATCTGGCAACCTACATGGATGGGAAGGCTATTAAGAAAACATTAATTAGCTCAGGTGGACTTAATCACCTGGTTAAAGGGAACATACATTGCAAAACTTCCACAAAAACATTTTAATTATTCCTAATTGTTCTTCCAGCCCTCAAAAACCAGTTCCAGATTTCCAGATTTTATTTTTTTTTTACAACTCTTTAGTCTTTAAATATACATGCAGTTTAGGTGAGATTGAAATTAGGAATTATTTAGGAACATGTCTGTACAGGGTTAGGGAGTATTTGAAGGGAACAGGATATCTCTAGTGCAGTGATAGTTTTCCCAAGTGTTGCCTTTTGACCACAAATTAGAAAAATTTAGGGGAAGAAGTTTATTACTTTTTTTCCCCCTTTGTATTGAGGCCATCTTTTTCTTGTCTTCATGAATCCAGGCATGTTAGGCAGAAACTTGTAACACTTTAATTCAAGATTATTTTTAAGTGCATCTGTATAAATACTATTAGCTCACAACTCGTTCTGGAGTTGCTCATTTAGTCATCAGCCTTTTTTTTTAAGGACCTGTCTTAGAAGGGTTTGTCAGAGAAGCTGATTGCTAAGGAGCTTGTATTGTTCTTAAGTGGGATAGTTTAAGGACAGGGCACTTTTCAGTCCATAAAAGCAAAAATGCGTCCTGGGTGCAGAATTACAAATACTGCTCCCCGTCTCTCCTGCTGAGGAGCAACAGAGGGGGGAGCTGGAGTTATCCCAGTCTTTGGGCAGGAAGGCAGATGTCTTTGTGCTGAATGTACCCAGCTGCAAATGCTTGGGGCGCCTGTCAGCTCCTTTTGGGCTGGGATGGATCTCACAGGGTGGGGAGGAAATGGGGCAAAGCTCTACCCACATCCTGAGGCAATTCCATGCAGGTTTTCTTAAAAATGCAAAGGGTTGGTTTTTCTTTCCTTCTCAGCACCGCAGATGATCGTGGTGTTGGATTTGCACAGGCTCATGGAAGGGTCCCCCCAGACCCTTGGAGTGCTGGCATGTCCCTCTTGTCTGGGCAGGAGGCTGCTCCAGGTGGTGGGGCTGCTCCATTTTACCCTGCAAAACGTGGCCCCCATCACGCCCTGCTGCCCTTTGGACAGGTGACCCCTTTTCCCGCAGCCCTCGGGAATGTTGAGCGCGTCAGGAGGGGAAAAACCCAAAGGAAGTGATAAAGGGGACAGGGAGTCATCACCCGCGACGATAAGAGGCGGTTTTTTTTCCAGAGGTCATGTTTGAAGCACGCCCATCGCTTTTACGAGCGTGGGAGCGGGCGCCGGGATCGGCCGGGAACGCCGCAATGATGCTTCTGGTCGAACCTGTTGCCTCTGGGGTGTGAGTCAAGGGCGGTGGGGCTGGGACACTGCACCGTGCGGACCCCATGGCAGCCCCCCGCACCGCCCTGCTCCCGCTTCAGCCCCCACAAGGGCTCAGGGTGATCGAAGGGGTGCAGCCCCTCGGTAGAAGCCGCCTGTTCCCTCCTCTGTTGGGTTTTCCCTTTATCTGGGGAAAGGGTGTGTGGGAGGCGTTGCAGCGGAGCTGGTGATGTCAGGAGTGTGTCAGCAGTGGGAGGCGAAGCTGCCAAAGCAGAGCAGCACGAGAGAGACACAGAGGACTGCACTGGCACCTCAGCTCTGCTCTGCTCATGTTGCCCCTGATACTGCCCGGGGGGGCCGGGAATCCGGGATCAGTCCTGCCAGGAGGTGAGTGCGGGATGGGGGGAGCAGCCGGGGCTGTGCTGGGATCCCTCCCTGCTGGAGCACCCACGGGCACTGTTGCTCAATGTCCTGACATAATGCTTGGGCTGTTTCCTTTTGTATCTTTTAAAATGTATTTGTTTAAAAGTCTGGTGCCAAATTGTAAAGAGGCACTTCCGAGAGCAGCGTGATTGGGCAGAGGGGCTGTAAGACAAACTTACTTAAGCAGCAGAGTAAAACTTCCACGATCTTCTGGAACCTGATTGATTAATTTAAGTAAATTGCATTTCCACTTGCTTCACTTTTCCTATAGCATGTTTCAGTACTCAGTTGTAGTCCTGGAAAGGAAACCTTCCATTGAACAGAGGGAAAGGCTGCTGAAAGAGCCACTTTTCCCCCCAAGCACATGCACTGGGCTATGCTTCATTGTGTTAAGAATGTTTCAGATGCAGCACAGTGGAACATGTTTTTTACAAAACTTGAAGTGCTTCTGTAGTGGGAGGGAGCATAGCAAGTCAGGTTTTGGCAGAGGTCAGCGGGAACGTTGTGTGTCTTGGGGGTTTCTAGTGTGGTGGCTGCACCCTTGGAGGCTTTGGAAAAACTCCAGTGAGGAAGTGGGGAGTCACTGTGAGGGTCTGGGTGCCCTGGCTGGATTGCTGGTGTTGGAGGCTGATTTGTAACTGGATGCTGTCCCTGCCTGCCCAGCCTGGATGGAAGTACCTCCGGTACCTCCGTGTGGGCTGTAGCTCTGGAAAGCAGCTGGATGTAAACTGCAGTGTGCTGCTGCACCTGTGCACCCCATCATCCTCAGGGGACATCCCTGGGGACACCCATACAGACCCCGTGTCTGCCCAGGCACCCTGGCACTGCTGGAGAGGGGCAGAAGGTGGTGCTGCCCAGACCGGCACTGAGTGGCCGGAGAACGGCTTGGCCAAGGTTGGGCTGAGAAGATGCAGCCCCTGATGGATCATCCCCAGAGGGTGGCTGGTGCTGGTGCAAAGGGAGAACAGATTCATATGAAATTCTGATCCCATGGGTGCAGCTGCCAAGCCCTGACTGCCTTTGATCTCTTCTCCCAGCTGGTACTTTGCAGGAAATATGTAATTTTCTAGCAGACGTGTGCTGGGGGGTGGCTTCCTCCTGTGGCCACTCTCTCTCTGTACATGGTATACCCCTGCTCCAGAATGTCACTCTGGATCTCTCACACACTGTCTTCAGAAGAGCAAAGTCTTGGTTTTCCCAAGCTGCTGCCATTCCCTTGGGATGTTCTGACTGAAGGACCATAGGTGTCTGTGCAATTACTTTGTAAAGAGATTTTCAGTTTTGATCAGAGACAAAAGGACTCGATCTGCCCTCATAAGACTTCTGGGAACTTCTAGGAGTGAAATTAAATGTGGTATTGGTGGAAACGGGTGTTGTCACTGGCAGAATCCGCAATTTGCAATGCATTGTCTGTAAGAGTGTGAAATTACTGGAGGGACATCCTTCATATTTATATTTACGTGCTTCTTTTAATGGATGTTGTTATTGCTCAGTCCATGCCGTAGCTGAGGATACACAGGAATTGTAATTTGCTGAGATTATATCACCTTGGGGAGAGAGGTCTGGTAATTTTTTATTGATGGTCTTCTACTTCTCTCTCCCAATTCTCCTAGCTATTTCAATGGAAACAGCTGGAAAATCTCTATTTCCGTGAGAAGAAATTTGCTGTGGAAGTACATGATCCCCGCAGGTAAGGCTGGAGGAGGCAGTTCTGCCAGCAGGATGAATCTTTACCCAGAGTGGGGATTCATCATCTTGTGTTGGTGAATGGGCTGGGAGGTGTCTCTGAGTTCAACACAGAGAGGAGTTTACTTTGGGCTTTAGGACTGATCCTGATCTGGCATTTGGCAGGGGCTGGATCCGGGCTGTGGGTAAAGAGCAGTGCTGGGATGTTGCAGAGGGAAGGTCACGGTTGTAACGGGCAAGCTGGAGAGACTGTTGATGTGTTACAGCTCTGGGTGTCCTCTCAGACTGCCTGTGGTGTCCACTGGGGGAGTTTGTGGAGCAGAGGGAGGACTGTTTGTCGTGGCCAAATTTGCGGCAGCACTGGGTGATGGGGAGAAGGAAATCTGAGTTTTTGCATCTCCAAAGGCTGAGCCTTGCCCGATTAAGAGAGAGGCATTTGGGACTTTAAAGACCTGTCTTGAAATTTCATTTGTTTTCACCTCCTCAGAATTTCGGTGTCCAGAAGGACCTTTGGTCAGAGTGGACTGGTAGTGCAGACCTGGTATGCAAACACTTCCCTGATCAAGTCCATCTGGGTGATGGCAATCAGTCAACACCAGTTTTACTTGGACAGAAAGCAAAGCAAAGTAAGTTATAAGGCATTTTACTGAGGACATGAGTTTCAACACCTTTCCTGTATATACTTTGGTGTATGTTATTCCACAAGTGAACTACTCTCCAGAGAAAAACTACAAATTGTTTTTGTCAGCTTTTTGAGCAGTCTATTAGTGACAGTATTGCTATTCGATCCATTTTAGCCTCCTGCAATTAAGGGCTGTGGAAGTATAATTACAGAAGAGGGAATTCCCACGTCTGGGTGTTTAATCTGCTTTTTCTTTTGTCTCCTTCCTGTGTTTGTTTTGAACACGGTGCAAACAGCAAAGAGATTTTTGAGCTGGGAGATTGGTTCAGGTTTTGGGGCAGAGGAGAGAGGGATGGCAGGACTGATGCTGTTTCTTTAGCCCTTAATTTTGCGGTAGATGAGGTGTGAAACGTCATCTTCTATGATCCTATGTTCTGAAGTTAATTAGAGGTAACTCAATGAGGCTGGATTTTTTTTTTTTTAACTCCTTCAGGCAAAAATTCCTTCAGCCAGAAGTTTGGATGATATCGCCATGGACCTGACAGAGATGGGAACACCAAAAGTTTCAAAGCTGGTGACATTGGAGGCCAAGAACCAGCTTATCATGGCCAGCAATGGCAGTTTGATCTCATCAGGTAATATATACTGTGTGCAAATGTGAGGTAGCCAAGTACAATGGGGCTTGTGTGTATTAAAAGGGAGACTAGCAGATGATAAAAATGGCTTTTACCTGGAAATCCTCTTATATAGAGTGTGTTTTTTAGGCTCTCAAGATTCAGAGGTCAGTGAAGAACAAAAGAAGGAGAAAATTATGGAACTAAAGAAGAAAGAGAAACTCCTTCAGGAAAAACTGCTTCAGAAAGTTGAGGAGCTGAAGAAAATCTGCCTGCGAGAGGCGGTGAGAGAACTGCACCTTACGCTGGGGTCGGGTGGGTGGGAACCCTTCTCTCCCACTAGACTTTACCTGGACCCTCTCTGTTCCCCAGGAGCTGACGGGCAAGATGCCCAAGGAGTATCCTCTGAGTGCTGGAGAGGAACCTCCCCAGGTCAGAAGACGTGTTGGCACAGCCTTCAAGCTGGATGACAACCTGCTCCCAAGTGAAGAGGTGAGCGTGGCACTTTGTTTTCACAGCAGGGGTGGGGTGGCCAGACCAGTGGCCAAAGCCGCTTGTAAATAATCCAGCTCTTCCCTGGGTGTTTAAAAGGAGGCAGCTGGGACAGTCACTTGCACAGAGTGGGAAATTTAGATGGGTGCTGCCCTTCTTTTGCCTTTGAAATGACCAGGAAATTGGCTGTTTGAAAAGGCCTTAAGTTCTCCCAACCTGAACCTCTGATTTGTCCATGCTGCATGAATTTTAATGGACATTTTGCTGCTAATTAGAGGAGAGCAGGTGCATAATGCAATTTGGCAGCCCATGGCTCTGAGCCTTTCTGGAACATTGACTGGCGTTGTGTTGGGATTGTGTTTGAACCCAGAAGGTGGCAGGGGTGTGCTCTCCCCCTTGCAAAATCATCTGTTTGTGAGCATAGTTGTGTGACAGGTGACAGGAGGAGGAGTTTTATCTCTAGCTTAATGCAGGTTCCACCTAAGTAAAACCTCTGTGTGTTGCTCAAGAAGCTAAAATGAACTTTGCTGGCAGAGACTGACTCGGGTGATATGGTAATTCAGATATTTGCAGTTTCTGGATGCACATCATTCCCCCTCATCCCTTGTGAGATTTGTTAACAAGCTGTATCATCCAAGCAGTAAGTAGGTGTGGGGCACTTGGCATCTGTCTTTCACCAGAAACTTGCTGCCCTGGCTGGCAGGGCTGGTGTGCTCCATGTCTGCAGCAAAGTGATTTTATGGGACTGCTTAAATGCTATTAAACCAAAATCCTGCTGACCAGATTTAATAACGTGTTGCTTAGTGCTTCTGCAGTGCCTTTCATCTGAGCTTCTCAAAGCAGTTTACAAACAATTAATTAAAGCCTCCAACTCCCTGTTACGTAGGTATGGTGATACAAATTTCCATTTTTATTTTCTCCAAAGTGGAGAGAGATTTTGAACAGATGTTTTCAGGGTTGGACTCACAGCAGGAGGTTTAGCAGCCTAAACTTGAATTTAAGTGTCCGTGTTATGTCACCCAGGCTTGAGAAATTTGGACCTTGCCCAAGAGATCTCATAATCTTACACTAGTCATAGAAATAAAATCTAAGATATGCTAAGATTTTTCTTGTGTATAAACTTTGGTATTTCTGTATTTTGTGCTCAAGATTTCGCTTCATTACCACAAAAATAGATATTCTATTTAATAACCTTCATTGATAATTTCTACCTGGAGTATGAGGAAATAACTCATGTCACAAATTTGCAGGATCCTACTTTGCAGGACTTGGAGAGCAATTTTATCATACACCAGAAGCTGGTGGAAGCTGCAAAGAAACTTGCCAGTGAGCCAGACCTCTGCAAAAATGTGAAGAAGAAAAGAAAGCAAGAGTATGCTGATGCTGTGAAAAAGCTGCAAGAGATAGAAAATTCCATAAATGAATATAGAATCAAGTGTGGCAAAAAACCAACCCAGAAATCAACTCTTGCTCTACCAGGTAAGCAGGAGAATTCCCCGTGTTCTGATGAAAACAGGAGAGGGGGGAAATAATTTGGCTTACTTAGAAGCTTTGTTTACATCTTCTCTATATGGTTTTTATCTTCTCTAAGGCAGTTAGATAAGAAAATAAAAGATGCAATTGCTGCATCTGATACGCTCAGTGCACTGCTGTAGGCTGGGGGCAGAGCAAGCCACAGTTTTAGGAACAAGTGCAGACAAGTTCAAGCACCAGGTATGGACTGAAGGTGCTGTACACAAAAAGGTTGGCAGGAACAGCTTGGATGAAGCTTTTCTAGTGCCTGAATTCCTGGTGTATTGAGTGCAGCTGCTTGTCTGAGCTGCCACATGCAAAAAATCTCTCCCCCTTCCCTCCCACAGCACTCCAGTTTGAGCAAAAATAGAGTGGGCAAATTTCTCTGCAGAATCCAGGAAATAAGGATCAAAGACATTGTTTCTTGATTCGAGATTCTTGATTTCCTGGAAGACATAAGTGAAGTTCAGGAGCTGATGAATGTAAATGGTAGCAAACAGATTTTTTGCTAAATCTGTTTGCCAGTGATGAGCATGGTGAAAGCAGATACCCTTGGCTCCTCCATTCTGAAAATGTGATTTTCCTAAGGAAGGTAAGGTTCTTTCTGCTTCATAGGATAATGTGTGGAAACCTGCTAGTATCCAAGGCAATTGAAGGAGTTTGGGAGTAGTAAAAACTCAGGGATATTGTGACTCTTTTAGTCTATATAGTTATTAACAATTTTAGGTCATGTATTACTTCTCCCATTCATGGAAAAAATATAGGGGTAATTGCTAATGTTTAATTGATTTATTTCATCCCCCCTTGTCTGAGAGGAAATGCTGTTTTGTGAGGTCAGTGAGGTTTTTCCTGGGAATTACAGGGTAGGAAAGAAAATGCAAGATTTTTCTGCTGTTTATGTTGGTACCCTTTTACTGGCCCTTGAGACATGACCTGTTGCCAATGTGTGTTTTCCCTGGAAGAGACCCTTCTCCTTTGCCATATGTCTGTTGGGGAAACCTTTGCCATGTCCCATTCCTGTTGAGGGCTTAGTTTGGATCCTTACCCATCACACACCGTGGCAGCGCTGGGCTGTCCATCATCACAAGGTGCTTACTGTGAAAGGCTGATGATCTCTATTTAATGTGGCCCAGCTAGTTCCTGATTGACAGAGGGGAAGGAAACATCTGTTTTTCCAGTCTCTCGCTCACCAGTGTGGATGCTGATTGTGAAAGGTCCTGTATTACCTGCGACATGTGGTGTGTGGTAACGAGCAGGAAGGGCAGTGAGCAGCGAGAGCCCAGTGAGGCAGCATCCATCCAGGTTGCTGCTGTTTTTGCTGGCAGCTTTCTGTCCTGTTGTGCAAACAAGCAACTTGGGAGTTGGTCCTTATGCATTTATGCCATCATTTAGTACATGACATCCTTGTTTGCTCCCTGAGAAGGTGGGCACAGCCAGAAGGGACCAGATTCTGTGTCTGGGAGGGTCTCCCAGGAGTTAGAGACTGCAAGACGGTGAATACTTAGTCAGCAGTAAGCAGCTGCATCCCTTCCAGTTCCAGGCTCTTGCATTGCAGTGTGTATTTGTTTACCTGAAGCAGAGCTGTTGTCTGCTTCAATAATTGATTTTAGGTGTAAACTTGTCACCATGACCAGTGGTACTCTCAGGCTCAAGGTACAGCTTTCAGAAGGCTGAGCAGTGATGAGTCACTTGTGTCTGTGAGTTTGGGGGATGACTCGTTGGAAATATGTTACATAGTATCATTGATTTATTGAATCAAACAATAGCTCTTTTCCTCCCAGCCCCAAGGGATAGGAGGTGAAGAAAATACTGGACTGCTCCCCACGTTCCACTTTCTCTTTCCTTCACTTCCTCTGTAGCCCTGAGTTTCTTCCCCTTTTACAGGGAATTGCACGGATTTGGGACTTAAACTCAGATATGTCAGCATATCTGAATATGTCAGCACTGCAGACCCCACCTGAAACCAGCAGTGTAGCTTTAGGCTTTAGCTTTTTTCTTTTCCTAGGCAGGTTTTCTTCCCTCCCTGCACTGGGCCCGGTTCCATCTTTACCACCCCATGGTCAAATCCACATGAATCAGCTCCCCTGAAGCTTTTTCCCAGTGTCAGGTTGCAAAGAGAGCTGCAGCCCATCCTCGGTGGTCTGACAAGTCCCTCCAGGGCAGGGGCCAGCCCTGATTTTTGCTGTTCTTGAACAGCTGCTCTCTTTAACAAATTCTTGTAGCCGGACCTTTCCTCGCAGCAAATTGTGACAGCAGGGGAGCAGCTTACATTGCCTGTGCTCCTGATGGCTGTTGGGAGAGCCAGGTGTCATGGACTGCATGCCACTGTCATCTTTTGTTACTTCCTTTTTCTCATGCATGGAAGTTCATGGAGACTTTTTATCCCACCAGTGCTGAATCTTGCCAGAAACAGCCTAGCAACAGATTCTTCTATGGGTTAATTATCTCTAGTGCAGCCTAATTTCTCTGCTGCTGCTGGTCTGCTCCAAACCTTAGCAAGGGCAGGCTGTTTCTCAGTGAGGTGCAGTGTGTAGTGTCAAGGTGAGAGGACAGGCAGGTGCCTTGTAAAGTGCTTTGAATAAATAATAAAATGTAAAAGAAAGGAAAAATTTGTATGTCCATGCAACAGTTCCTGCTTTCTGTGTTGCTGGAATTTGCAATAACTTGATGGAAATCAGTGGAATCCTTCTGGATTGATATTAATTTAATTGAAACAGAATCTGCTGATGAAACATTCAAAAACAAATGCCAAATTTCAAAAGGCTTTTTGTACCTACCTGATGGGGTTTCAGGTGTACCTGGAGGAGATTAGATGCTAACAGCCAAGATCTACATGTCTGTGTAGGTTCCTGATCTCCAAAACACCCTGTGAGATCTGTTGGAAGCTGAATGGAAAACACCCTTGTAAATCTTGGCCTGATTCCTGCTGCAGATGAAAAAAAAATCTCCTTTGATAGTTGCCTGGGTCACTTGCTGAGCTGCAACAAAGACACGAGGGGATGACATGAAGCAGGACTGTCTTCAGGCTGTGGGGCTAAAGCATATGGATTGCAGCATTACAGATAGTAGTTGGCTCTGAAGCTGTAGAAAATAAACTGTATTAGGATATTTTGAAGTTGGTGTTGGGCCTCCTATGCTTAAAGTGTTTGTTTTCATTCACAGATGATATAATTCCATCTGAGAGCAGCTCCCTGTCTGACACAACCACCTATGACGATGGTATGATGTTTATCCTTTTCTTCCTATGGAGTGTGTCCATTTAGAGTCATTCCTTTGACTTAATGTCCTTTAGCATTTCCCATCCCTGGAAGTGTTCAAGGACAGGTTAGATGGGGTTTTGAGTGACCTGGTCTAGGTGGAAGGTGTCCCTGCCTGTGTCAGCGATTTGGAACTAGATGGTCTTTAAGGTCCCTTCCAACATAAATCATTCTATGATTCCATGATATTGGTGGCTTTCACTGATAAATTACTTTGTAGCAGAGGAATAACAGCTTATCAGGAATGTCTTTTCTCTTAATGGGTTAGTTCTTGAAAGTTTCTGCTCTGTAAGCTGATCTGAGTCATCTTTAGAGAAGGAAGTTGGTTTTAACACGACCAACCTGCAAGCTGAGGGCACTGTGGATGTCAAATACTAGATCCATAGGACCTGACCAGAACTGGATAAAAGGCTGAAGGACTTTAGAAGCTTGGAGGGTTAGCCCAGCCCTTCTGTCCTCACAGCTACTATAAAACTTACAGAAAAGTAGAATAGTCACAGATATTAACACTGTTTACATTTATCCGTTCCCTAGTGAGCTTGCATCTTGCTTGGGTTGGTATTTGCTCAGCTTACTCATTTCACACACACACCCACAGACGTATACTCACGCCCTGTTCCACCAGGTGGAAAGGTCTTGGCTTGCCTCTCCCTTAAACTGGCTAATCATCATTTGGGGACAAACATTATCTAAATTATTACTCACTTTTCAGTTGGGGCCTGATTCTGATCTCACTTTGTCCCAGTTTTACACTGGTACAACCCATCTGGTGCTTTAAAATGGAGTTACACCTGATTCCTGCTTGTACAAGTAGAATTAGAGCCAGGCTTGTGAACATGTTCTCTGTGATGCTCGACCTGCATTTATATGTATTAGTTGGAGTTTCCTGTTGGCTCTGTCAGGACCTGAGTTGTGCCCTAAGCAAAGTGAGAACAAGGATCAAACCAGCATATTCCCAGTTGCCTTCAGCCAAATTTGTCTGTCAGTTGTCTTTGCTCATTCAGTCGCTTTTGAAGTCAGTCCCTTTTAGGTTTTATTTCAAAACTAATTCTTAAAATGTCATTTTCAAGTAAGAGTTGGAAGGTGAGGGAGGGGAACTGGTCTTTGCAGAGGCTAAACTTGCCTGCTTGGCCCTGGAAAGGATTGCTCTGCAAACAGAGTTTTTCCAAGGAAGTTCCGTTTTGTGATCTGGCACAGCCCCAAGCTGGGTGTAATCTCTGTAGCAGTCGGTGGTGCTGGGATCTGTAGGAGCCTCCATGATGTCCTGTCCACGTGCAAGAGAGCTCAGTGCAGGCAGGAGAGCCTTTCTAGACCCACAACTTCTGCCCTTGTCCCTGGAGTGCAAAGTACTTCTCCTTAGGGGCCACGGATTTGTATACAGGGCAAAACCACCAAGGATTTTGCTAACAAAATACATATTCCTTTCCAACAGTCAGTGAATCGCTTCCTGTGGCAGCACAGAGACCCAGCTCTGCGCAGCTTTCTCCAAGACTTCCTCCACCAAAGTCCCTCGGGGTGGAGAGAATTCATCTCAGAAAGTCATCCATAAACGAGCAGCTCTTGGAAACCAGACACTCCAGGTAGGCACATCTTGCTGCTGCAGCGCAGGTGGAGAACCTGCTGGCATGAGCTCCATCCTGCCCCTGCCCAGCCCCTGCCACTGCAGAATACTCCTCCCTGGGAAGTTCCAAAGTCAAATTATAGCCATATGTAACCATTTAGCTGTGATATGCTTCATTTTCAAACTCGATCCCTTTGCTCCTCTGTTGCCTGCTCTGTCCCTTCTTCATGCTTCTGCCCTTTGGCAGCAACTTTTCCTACCAGTCATCCCGTGAGGACCAAGAAGGGGTTGATTTTTTCTTCCTTTTTAACAACTTTGTTCTTTACACAGGGAAACACATCCAGTTATGCCCTTCCCTGTTTGCTCTGCCTTTTGGTTTTTTTTATCTCCAAGACTTTGGAGCTCATACTCAGCGTGGCACAACTTGTGTTTAACCTAAACGGGGTTGTCTCCTGTTACAGGGACGTGCTCTCGACCCACAGCAGCCCTTACCGGACACTGGACCGGCCGCCCCAGCCCCACGGGGGGAGGAGCATGCCCACAACCCCTGTGCTCACACGAAATGCCTACAGCAGCAGCCACTTACAGTAAGGGACCTTTGCTTTGAGTGCCATGTCCGTCTTAGGCAGCAGAAAAATAAAAGCAAATGGTGTTAACACGGTGAAGGGTCCTTTGCCATACAGCTTTCCCTGCTGTATGGGGTCAGGCTCTCAAAGTGCAAGTTAGTGCCATTACTGTGGGAAGAGAGCTGCAACGTGACCTCACACGTGTTATTAGACAGCTGAGAATCCACGCTGAGGAAGGAGGCATGCTATGAATCTTCCAGTGTTATCAAGAGCCCAGGATTGGTTTGTTTGGGGTAATGCAGCTTTGGGAGATGGAGCCACAGGAATCCCACCTCTCCATGTTCTTCTCCTATCTCGTTACTTGTGTAGGCTTTACCTGCTTAAAAACTGAGGGAGCCCTCCTGTAAATCATTACAGGATTTGTTTGTGACCTTCACTGTGTGTACCCCTGTGACAGATTAACCTTGCTCACTGTGACAGATTATTATGTGAGAGATCTCCTAGTGCTGCAGCAAATAAAAAAACTCAGCCAAACTGAGTTTCTTGCAGTGCAGATATTCTGTGAGGAAAGATAAGGCTGGGTTCGTACTGTGCTTGTATCGGGGAGGCAGCTGACATGTCCATGCATGCTCTCTCCAGCTCTGTGTGTATGGTTGTGTGACTGCCTTTCGCCGACCAACATCTGTGTTGTTTCAGGCCAGATGTTTCCCCACACCACTGCCGGCAGCGCAGCGGAAGTCTGGAATCCCAAACCCACCTGCTCTCCGAGACTCCTGCTGAAAAGTCAACCTTCACCCTCTCCAAGTCCCAGCGAAGCAGCAGCACAGAGATCCTCGATGACGGATCATCCTACACTAGCCAGTCAAGTGCAGAGTATTACTGCGTGACACCCACTCCCAATCCGTATTACACTACTCAGACACTCGACAACAGGACCAGGGGTCGAAGACGGTCAAAGAAACATAATATTTCCGCCGCAAATTCAGGGAGTATGCCAAACCTCGCCCATAAGGATGTCCGCAATGGTGTCTACCACAAAAATCAGGAGCAGCCTTCCTCTAATTACTATATTTCTGGATATTCCCCGTACACCGAGCCCGATGTTTATTACAATGGAGGGTATGTCTATGAGAGTGACACGGAGGGGCAGTACAGCGTCAATCCCTCCTACCGCTCATCGGCACACTACGGATACGAGCGTTACCGGGAATTCAGGGCTTACCACGAGGACGAAGTGGACAGAGTACCACACAACCCCTACGCAACCCTACGGCTTCCCAGGAAGCAGGTTGCTAAAACGGAGCACATAACCAAAAACATTCACAAGGCCTTAGTAGCAGAGCATCTCCGTGGTTGGTACCAACGTGCCTCCAGCCAGAAGGAGCAGGGTCACAGCCTGCAGGCAGGCTTTGAATCTGACAGAGGATCTCAGAGGAGTTTGGGCTTTGCTGGTCTGCAGACGCCGTGCTCTCCGAGCAGTCGGGTGTCGTCTTTCTCTTCAGGTAATGTCTGAATTCATCTGTACTGAGCGTTTTTGTAAGTCCCTGCTGTGCATTCAGTTCTGCCTCACTTCGCTGCCTAAATTAAGTCAGAGTTAAAGCCAGGCTAGAGCTCTGTCTTGAGAGGTGGATGAGGAACAAAGTAAGATCTTGTTTCATTCTTGAGAAGAAAGTCTTGATTGTTACCTTCTCCTAAGGGTAAAAACTGCCTTTTGCTCTTTGTAAGCTCAGTAATCCAGAGAGGCACGAAGAGCCAAATGTGTTTCAAAGAGGTGTATTTACCAACTAGAAGCAGTGTGCAAAACTTCATGCCATGTAAATGCAGTGGCTGTGATGGCTTCCAAAACACAATCCAGTGGACACCACAGAATAGGTCAGAAAGTCTTTCTAAAGAGATTCCCTGGCTTCAGGACACCATCTGTACTTTCCTCCCTGTTTTGTGTTTGCATTGTCTGCATGAGTGTCCTGCAAAAACCCATAGAAATCACTGATGAGAATTGTCTTGTTTGTCTCAACTGATTTAGCTGGAGAAACATCTAATTTGTTGCAATTATTTTTTTTAACTTACAGCATCTTCTGCAAACACTGCTGGGAACTGGAGAAACCCAGTCGCACTGGGACTTTCAGACTACGATACGTTGTCTCATTCCTCTTATGCCAGCTGTTATGGGAATGTTTATGGCAACCTTCCTTTGCAGAACAGGTGAGTAGAGTATATCTGGGTTTTCTGCCCCTCCTCCTGCATTTCATAGGCTCTTAAAACTTTTGAGAAAATCAGCTTTATTTCAAAGAGCCAGGATGAAGAGTACTTGTAAAACCGGCGTCTTGAGAGCAAGTTTTCTCTGTGTGGAGTAGATCAGCTGTACCATCACTAACTGTACCTCATAAGGAAGGAGGGAGCAGTCATAGTGAAGGATGAACTCATTGGTTGCACAGCCTTTTCATGTGGCTGGTGCTGGACCATCACAGATCTCACACTCCCTGGTGACTGTGATGCTCTGAGCAATGTTATGGGCAGAGCACTCACTGAGCCCAATCCCTCTCACTCCTTGTGTTGAGGGGGTCTCTCCCGGACCCCATCAGCAATTTGGCAGCACACAGTCCTGCTGGGTTTCTGAAGCTGTAGTGCTTATGCTGATGCACTTTTGGTAAAACAAGAGGAGGAAGCAGCTCTCTGCAACCTCACGTCTTAGTGCTGGCATTCAAAGGCAATACCACCTCTGCCAAGTGCAGCTCCCTTGGCAGAGCTGGACCCAGGAGGTGGGGGAACCTGCTGCTGCTTGCGGAGCCCCCCTGCTCGTGAGGGCTTTCCCAAGGGCTGCAGGGAGCCCAGGGTCTGCTTGGGCCTTGCAGGAATTCCTGCAACTCTCTCGCTGTTTCTACTTGGCATTTTCATATTCCCCTCCCCACTGTAGTAGGCTGTCTGTTGGCAATGAGGACAGAGAGCTCCTGCCCTGGGGAGTGACTCTGCCCCCACAAATGCCATCACATTTAAATACACTTATGCAAAGTGGAGCCAGCCATAGTAAGTACCCCACCCCCATGTGTGCCTCCTGCTTTGTGGGTTGCAGTTTGTGCTGACTGCCAGACAGACTTGTGTGAAAATACTGAATTTTTAATTTTGTTTGTTTTAAAATAAATGAAAGTGTAAGAGAATATGTAAAAGCTGCTGCTAGATCCTTTTTTTTTTTTCTGAGCGAAATGCTATGGGCTGTTTTATTGCAGTGGTTTAAAATATCTACAGCAACAGTGTTTAAAAATACAGTTCCTACTAATTTCTTAATTTCCTATAATTGAAGTTTGAAAATTTGGCTTATATTGGCAGCTTGATCTAAATGAAGTTTATTAGCTATTAATTTTCAGTATTCTGAACCACTTGTCTGATTGTTCATCTGTTTTATTTTCTGCTTTAATGTGATCGTGGCAAACAAGCAATCAGTACATTCAATGGTCTTCACAGTGCTCAAGGCCAGGCTGGATGGAGCTTGGAACATGCTAGTGGAAGGTGTCCCTGCCCAGGGCAGGGGGTTGGAACAAGATGATCTTTAAAGTCCCTTCCAACCCAAGCCACTCCATGATTCTGTGACAGTGTTGATCAGCCGAGGTGCCTGTTGCACACAAATTTTACTAATTACGGCACAAAAACCGGGTTGGTGTTTGGACCCAAATTACAGCGAGGTGAACTCACAATAACCAACATTGCTTTGAGCCCAAGGGAGATGCACGAATTTGGGGGGCCGGGGAAGACCCTCAGCTGATCCCTGGTACCATGTCTGTCTTGCAGAACGTACACGGAGCCGAGCCAGCTGGGTGCTGACGACGAGGATCGGTTGGAAGGAGACTTGCCCAGCAGCGAGCAGAGGTTGTTCTGGCACGAGGACTCCAAGCCCGGGACGCTCGTGTAGCCCACCCGCGGCCCCACATTCCTGCCCCCGCGTGCCTTGCACAAAACGCTGTGACTCCGAGGCGGATCTCGGGTGGAACTCCCAAACTGAACAAAAAGAGGAAGCAGGCTGGTTTTGCTGGGAAAGATTAAAATCAGCATTAAGAGGGACTGTAGCGAACTGACAGAAGTCTTACCATGAGTGGCGTTTCTTTGTGAATCCGGACGGCCCACACGAGCCAGGGCAAGCCACAGTTCATCTGTGACTAGATGCAGCACTTGGTTGAAGTATTTATATTTAGCAAGCACTTTTTGGGAAGATTGAAAGATGTTGAAGGCAAACCTCAGAGGAAAAAATAAAAATGTGAAAAGAAGACTGTAATGGAAAAACCGGGAATTCTAGGAGCACAATTACAATGTCTGAAAGAAGAAGAAGAAAATGAAAATTTATTCTGCCATGGCTTATGATGACCTGGAAGGACTTTCATAGGCTTATGAAGGATAGATACTGTGTGTGTGAGTGAGGCAAAGGGTGACTGAATCAGTATTGGAACATTAGTTGAAGGAAGGCTGGGGGTTTTTTTTGTTATGGAGGTTTGAATGAGTTTATCCAGTTTTTGAGGTGTTGTTAAGAGTGTTTGTTAGCACCACAAGCAAGTTCTGGAAAGAAAACTTGCTGACACAATATGTTGTGTAAAACTGTAGGCGATTGTGGATTTTGGAAGCAGAAGCAGTAAACTTTGAACTCTCTTTTCTATGATAAAGCATCATTAATAATGACACATTTAATGACCTTTCCATGGTACAACTGTGTGGAGAACTAGGCAAATTTTCACAGTGGCTGCATGGCGACCCCTGTTCATCGGGTGACAATTCCGTGTTACTCTGTCACAGTGGATCGAGGATCCACGGTGGGGAGCTCCAGTGATCACACAGGGAACAATTTGGTAGTAATGGCCAGTATTTGAAGGTGGATGCAGACACAAACAGCCAAGTGGGTGCCTTAAAATGAGGGGCATTAGGATTGTACCACAAGCCATCTGAACTGCCAGGTGCGTTGCAAAGTCACTAAGTGACAGAACAGCATTTCCACAAAACCATTTGTGTAGTGGGGAAAAAAAACGTGACTGCAGTCTTGATTGAAGAGGGATAAACCTACCTCACATCATCCACCTGTAGGAACAAATTGGCATGGGTTGTCCTGCGAGATTCCCAATGACTCGTCTGCATATGGTAAAATCTCTCTCGTTTCTCAGCTGTACTGTGCTTCAGGATTCCAGAAATGGTGCTCTTTTGTTCTTTTATACAAAGGATTAGTTACTCCTTGTTCATATTGTGAATAGAAAAGTTTCTGATAAACTTTTTTGACTTTTTTTACCAATATTCCAGAGCATGTAATATATACAGGAGGACACACTTGTTAAGCTGGTACTTAGTCGTTTGTATTATTAGAGTCGCGATTTGGAATTAAACGAACAAAAACAAAATAAAAAATAACTTATTTCCTTGGTTTTGCATATTTGTATAGCCTTCTAGAAATGCGAAAGCTCTTTTTGCTTATTCTTTTACTACTTCTGAATTTTTTAGACCTATTATTTTGTATAGGTCAATAAACTAAAAAGTGTGCTACCAAAACCACGTCAGCATTCCTCCTGTTTCTCCTCGAGTGCTTGGAAAACTGCAGTGTGTGTTAATTTCAGGGCTTTAAAGTAAATCCCCATGGTGTGATTTCTTTTGGCCTGTGGTGTTAGGTTGGTTGCAGAGGGTTGGTGGCTTCATCTGAGGGAAGCTTTTCCCAGGACACTTCAGAGACTCCCAAAACACATCTGTAAGTCAGAATTTCTGCCTCTCCATCAGCTGTCCTGAGGGAAACCAAGCTGGGCTCTCTCAGCATCCCCATGGGAGGGTCACAGTCCCTGGGACCTGCTGCCCAGCCCCAACCTGGCAGTGGTAAAAGAGACAGAGGTGGCCTCATGTTGTTGAAAATACTTCTTGCTTGTCTATCCTTGCACCTAAAAGTTACCACAGCCTTTCCCAGTTGGAACATGGCTCTTGGGATTGTGTTGCTCATCTGCTTGGTCCTCTTTTGTGTTTGTACCCTCTGAGATACCCACCTTTCAGTAAGAGTGACTTCTGGATGTACAACTCCTTCTGCACCCTGGTCACCCAGCAGTTGAGGTTGTTCAGTCTTGCTCTCCTCTCTCCAGAGTTAATTGTCATTCCTTACTTTTTGTGACATCCTTAAACTTCACAACCACCACTGAACTTTATTCTTATTTCCAGGTTGCTGGTGAAAATAAGTATTAACAAGAACTTGCAGGCGTTCCCAGTAAGAATACCCCCATGTCATCATACTTTTCCATTTCTCCAAGTAGTTTTTGTGGTTTGTCTGTTTGCAAATTTTTCATTTATTGACTCATGCTCCTGGCTGCTATAAACTGTTGGAGCTTTGAGCAAGAAGCTGAGTGGTCCAAAGTCCAGTTCCCTACCTGAAGCTCACGGGATCAGTGCAGGCTGGCAATTATTTTTCAGCTTGCTTTGAAATCTTTTCATTTAAATAAGAAATGAGGTGTGTAAAGAAGTCTGTGCCTCGTTTAAAGTATTGTTTCCATTCCTTTATTTTAGTGGTGTAGCTATTGAGTTTTGTGTTGCTTTTTCTGTCAGTGGTCAGGATTTAGCTCAGCTCGACACATCCGTGTTGGCACAACTCTGGCACTTGGCCTGACCTCCCTGCTTGCTGAGACAGGACCAGGATGATTTTGGATTATATTGTTGAGAAGATGGGAGTTTGAGGTGGGTTAGGGTGTTGAGGATGGTTTGCTATATTTGGGGATATTGGATATAAAACCTCTATGGCCAGAGTTCAGAGCCTGATTGCAATTTCCAGTAAGCAGGAGCTGAGCTGCAGAGGAGCTGGAAATGGAAGTGGAGTGGTGGCAGCTGCAGCACTTGAACCCCTTTTGTCATTCTCTGCATGCTTGGGCCCTGCAAGAGTTGTGTTCTTAGGAACTTTTATGAAGGGTGGAAGAACAGGGTGAAGGGGGCCCAGATGAGGAATAAATAAGAAATTCCAACTTCTCTTTCTCAGATTTCACATAAAGTCAGTCTTGGGTGGCACTGGGAAGGAGAGGGAAGGCACGGCATCCCCCAGCACCTCCTGCCCATCACCAACAAGGGATCTGGTGGTGCTGGTGATACCTGATTTGTGCCAGTTGTTCCCCAGGACCCTTAACTTTGCCTTTTGCAGACCTCCAGTTTGCTTTGTTGCATTTCTGGAGCGATGTTTTGATGCACATGTACTGGTGTTCCCAGAGACCAGATCTGTGTAATGCAGCTAAAGAGGTAATAAAGACATACTTGTAATCATTATCTTATTTGTTCACAGCTGACATACAAATTGCCTGTGCTTTGTTTGAATTCCTACCTCATCTGTGTGTTTTGCCATGTGACCACAGCCTTCCTCAGCAGGATAACTGAGGACATCTAGTGCCTGACCCGCAGCGTTGAAGAGAAGAGCCTCCCTGCCTCTGGTGCTCCTCTGGAATCATTCCTGCCTCTTCCAGTGTGAAGAAATATCTAAAAATTCTTATTGGGTATGATCAGAGCAAAGCCAAGAGGTGAACAAGGTGAAACACCAGACCCACAAGGTTCAATTTACAAACATCTCTCTGTTCAGAAGGCAGATGCTGCTGATGGGAGTATGAAGGAGAAATAAAACCCCACTTAAATCTGTATGTAATGGAGCATTTCCAAGTGCTTTTAGTTGATGGATGAAGAAGAATAAAACCCAGTTCTTGCCAGGAATCCTTAAAAAGGCATTAGGGCACTAAGCTAAAATAAGCCATGCCTCATGTTTTTAATTGCTGTCTGGTTTTTCTCTGCTGTTTTGAACAGAAATATTCTTGAGATGTGGGAGGACATTCCTGCAGTGCAGAGACCAGGAAAGGGACAAGGCTCAGGCCAGGATCCCCATCCCTGAGCTCAGGCAAACCTTTAAAGATCACAAATCTTTAAAATTCAACCTAGTATATTTAGGTAAAACTTGTTGGCCAAAGTGACTTAATATGTGATGTGACTCTTGCAGGTTTCTGTTACCTTTTCATTTGTGATCTTAAAACTTGTTCAGCATAAGTGTGAGCAATGCAGCAGCAATATTTACAGCTCCTGGGTGGGTGAGAAGCTTCCACCATAGCCCATCCCATCCCAGAACGTTTCTAGGAAACGCTATAAAGACTGAAGGTTTGCTCCATCTCCTGGACATTGGGATCAGTGCAGGGAGCCTGGGGAGAAGCTCCCATCGCTGTGCTTGCTGGCACTGTCTGGATAAGCTAACACCACTGCTAGGAAGATTCCTGCTTTCTACACTATTCTTCCTTCTCCTTTGTGCTTTTCTGTCATATTTAATAAATTTCTAAGGTAGAAAGGTGAGAGTTTCAGCTATAGCAAAGCCTCACACAAACTTTTAATTATGTTTATTTATTGGTTATTAGTTTAAGTTTAGTTATCTGTTTTCCTTGCATTTCTTTTTTTCCTAGGGATCTTGTGCTAAGGAAAAAATTCCATGTCCTTAGGAATGTTCTGTCTTGTTGGTAACAGAAACTTCCTGTAGTGGTTTTCAGATTACTTCTGTCACTTTTTGAAGCTGTTAGAGATAAATACAACAGGGAAGGAAAACGTATTTTGCAAACGTGTGAAGAGGTAGAGCTTTATTTGCTGCTTCTAACTGTGCTTTGCTGGGAATTGTATCTCTCCCTGACTTATCCCTTGTTCTTGTTCTGAAGGCACCAGGCTGTTGGCATTGACTGCTTGGAGAGCCCAGCATCCATCCTCGGATCAGTCAGGGATAATCTGACTGGTTATCAAGGGAGGCAATGAACGTGGTATTTGGGTAGAGACAGGGAAGGGGACCTACAGCTCTAATTCAGGGACAGCCACATATTCCTTCATCAGAATCAATTAGCACTTGGATTTCTGTAATTTGGGTAACTGGAAATGTGGGTGTTTGCTCTTCACCCAAGCAGTGGGAAAATGGACCTTCATCCTGGCATAGATGAAGTTGCCAGGGGAAGGGCTGCACATGGCATCTGTTTCTGATTTTAGGTATAAACTTTGTACGATGGATTTTGTTGTGGCTGGTGGTTCTGGTGACAGTGATTGCCCACAGTGATGTGTGGGTGGGACACTCTTGTAGCTCTCTAAGCCTGACCTCAGTATTGTGACCTACTGGGTGGGACCACAGAGTTGATCCCCCCACAGACCTGGACAGAGGAAGAAGAGGCAATGTTTGCTGTCTTGGCATCCACCTCTTTTCCCTCCTGTTCAGCTCTGTCCTCCACCTGCCCTGTCCCATCACTGACTGGCCAGGGGCCCTTGTGTGCCAGGACAGTGTATCCTCAGCTTTCCAAAGAAGACCCCTGTCTGGTGCTCAACCCTTTGCACTGTCTGTCAGGACCTTCCCCTTCCCCTCCAAGGTGTTAGACCACATGGATTATTTCCCAGGTCAGGATTTATCATCAAAAATAATTACCCTGTGTTCTGACTGAGCAAGTCAATCTGAGGGGACATTTCCTCCTTCGAAGAAGAAGAGTGTGAGTTGTGATCAGTGCTGGCAGCCCAGAAGGACACATCACACAGATGTCAGGGCCTTAGTGACAGTAGCAAGACCTTTAACCAAGAAGTACCTCCTTGCCATCCATCCAACTTCGTTATCCCTGCCTGTCCCTCACAAAGGGAATCACCATAAATCCTTCAGCAAGTCCTTGACTGCAGAGGGATGTGCTCCGTGTCCCAGGACATCTCCTGCCCGGCTCACACACAGCAGGCATGAGTCTCAATTTATATTTAATCATTAGAGTGTCATCAAAGAGTTGCAGATGGAGAAGAGTTTGCAGCCAGCCCGGGCTCAGCTGGAGTAACTCTAGAAGAAATCCTTCCACCTGTTGTGGGGCTGAGGTCAGGGAAGGACGTGGCCCGTGTGTACAGAACGAGCTGGCCACGGGGCCTTTTCAGCATCACTGTCTGTGGGCACATTTTGGTGATGGGATGACATGAGGTATGGGGCTGTGATGGCTTTGGATGCTATAGAAGAAAGATATGCCTTAGTTTAATGTGAAGGGTCACACTGTTTCCTCAGACGACTCTGTTTCTCATCTGATCTGGCTTGTGCTGAATTCAGGTTTCATATAAATGTTGAGGTGATTGCTCCTTCCAAAGGTTATGAAGGTGGTGGTGCTCCTCGAAGAGTCCTTGGTGTTGTTATTGCAGTTCTGATTTAACAGTCCTGCCATGCAATGTTGGAAGGGAAACTATGGATTTAGCTTAAAAACGGAGGGAACATTTTAAAATTTAATTCTAGCTACTGGTTTTAGTATGAGGCTTTTATCACTCCTGAGGCTCTGCCATGCGAACCCAGAGCATAGATAAATCATAGGAATAAAGGTAGAGTTAGCAGTAAATAATTGCTGAATTGCACATGCTGCCACAGGCAGGTTCTTATGCAGTTTTCAGGGAGATGAATGTCTTCTCCAAGGGTCTGAGCTTGCATTTCTGATGGAAAATATTGAATCTCTGAGCCTGTCTTGCACACAGACTTGGAATAATAAGCCCTCAGTTAACAGTAAATAGGTAGGTAAATGTCCTGTGTAATGCCCATGGGTGGTATGAAGTTCAGCACCATGTTTGCCTTGTGCTCTGTGAGCTCTGGCCTCAGGCAGGAGCCAGTGCTGCCCCAGGGACTCTGTCCCCAGGTGATCCCTGGCACAGGGGATTGGTGTCCCCCTTTGATGGCCATAACCAGCATCAGCTCTGTCCCACACCATGGGAAGACACATGGAGGCAGCTCAGGGCACATTTTGGTTTTGCCCATTGGTGAATAGTCCCAGGCAGAGCCATAGCTCAGTCCCTGAAGTTGTGGTCAGACAATCAACATCATGAATCGCCTGTTCCCCATAAAATAACAAAATTCCTCATGATCTGTCACAGCCTCTGTTTGATTCACCACAGCTGCTTTTTCTGGCAGCTGTTAGTGCCACGCTTTGGAAAGAAGAGGTAATGAACCACCACCCAGGGATAAAAACATTCAGGTATTTGGAAGTGCTTTACCAATGTCATGTAAATAACACAAGCTGGGAAAGTAAAATACCAAGTTAGCAGTAGCTAGTGTTGAGTATTTCAGTGTTTTACCCATGGTTGTGCTATAAATGATATGTGGGTGTAGAAACCCTCTCCTGTAGCCACAGCCCTGCTTCTGTAACTGAGCATGGTGGAGAACAGCAGCCTCTCCCCTCTGGCTGTGCTGGGGGTGCTGCTCCAGCCACTTTAAAACATGGTCAGTAAAGAAAGAGCATATCTGTGTTGGCAGGGGGATGGTGGGGAAGGCACAGTGTTGTTCAGTGGTAAATCAGCACAGAAACTCAGGCTTTGAGGGTGAAATTGGGAAGAGGTTTGCCCTGGGTCAGCCCAAATCCTCAGGACCAGCTCAGCTGCCTGTTGTGTCACCCCCAGACCCCCATCAGAAAAATGTCAGTCCCAATGTTCATATGTGGGGCTGATTCCTGCCTGCCACAAAATCCTGGAGGTTTTGATAATACTTCTTAAATTGTTTGAAACAGTTGAAATTGTGTAGAAATCCATCTGCTAACTATTTAACCCTTTTTGATGCAAAGCAAGACATACACATCTGACTTGCCCATGGTTTTCCCTGTGGGATTGCTTGGAGACACCAGTGTGGGAGGTCAGTGCCCTGCCCCAGGCTGAAATGTTGTTTCCTTCGTTTCTAACATGACCAATGTCTTCATTCTCCCCTTCTCTCCCTACACATATTAACATTTTTTCTTCCCTGTGATAAGGAAAGTGGGTGATGACACAGGTGGTTTTCTACTGCATAGGAAGGACCCACTTTAGCTACTCTGACTTCTCTAAAAATGGAAAATAAAAAAAAAAAAAAATTTTTTAAAAAATCACTAACTTCTTTTTGGGGGCCAAATTAGAGACATCCAGGTTCCACTGAAACAGGAGGTGAAACTCCACTTGCTTTTCCAGAGCTGAAGGAAATCATCAGACCTCAACACAGCGAGATGTGGTGATTCCTTGACCTGGGGAAGGTGTGAGGGGCTTATACCCCCCTCCCTGCTGCTCCATCTTGCCCTGGTGCCAGCTACTGCTGTGCCTGCTGCTTCACACAAGGGGGGAGGTTGCCTTTGCAGCTCCCTGTCAAACTACTTGGGCAAGTACTTCAAAAGTCAGATGTCCTTACTCTATTTAAACAACAAACTTAATCCGATATATTTATATCTGTAAGGGTTTGGAGGTATGGTGGGTGTTTTTCTTCCCCTGGTGTTTTTCCCACAGGGTGTCTCTCTATGATTGCTCCTGTTACTTAGTGGTTGTTATTGTTAAGATCCCATCATCTGACCCTTTATAATCCCTGTATTGCATTACACTGCATTGCTGGACATGCTTGGTGTATGCTACTGTTTGTCAATTTTAGATTCTCCCATCAGGCTGCGAGTTTCTTAAAAGTAACACAAGGTTATGTTACACAGGCACACTCTGACTCTTTCCGTGGCACTTGGGTTGGTAATAGAAGGGAATAAATGTGGGGGGTTTATAAACAAAAAAAGTGAAAGACAACATTACAGAAATTGCTCTCAAATATTTGGCACCAGCATGTGCCTCATCAATCACCTTAAAAATAGAACCCTTTTAGGCACTTAAAGCATGGGATGACGGGCTGCCTCGTATCAAATGGTGGCACAGGGGTCAGGAACTCTTGGTATTTGAGTTAAGAACTTGTCAACCTTCTTGCTTCCAAGAGAGATAGGCTGGAATTTTTGAAGAAAACGTGCAAATGAGAAAAATCAATGGAGTGAAGCAATCCTGCCAGGAGAGCCTGCTGAGTTTCATTCTGGAGCTCATCCATATGAGCCTTAGAAACAGCGAGTAGTGAGCGGGAATTGTTCATTACCAAGGGCAGACCTCTTCTTCTACCAGTTTGCCCCTAAAGTGCTTCTGTTTAACACTTGTTGGGTACCTACTTAGCATGAATTTTGAGCTGCTACCTGTAGGAACTGCTTGTGATGGCTGCAGGTACCTCTTGTCTTCTGCTGGGGCTTTGAGTGCAGCTGCTGGCATAGCACAACTCTGCCCTCTGGTAACAGGGCAGCTCGTGCAGCAGCTTATTAGTCCGGGGATATCTAAGCAAGTGTCAAACTGCTGTGAAAATAGCAAGTGCCACCGATGGAAGTGCCTTTCCTGTCTTAATGAATGTTGAGGAACATGTGATTATTTTGGAAAGCTGTGAGGGGGATACCAACAATTGTTATTGGGAAGAAGATGGGACTTCTGTCTTGAAAAAGACTTCTAGATCTGCCCTGAGCATGTCCCCAGCCTGGAGGGTGTTGTTTGTTGCTCTAATGTGCTGTTTCCAGAACACCAAAACACTAAGCAATGTGTTAGGAAAGGAAGTACGTCCTGAACATGTAATTTATGGAGGAGAGACCTAAAGTAGGCAAAATGCGATACCCACCTTGGAAATCTGTGGGATTAGCGCCCATGTCACCAGGAGAGGTGTCACCAGGCAGCTCCTCACTCTGCATCTGATGGGGAAGGCATCACTCTCAGTATAATGTTTCCTAATCGTGGTATTGACGAGTGATATATTTCTGTTCAAAAGTTGCTTTTTAAATACCTGGTAGTGGGTTCTCAGTATACCTGTTTTCCTTCTCAAGAGGACTTCATGGGTTTGACCCTGCTTAACTTAGGTGATCTGACAAGACCATGGCCCAGGATGGCCTGGCTGAAGAGCATGGAAATCCAAGAAGGTGGCATGGGGCTTTATTTCCAGTCAAGAAATTAGCAAGCGGTAAGTAAGCACTGAATACACAACTTCTGTGACCCATCGTTTGGGAGAGTAACATACCAGCTACCATGGAGCACTGATTTATTTGATAACATCAGGAAACTGTTTATGGACTCTACTATGGACAGCAAACCTGGGGGTTAAAGCTGCTAGAGCTGATAGATTGATGTGTGGGTCTGCTGTTATGCTTGTTACTGCATAATATAAAACAAGGATAGGGATGCCCTCCAAAATACCAAAGGGGCAGATGGAGCCATTACATTCTTGGCTCGGGTTTTTATTATCTTTTCCTTTACTACTTACTTAGTTCTTAAATTTTTGCCCTCTTCCCTGCTGTGTAACAGCATGAAGCAAATGAGGACCTTTGGATAACGGCCTTTTAATAGAGGTTAACAGGGCTTTGAACACCATGTTTCATGTTACAGAACACAGCAAAGAGAGACCATCGTCATGCAGAGCCTATTTTGCTGCTGGCAGACTCCAGCAGAGTGTGGTTGAGACTGCAATGAGAAATATGGCTTAAAAATTGGAGAGCCTTGGTTTCACAGCCTCTCCTCTGTGGTTTTGTTCCTATGGAAGTTGCATTTGCAGTTGAAAGGTGAGGATTTGATTTGACACCCCTGCAAAGAAAATTTGAAATTATGAGAGGAAATCTTGCTAATCCAATGAACAGCCCAAACTGTTCGTTGCACCCTACTCTGCTGTTACAAAGCAGCCATGAGCACAGTGGTGTTGGAGGTGTGGCTTTCTGGTTTGCCATGTGAATTTAGAAGCCTATAAAATATTCTGAACAAAGAAGGAGGATGGAAGGGACACCTTATGAAAGAAAGGATTTTGTGTAGTTACATCAGGTCTACGACTATAGCAAAGTAAATCTCTGTAGTTTCTACTTAATTCTGGAAAAAATGGTAGAAAGTAGGAACAGGATGAAACTGAGGTTAGGTCTCAGCCAGGATGCATTGACAGTTCAAGTAATGTTCATGATGGAGACAGGCCAGTCGAGAAACAGGGCATTGGGACTGTCCCTGGGCAGACTAGATGGGAGTAGGGCATGGATGTGCTGTGGGAAACGCTCCTGTTGGGACTGCTCAGACTGGTTCTAAGGACTGGAGCTGGTCCTTGCATGGACCTCTGTTCCCAGGCAGAAGGTGTGTGTTGTATCAACTGTTCACCTGCTTTTTTCCGTCTTGGAGGATTTCACCTTAACCAGGGTGTGGTCTGGGAGAGGTCATCAACTGTGAATGGCTGCTCTCTCACCAAAACCACCTGTGCTGTCCAGCCAGGGTTTAGACCTGGCTAAAGGCAGTGCAGAGCCTGCAGTCCCTGCTCCTTTTGTGATACATCAGAGACACTATGGATGCAGAGACCTTGTGCTGATTCTTCCCGCAGGCACCTCACAGGTACCATTAATGTCGCTCTGCCCACCTACAGCAATTCCAGCGGGGGGTGAAGCACTGAATGGCGCAGTGTCCCGGGAATCCTCTGGAAAATGGCCGTCCCCTGCCTCCCTCAATGGGGGACACACCAGCTGCACTGAAATGTCAGAAGGGTTTGCACAGCTGACAGGTTGCTGAAAATGGAGCATCGCCATAAATTCTCCTTATCCAGCCAAGTGCAGCTTAATATAGTCTTAGCTGCACGGGCTGTCCCCCGCACTGAGACCGAGAGCTGCCACAGCTCATGACCAAAACATGAAGTTGTCGATTTAACAGGATGAACTACTGCTAGTGAAGGGGGAAAGAACGTAAAATCGTCTGAAATTTAGCTTTCTCTGTAGGTTTAAGAAGTCATAGAGGAAGGAGAGAAGAATGAACATGTCTGAACTCGGCCAGAACTCCGATGAAGACGTGTGCCCAGAGGACATCGATGAAGATGAAATCCTGGCAAACCTGTCCCCTGAGGAGCTCAAGGAGCTGCAGAGTGAGATGGAAGTCATGGCCCCAGACCCTGAAGTCCCAACTGGGATGATACAGAAGGATCAGACGGAGAAACCCCCCACAGGGAGCTTTGACCACAGGTCCCTGGTTGACTACCTGTACTGGCAGAAGGCATCCAGACGCATGCTCGAGGATGAGAGAGTTCCCGTCACCCTCTTGCCCTCTGAGGTAACAAGCAAAAAATCACAAATATTTATTATGCATCTGCTGTGGGATCTGTTTTATAGCTTTAATACCTTAACTTGCCTCTGCTTCTGTCCCTTACGTAATGCACAGTACAAACAAATTTAGATTAATCCTAAAAGCCTCAGCAGTGGCAGAATCCAGCTTGGAGTGATGTCAGGGTTAGTAATTTTTTAATTGCTTTTCCCAAATATTTACTTAAGCTTTTTAATTTAAGGAAATCCTAATTCTGTTTCAGTAAAGCAAATCACTGAGAAATTGTCACAAGATTAGTTTGGGGAATGTAACTAAAATGTGTTTGACTTTGCATATGAAACAACACTATGCTGCTTTTCCATAAAAGACTGCATTAATTGTATTTCTTAAATTAATTAATTGACAGAATTTAATGATCTACTGGAGAAAAACCCCAAACCGCTGTATTTTAACAGGGTGAAACATTCACTAATGACCAAGCATGCAAACTCCAGGAACTAGTCCAACCTTATTCAATACAGTCCTCAAATTTATTTGACTGTCCCTACGACTTTGAAATAAAGTTAAGGTCATACTTAGATATCTTTCAGGATGAGGGCCACACTTAAAAACAGGTTAATAGAATTGAAACTTGGCCAGATGAAACACACCCATACCCAAACCTAAGTGAATTTGAGGTAACTGATTTTATTTTTGTTTTAAATACCAGTGGTTCTGCTAATACAGACCAACAAGGTACATTGCAGACTTCCCTGGGCAGGTTTCTTGGTGCAATTTGTGGTGTTTTCCCTTCCTGTAACACTCTCACCCCCAAAGAAACAATTTTTTTTTAATCTTTCTGAGGTTAAATCTGGAGTTTGGGTGTGGAGCTGGCTGCTGACAACTGGTCAAGCGATCCCCACACTAAACCCATCCACTACCACAGCAGACAGGAGCCACAGCCCCAAGGGCAGAGGTGACTGTGACCATTTTGTCAGACTTTGGGTGCACCACAAGCCCTGCCTGAAGTAGTGCCAATCTTTGCAAAACAGCTTGATTTTATTAGCATTTCTCAGTGATGGAGGATACACTTGCAAAAAGATGCTTGAAAAAAAATCTCAGCCAGGAGGGTGTCTCTGGAGATGGTAGAAATCTGCAACTAATTTTGTTTGGTTGCTAGAAGCCCCACGGCCTTGCAACAGCTTTGTGCAAGATCTGGTTTCCTGTCTCTGGATTCAAAACTGAGCTAATATTTTGCTTTATCTTCAGTGAGGTGCTTCCTTGGCTGTGATGCTCTGGCAGTACCACAACAGGCGGCCTTGTTGTCCCATGTGCTGGGTGATTCCACTGTGGTCACAATGTGCCCTCTTTACTCCCCCTTGGGCTGAGCAAACCATGAGTGGTTCACACTGATTTCCAATGGTTTGTGGCATATGAAAGAAATTTTGTCTCTTGTCAAAGAAAAGATACAAATGACACAAAACCCAGAAAGAGACTTCTGATCAGAGACTCAGCCCCCAGAAGAGTTCAAGGACCATCTTAACATATCATTAAATATGTTCAGGATTTAATTGTCAGGATTTAATTTTGTAAGCAAAGAAGAGAACCTGGTTTGCAGCCTCTTTAAGAACAAGTTGTTCCTGTGTCCGCCAGCACAGCCTGGATTTCCAGGCAGTGACACTTTGAAGGATTATTCTCTAATTTATGGACATAGAGAGATCTAAGTCCAACTGCTACATGTTTATTTGAGTAGAAAGTTACTGTAACAAGCTGTGTTCAGTTATTTCAGCTGTGAGGTTTTGTCTTCCTCAGAGAAGCACTGCAGAGGAGATGGAAGGAAAGGCCGATGGCAGCGGCGAAGTGGCCGGTGGGAGGATGCCAGGAGCAGAGGGAAAAGAAAGACATTACCAAAATGAGCATGTGTCCAACTCAGGAACACAATCTGGGGAGACAAAGAAAGATGGAAACGATAAAGAGAGAGGGGAGGAGGAGGAGGATGAGAAAGAAGAAGCAGAGGAGGAAGAGGAAGACAATGAAGAGGAGGAAGAAGAAGAAGAAGAGGAAGATGAGACTGAATTACAAACAAAGGAGAATTACACGAATGAGAACTGTCACAATAATCAGATAAATAAGAAACCAAGTACAGAACCGGGAGAAATTAAAGAAAAGCCAAATGAAAATGAAAAGAAAATATCAAAATTGAACATCCCCCAAAAGTTAGCTCTGGATACCAGCTTCATGAAGCTCAGTGCCAGGCCTTCAGGGAATCAAACCAATTTAGAAGAGAGTTTGGAGAAGGTCCGAAAAAACAACCCAGATGTGAAAGAGCTCAACCTGAACAACATCGAAAACGTCCCCAAGGAAATGCTGATAGACTTTGTCAATGCCATGAAAAAGAATAAGAACATAAAAACGTTCAGCTTGGCCAACGTGGGGGCCGATGACAACGTGGCGTTTGCCCTGGCCAACATGCTGCGGGAGAACAGGAGCATCACCACGCTGAACATCGACTCCAACTTCATCTCTGGCAAAGGGATCGTGGCCATCATGCGGTGCCTCCAGTACAACGAGACGCTGACGGAGCTGCGCTTTCACAACCAGCGGGGCATGCTGGGCCACCAGGCAGAGATGGAGATCGCCAGGCTGCTGAAAGCCAACACCACCCTCCTGAAAATGGGCTACCACTTTGAACTGCCGGGGCCCAGGATGGTGGTGACCAACCTGCTCAGCAGAAACCTGGACAAGCAGAGGCAGAAGAGGCAAGAGGGGCAAAGGCAGCAGCAAATGAAAGAGCAGAAAGAGTTGATAGCGATGCTGGAGAATGGACTTGGGTTGCCTCCTGGGATGTGGGAAATGCTGGGGGGACCTCTGCCCCAGGTGAGGATGCACGAGCCCCCACAAGCCCCGAAACCACCCGTCCCTGCAGCTGTGTCCCTGAGCAAAAGGCAGGAGAGCACGAGGCAGCCGGCCCCGGAGCAGCCCTGCAGAGAGAAACCCGTCAGCTTCAAAGTGGTCAAGCTGAAGAAGATTCAGCGCAAACCCGCCGTGCCGGAATACGTGGAACCCGCCGAGAAAACCAACCTCAAAGACGTCATCAAAACGCTTAAACCGGTTCCCAGGAGAAGACCTCCTCCCCTCGTGGAGATAACCCCGAGGGATCAGCTCCTCAACGACATCCGCCAGAGCAACGTCGCTTACCTTAGACCGGTGAGTGCCGGGCTGTGGTGGGGAGGGGAGGGAATCACATCCACCCACCGAGCTCCGAGCTGGGGTTGGAAACATCTGGGCATTCGTGGGGCTGGCAGTGCACCTGCATGCTGCATCATCAGTGCTGTATCACTGTGTCAGGCTGCTGTTCCTGGGATGCAGGTGGCTGTTTTCCAGCAGCACTAAGGTCTGGCTTGCACAGAGAAATGGTAAAAAGCGCCGAGGCTGCAGCCTCGTGCATCCCTGTCTGCATCTGTAAGGTAAAAGGATGGAAATTCAGTCAGGAGATTAATAAACCCACAGAAACTCAACCTTAGCATACTACTAATAGCATATTAGTTGTGATAGGCACGTGCTATTATAAGATGCTTGTTTCAGGAGAGCAAGAGGTATTATTTTTCACATTAGCCTGGCCTCAGTCCTCTATAAAAACCTTGTTTCTCTCTTCAATAGCTGTGGTTTATCTTAGCTCTCACTTTACACAGGAAAGCACCATCACTTGGCCCACACCAAAATCCATCCTAGACTCACAGCCTGCAGTCCTGCTCCTGCCTGCCTCACCCAGTAGCAAGGAGTGTACTATTTTAGTACACTTTGCCACTTGATCTTTTTTTGCCCTTATTTATCAGCTGTAAAATTCTAGTGCTGCTAGGAAAAAAAAAAAAGAAATTAGAAGCACCAGCAGTGAAGATGGAGCAAGGTTAAAGGAAGAAAGTAGCAATACCACAGGAGCTTTTATATTTGTTCCCAAGTAAATCTTTGCCACTGAAAAGTGCTCAGTGGTCACAACTCGTGTGAGCTCAGTGTGAGAATCCAAGTCCAAAACTGTGAAAACTGCCTCTTGGTGATGCTGTTACTTGGGTACCAAATTCAAGGGCCACTTCTGAAAATGTTGGCCACCAGATTTAACCTTTTGCTCTCCTGACCTGTTATACTTCCTTGTGTTGTACCATTATTCAAGAAATCTTAAAAGATGACTGATGTATTTGTAGCTAGTGATGTTGATGCCTCTTAGTGTTGCTAAGGCTTGAGGAAGAGGACAGAAAATCCTTTGTAATTAAAAATGGTCAAGTAGTATTTTGTAATTAATTTTTCTTTTAATATTGACATTTTAATATAGTGGGCCTCATTTTGCTTTCATTTATACCTACACAGAAATAATTATTCCCTCAGCAAGTCCCTCAGCAGTGGATACATGTGTTGGGGGTTTGGGGTGGGGTATTTTTTGGTGGGTTTTCTTTTTTTTTTTCCTAGTTCTCTCTCACTGGGCCACGTGGCTTGGATTTGGGAGCATTAGGCTGTTATTGTCCCCATCCTGTGTGATCCTTTTTTGCCTCAATACCGTCAGCTTCATCTCTAAAATAGGGTTTTACTGCTCGAGCCAAGCTGGGTGCTTGTTTGCTCCATGAAGGGACTCAATGCCTTCAAACTGATTTCCTGGGCATAAAGCATCACAAACAGCAAGTGGAAAATTACAAACAAAAGAAATTCCCAACCAGAGCTCCCTGGAGCTCCCAGCTGTTATATTTTTGATCATTTTACGTTTTCTGAAGGTTTGTATTAGACTAAACTGGTCTGGGAAATAAGACTGAGAAATTTCCTCCTCCTCATACTTACTGTCCTTGTCCAGGTGCCGTTGCCAAAGCAGCTGGAGTGAGACCAGACTGACCTGAAGAAAACAACTTGGAATAAGGACTGTTCAAGTTTTGCTTACAACAGTTTCAGCAGATGTTTTCTGCAGAACCCAGGTGGTATATTCAACTCTTTGGGAACAAAGCTTGCGATACACACTTTTATAAGTGTGGTGGAAATGGCTGGCATGGGAAAACCCAGTGCTAAGCATTTCCACCAGGTATCAAACAATCCCGCTGCCATCTGTCTGCCAAGTGGATTTGAGGCTTCAGTTTGTTGTGGGAGTATTTTCTCAGAGGCATCAATAACCTTGTCTTTCTAGTTTGTCAGCAAACTACTTTGCTTCCACGTTGTCCTTCTGCTGCCAGATTCTGCAGGAACACGCTGTGCTTTATCTTTCTTTTCACACACATGCTGCTTTATTATTCTCTTGTCTGTGAGAAATCTATTTGGGTTCCGTGTATACAGCTTCATTTTTTAGGCTAAGGAAACAGAAATGAAATAAAGCTCTCTCTGTAAGATGTGTGCAGCACTTCCATCACTAACCAGATGCTCACAGACAGAAGGAATGCTCTGGTACAACAAACACCTCGCTTGGATGGTTTCAAGCTCTATTTCAGAACATAGTCTAGTGGGTATTGTACCTGATCAGCATATAAAAGATGCTGCTACGTTCTGCTTTGAGAGCTGTGATCTTCATTCCCCATGATTCACCTCTGTCTTAATGTATTCCTTAATTGCAGCCACCTTGGAGTGCACTGAAATGCCATTTCAGGTTTCTTTCCACGTTGCTCTTGTGGCAGGAGGATGGGCATTTTTATTTCCTTGTGCTTTACTATCACATTAGATTTTTCTGTTGCGTTTTTTTTGTAAAGCAACTGCAGGTAAGTCACACTCTTGTAAAATACATCCACGAGATACCAGTTTGGGAGTTTTTTGTTCGTATTTTGAAGATGTAAGGCTTAGGGAAAGAACAAAGGCCAAAATGCAGCTCCCCTGCCTTCCTGTGGCTGATATTCGATCCAAAGGCACAGCTTTGCAGCTCCTGGCAGGATTTCCTTCAGGTGAGTTAGTCTCTTAGTGGTAACTCTTAACAACCTTCCTCTGGCACCTAAATCCCAGTCCCACCCTGCTCCCCCTTCCCATGTTTATTATAATAGTCCTGTAGTATCAGCAATGTCCAGGACCTCATTGAATCCAAGGTAGTCTCTACTATCATTAGTTTAAATTTTCACTTGTCCTTGTCCTTTCTGTATCTATCACCTAGATAGAGATGGTCTATGGAAATAGTCTCTTTCCAAGCTCTGTCTTTCAAATTTGTAAAGCTCCTTCCCAGCTCAGCTTCTGTTTGCAACTGTAATGCCTCAGACTTGGGAAACCCTCTTGGTTTATTGCCTAAGACAGAGCAAGTAGCTCTTAAGTATCATATAAAGGGAAAGGAAGAGCCATGTCTGCATGGCAGAGATGTAAAAAACAAATTGAAGTAATTTTCATTGCAGCCCCCACTTTTTGTAGTGGTAAGAGTAGGAAAGGGAAGGAGCTCGGTACTTCTAACCAAGCCCTTGCATGGAGCACAGCAGCAAATGCAAAAAGCAACTCCCCCAGAAAGCTCTTGGAGTAGCTGCTCTCCAGACTGGTTTCAGGGTCAGGCTAGTGCAGCTCAGACTTCAGCAGCTGGGACAGGGAAGCACAAAGGAAAATATAATACAGTGCTTTACAGTCTCCAGCTCGAGCTGCCAGGCACAAATTACTGCTACACCCAGAAGCTGCCAAACATGTCTTACCAGGGTGTACAGAGCAGGACCTGTGGAGCCCTGCTCTGATCCATGTTCTCCCACCGAGCAGCCTTTCCAGTGATCCCAGGAGGAGCCAGGCAGCCAGATACAGAGATCACACCATGAGTTTGACTGCAGCAGAGTTGGCTTCCTAGTACTGCTCAAGGCACAGCTCCCAGCACTCCGAGGTGCAGAAATCCCTCTCAGGTAATTAAAAGAGAAGTGAAATCCCAGTTAAGTAGAGTTATATAAGAGACTGGAACAGCATGAACAAATACCTTAAGTATTCCAGCTCTGTAGAGCAGCCTTTTTAAGGATGCAAGAGCAAGGCTATAACATTTCAGTTCAGAGGTCCCTTGTGCCCCAGCAAAGCTAATACAGACACAGAGCAGTCAAAGCCAGAAGCTTAATCCCCTTCATGGGCTTGCAGCATGAGCTGCAGGGTGACGGCAGATCTCCCACCCCCCCTCCTGGAGTTCCACCAAACACAGAAACAGCCACAAGCTTCAGTTTCAAATCCTTAGAATTTATTTTTCGTCATAACTGTGCAGTTTTTAAAATTCTACAGTAATGATGAAGTCATAGGCTACTATGTTCTTTAAGTGTGGAAACAGCTTTCAAAAAACAAAGACCATGCGCTACAAGTGAGGAACAGGCCATTGACTCTTCTGCTGGAATATACAGACATTTTTGATAAATACTGATCACTTTAACACTTAAATGGAATGACATGTTCAGATTTCTACGCAGTTCACTATGAAAACAGCATGGCAAGTTACATAAAAGCTTCAACTTCAAGGATCCTTCCTTTTTTATTAAATTAATTACTTGGTTAGAAAAGAGAAATGCAAGATTATTTGAAATGGAGTGTCACCAGGACAACTTCCCCCCATGTTGTTGGCAAGCTCCTGTTATCAAGATGATTCCATCAGAGCTGGCAGTTAAAATCTATATATGTAAAAGAATCCCCCACACTGTTCTCAGCTTCAAGAGTTCTAACAGGCAAATATCTTCATGAATTTGGAATGGGTTTTCAAAAACTGTATCTTGACATTTATTGCTTTTACTTGTAAACCTGAAACCCAGTTTATTCCTTTGAGTACCAGAAGTTACAGAGTCAAAGGATGCATGTTTGACTTATATCTTTGCATTCTGGTTAAGAGGAAAGAAAAAGATGACCCACGCTCGAAAACACACATACACCTCCATCTACAAACAGCCTATACAGACTAAAGCAGAACAAGGTAAATCCTTAAGCAAAAGTATTTAAAAACATCAATGGGGTAGAAACCCAGCTTATCCAACCTATCTGCACATTTCTTCTTCTCCTGTGCTTGGCCACAGTTTAGCTGGCACAAAGGGAAGTTTGACTCTCCTGCAGAAAGGAGCAGTTTCTACAGATCAGGATTTTGGAGAGAGCAAAGGTACATTTTACTGGAGCTGGCAGGCACAGTGCCACGTGTACCCTTCATGCTTACATCTATTTAGACTCTTTCATGGCTGCTGAAGGAGGAGTGTGAGGTGAGGACAGAATCCAGACTCGTTACAAGTACTGCACAATTTTACCCCCTGCCAGTTAAGCTGGCAATGTGGTCTCTTTAAATACCATTCAAGGGAGGGATTTGGAGGATGCAACAGATACCTAATTTTGATACATTCCAGCTCACCTTGATCATCACCAGGCTGAAGGTGCTACCCAGCATAACCTGGCTAAACTGCAATCTTTTAGAACTGAGATGAAGGGGATGTTACTTTAACAGACAAATTTGTTACAAGACAGTTTGAGAGACTGCATTCCATAAGTTTCCATCTCTTCCTCCTCTACCCCCAGAAGAAGAGACAAGCAAACATGACTAAGTTAGTATGTATTTGTGTAAACACCAGAACATTTTGCTATACAATAGAAAAAAGTTGCTGCTCTTATGTTCTTAGAGGAGCCCTGAAGACCTTGGAATACCTGTATCCTGCAACTATTAACCTGTACCACATGCATTTCCTGTTTTGTACACAAACTGAAAGCAAGCTTGAACAATAGTAAATAGCAACTACACTCCTGCAACAGGTGAAAATGCCATGTTGCAGCTGCTTACTCCTTCACTTTAGATATGTAGTCAGCGATTTTGTTGATGCTATCCTCCTGCTGTTCTAGAGCATCCAGGATGATGCCCATTGGGGTCTTCTTCAAGCCTATTCCCTCCATCTTGTTCTGCAGCTTGTTCTGGATGTTCCGGAGCCTCAGAGAAGCATGGACAAACATCACTGCAGGACACAAACACACTCATTAATTGTTAATGCTCAGGGAATGCATAGTTCTTGCAGCACTCATCTTAAGACACATTCCAGCACCATGACATCAGTGGAAGATGATGACGTATCAGTGACTGTTTAAGTAACCACAGGTATCCATTTAATAATGACATTAAAGATGGCTTGTGCTGTTTTGTGTCCACTCCCCCCCAATTCTGCTTTGGGATCATTTAAACAGAGATAGTGAAGGCAACAGCCAATTTAGAATCTGCAGACTTAAGTCAGACCCCTCTAGACCCACAGAGAAGAGAAAAATTACTTACAGAGGAGAGGAAGTGTGATCCCAAACATGAACACCATGACATCTCCCAGGTAGGAGATCAAGAAGTAGCTAGACAGCATGATGGCCACCACAAACGTGGTTGGATACTGCTTCTTCAGCTTGCGGAGAATATCCTTGTTGTGAGACATCCACACAAACCCCAGGAACACCAGCACCACCACGGTACCACCAATGACCATGTTCAGGGGACTCAGAAATCTGCAGAGAAGAAGGAACAACAAAAAAGAAAGTTTTCAATTTCAGAGCCTTCATGACTTGTGTTCATAAAGGAACAGCTCGCTCAGTAGTAATGTTACCAGGGAGGTAAGTCATTGAGAAGGCAGTTGCTGCTGTCAAGACCTTTACCAAGGTCTTTAGCAGAAGCTAAATAAAGCAACAAGTGCAACTTGAACAAGCAACTCTTAGCAATGAATTTAGATAATCTTTGTCTTTATGGTCTCTTCTTGAGTTTAGCTCAGGATAATGAGTTTCTGCAGCACCTCATAACAGAGGCACTTCCCACCAGGACCCCTCCTACCTCTGCAATCAACTCATTTGATATCACACCCAGAGTCAGCATATCCAGAGAGCAGATGGAGCCAACATTTGCCCAAGGGACTGATCTTTTCCCTCCACGTGGCAAAACCAGGATCAGCCTAGGCCTTCAGATGAACTAGCTTTTCATAGTATCTTGTCTAGGTTTGCAAAACGGGAAAGGTAGGAGAACACTAAAGGAAGTTACTCTTTCTCATTTCTGAATAAACCTTCTTACTGTTTAACAACCAAACAAAACAACTATATGAACTTGCAGAAGGAGCTCGCCACCATCAGCACAACAGATGGAAGCCCAGCCCCAAGCAAGCATGCCTGAGAGTCAGAAGGAACTGGAGTATGGGATAAAGGTTTTATAGGAAGAAGAGCCAGGCCTGGCAAGAGAGTCACTGCTGAGGTTTGTGTTCTATTATTGTTATCAGAGTTTCCAAGCAAACCAAGCCACCAAGTGGATCAGCTTTGGACTATAAACAGCAAGTCCCTTTTTTCGGACCAGTGTGAGAACATCACCTGCTCAAACCACTTTCTCAAGTATTTAGAGCTTGTTCAGAGTCAAGCTTTCAGCAAGTGCTTTGCTGAGCTTGTTTCTGTACTCACACAAATTCAAGGCCCTATGATATTTCACTTATAGAGTAAAAAGTTATGTGATTTCACGTGCATTCTGATATACTGGCCTGCACATGCACTGCTCTGGTTACACAGCAGCTGAGGGCTCTGAGCTATTACAACTATGGCAGCAGGACAACACTGCCCTGGCAAAGCCAGACATACTCAAGATTTCCCCTCGTAGACTTTGCAGCACGTCTTGCTGTTCCAAAGCTAACAGGCACAGTGATTCACCACTCCTCCCCACTGCTGAGGAGGAAGTCTGGTTTGTGGTCTGTGCTTCATATCCGGCACAGGCACAAGAAATGTGCTGGTATGTCAACACTCCACCTGCAGTGCCAGGGAACAGTTCCCCAGAGAAGGAAGAATCCTCAAGAATTATTTCAGAGCAAGGACTGGCTCTTGATTCTTTAAGTCAGTTGTGCCAACAGGAGACAGGACAACTGGACAGAAAAAGATTAAAATTCAGACTAGTTCCCCACCTGCTTCTGCTCCTCATGCTGAAAAGCCAACAGGGCTTTTTGGAAGTGGTGATAGGGCAGACTTGGTTGTTGCATCTGAGTCACTCCCTGTAGCCAGCCAGTTTATATTTAGCTTTGAATTGTCAATCTAAAGTTTCCAGGCTGGAAAAAGTGAACAGCATTGCTCTGGAAGGAAATCGGTTTCATCTGTGCTCCTTTGCAGCAGGAGAAGGAGGGTGACTCATGACTGGACCACACTGGTGCCTGGCTTATATACATACTACTGGACATATGAGATTCCTAAAGCAGAAGTCACCTCCACATCACAGCTATCGTGGAGTAGAAATGGCCAAACTTACTCAGACAACTCACAGTAAATAATTTTTTCTTGCCAAAAAAATCCCCAGACAAGATAATTCTAGAAGCAACAAAGAGCTAGGCAGAGCTCCACTCTACATTTTCCACATGCCTGCTAAATGCTCTCAAAGCCTTATCTTCCCTGCCCTTCCCTCTACTCTTATTACAACTTCAGAAACTTGTGGTGAAGAGCTATCCCTCCATATTTATAAGGAAGAGACCAAATAATTCTCTGGTCTACACTTTTTTCTGGTATTAAACAGGTTCTGTATAACTGACTGGCTGTAAGGGACATAAACAGGAGTGGGGGGGAGGCACAATGCATTCAGAAGATCCCACTTTCCTAAGGAAAGTGATTTGAATTACATGTTTTCTGAAGTGGGCTGCATTCCAACGCGTACAACGGAACAGTGAACAGAAGTATCAAGTGAAGGCATTCAGAGCCACATGAACACAGATGGGGATTGCAGTTGCCACTAAAAACTGGTATTCAAGTAATCAGCCATGTGTCCACAGACTTCACTGCTGGTGATTGCAGTACTGGATAGGGTGTCATACGCCAAGCTCCCCTTTATTGCTTGACTCGCCCACAGCGTAATTTTCAGCACTAAGATTACCCTAGAAATTCATATATAGAAAATTCTTCTCCAGCAATGGCATTTTTCAGGAAGGCAGACCTCCATTATCGTTTCACTCAGATCTGTTGGCAGGCTGCTCTCAATAACACAATAGCTAAAGACTGGAAAGGAAAAAACATGGACACGTTATTTTAGAACACCAGGGCGTGGGGAAAAAGCAAGCTGTGTAACAGCCCTAGAAGTCACCTTACAGCTGAACCACCAACACTGGTATTGGCCTTATTTATACACACAATATGACAAATTTGTGCTCAGGCAAGGAGGCTGGAAGTCTTTCAATGCTGCAGAGACAAGGTAAGTGACCAGCCATTAAGTATGTTACAAGATACTTTCTAAATATAATTCCCTTTAGCAGGGATTTATGAGACCTCTCAAATACCTAAAAATGTAATGCACATAACTATCAGCACGGCAGGGGTGTGGTTGGCTTGAGTTTACACTGCTCAGATGACTTAGGCGAGGAAAAACTCTTTTAGTGTTGGACATGAAAACCACCAACTTCTACGACCCCGAAAGAAGCTAGAACGGCAGGACTAATGGCATTTGGGTGTGTTAATGGCCTAGAGCATCTTGTGTGGATGATCTCCTCACTTGTTCTCTGTGGTGGACAAGGTACAGCCCTGGTAGGATGCTGTGACCTCCAGTACAGCCAGGACAAACTGATAAGGAAAAGCCATCACCTGGATTCAGCTTCAACAGTGTCACAGTGGGAACTGCCATTGCCCCCCTGCTGCCCTGCAAAGACCAGGCTTCCTTGAGCACCTGCCTCAATATAAAGTAAAGAGACAGGGAAAATAAATAAAATAAAATACACATCCTGCATGGCTGCAGAGACACAGGTATTGTCCTGTGCCAAGTTGGGCTGCAGGACACTTTGTATTCTGGAAGGAGCCTCAGGGGAGATGAAATGCTGGAGGTGCAGTTGTGTGGGAGGAATTACTGGCAGCTACCCCAGGCCAGCAGAAACAGATGAAGATGAAATACTTTCTTTTTTTAAACTAGATTCATATTTCTAGGCTCTGCATCACAGGTTAGAACTCTCACACAGGTTCAGGAAAGCCCGAAAAGTTCTGCTTTCAGTGAGTTACCACATCACCTCTCCTTGTCAGGCTGCTTCATACCTGCACACTTGTACAGCCTTACAGCAGGAGACAGGGAGGACACAGAGCTGTAGTGCAGGGAAAAAGAGCTTGGCAAGACACACCCTTTGTGGAAGACAAGAAGCCTCCAGCAGCACAAGCCCAGAAATAGGACAGGCCACATAAAAAGCAAAAGCTCCATCCTCAAATCAGCTCCATTTGAGATGACTGTATTGGGGTGATTATTCAGCAGTTGCTGTCACATCTGTTTCTTTTGCCTGTGACCAGGCAAGTCTGAACAAAGGCACTGAGTAGGAGACTGGCAGTCATCGTGAACCACATTTTTTTACTTACAGCAGCTCAATTAGGCTGTTGCACCAAATAAGCATGAAAATTCCCTTTTAGAAGGCCTTTTGCTCTACCATGGCCCAAGCAGTGGTAAGGTCAGAGCACTAAAATGCTTCCTCCCTCATTTGTATTAAATTAAATAACTTGAAAGATGAAGTTTGCTTCCTCTCTCCCCATAATTTGAGCTCCACTGAGGTTATACAGCTGTAATGAGATGTAGCACATAAAACTATAAATAGCATGTTATTCCAGGTGATAGCCCTCAGCATCCATGGATTTAGCAATGCTTCTGTACCTACTTGCATTGTTTTGAGAACAGGAGACCAATTCCTTCTTGCAGAACTGCCAGACCTTTAGGAAGTTATATACTAATATTATTATGCAACATATGTTTTAAAATTATGTGTTTTGCTCGCTCATTCTTAATCTTTCATCAGGCATGAGAGAAACTAAAGATTTTGCTGCTCTGGAGTTTTTGTTTCAGCAGAGGGAATCACTACAGGCACCTCACGCAGGAGAAGGAAAAAAAAGAAAAAAGACAGGCAGTCATCGATTGCTGGGTTTGTGCAGAGGGACAGTAGATGTTTTTAAAAAGTGGCAAAGAAAAGAGACATCAAACCTCAGGCTGCAAGGAGAACATTATTCCAGAAGAGAATGAGCACTCTGATGTTCACATAGATGCAGCACTCTGAAATCCAACATGCTTTTTAAAACTGCCAGATATAGAAGCTGATTTTTAGCAAGTACATGGCAACAAAAGCCTAGATGAAATTATATTAATTTAAGCAGTTAAGTTTGAACTACATGACAGAGAGGCCTTGTCGGAGTAGGTGGAAGAAGAGACAAATTCCACTTATTAACCAAACTGACTGTTTGAGGGGAGTTACAAGCTGTTGTGGGAGGCACTGAAGGCACCAATTTTAATAAAAATCCCAATAGGACTCACAATGACAGGGCCCTGGCTCAGGGTAAGAATGGGGAGTCCAGTTCCTCTATAACTGGGTGAAAGGGCACAATTTTGTAAAGATCTTGTTTTTATCAGTGATCTACTGCAACTGAGTTGTAGAGGGGGGAAAAGAAAAAGCACCCAAGTCCAGAGTCATTCTTAAAGGAATTTGCAGGGAGGGAGCGTGGAAGAGACAAGGCTGATACCACCAGTCTGTATTTGTGGAGTGGCACTAATTTAGGAGTTTTAGTTTTTTGTTCACTGATTTATTATTTTCTACCCAGTCCTGCAGGCTGAAAGTAAAATCTACGTTACTGCAAAGCCCAGAACTTGATTTACATGCAACAGTAGCTTTGGGAGAAGACACATGGAAGGAGAAAGGCAGGGACATGATGCAGTAGAGATCATTGCAATTCCACTATGTTCAGGGTAAGGTTCTTCCACACCTTGAAGAGAGAGGGTAAAAGGCAGGAGAGGTCACCTTTGCTGTAGGAGAGGCAGTAAACTAAAGCTGTGGCAATTAGCACTGTATGTCCAGTATCAAGAAAGCCCTAGGCTACAATTTCTGAGTCAGCCCAACATAACCACAGTTGCCAACTATTGCAACAGCTGAAAATATTATCTTCACATTACAAGTCTGTCTATATAGTTAGATGGTTTAAGAACAGGTAGAGTTGGTTATGGGCTAAGTTTAGTTTTGATCACGGGAAGACCACTACATTAGTGGTTTCAATAATCCTGCCCTTAGGCCTGTATACAGCCCTGGAGTTCCTAAAAAGCCATGATTCATCATTTATCACTCAGAGGTTCCTGCCCAGTACAGAGTTAAGTGCAACATCTATTTAAATTTATCAGGAGAACTTTCTTTACCTTTCTCCCAAAGCTACAGTCTGGCCAAATGAAAAATATTTTTATTAAAAGAAATGGACACTTTTTCTCTATTGAGGTATTATTCCATTTCCTTTAGAGTTCTTCTACCATTTGATTTTACTTCAGTGTTAGAAGAATCAGGTTCATCATACACCAAAGGCTCTAAGACATGCTATAAAAAATATTTGAGATCAAGATTCCATTCCAGGCATTGTTCATCTTTAAGTTTTCAACTTAGAGGGTTATCACTCAATACTAAGGTATTGGAATTCCAGTTCTGATATTAGTTTGCATCTCCTGTGGCTCTCTTCCTCTTCCACCTCCCACCTGAGCACATTAGTGGGAAACAAGTGGGAGATGAATCTCCCTTGATCTGAAGAAAAGCAATCAGAGTTCAAAAGGAGGAATTTAGGAGAGCGAGTAAAAGCTTCTGCTATCCTTGTTTTCTGACCAGAAATATTAAAATTGTTTACATTTTTTTCCCAACCTTCTTGGGCAGAAGAGCTTGTCCCTTTGCCTTCCAGGGACACTGTGATTCACCTGTGATTCATTGAGAGGTGGCTACAGCATCATGCTGCTAAACAGGGGTAAATGCACACAGAAATTTAGAGCAAGGTGGTATAAGAAAGGCAAGGCCATGGAAGTGTCATTTTACCAGCCTTGTAGTCTGTAAAGCTCACTGCAGCACATCCCTAACAAATTAAAAAGCAGAAAGCCTATGCCACTATGCCAAACCCTTAACCATCATATGCAACCAGAAGAAAAAGCAGGATTCTGAGCCTATCCTTCCACAGAGCACAGGCCAAAGCTCCCTGTGAGCCACAGAATCTTCACCAACTTGAGATGCTGGGTCAATAGCTTCAGAAGCCCTAACAGGATGCAGAATCCTTACACCAAAAAAAAAATGGATTTAGAGGAATAATTTTAAGACTCTGCAACATAAAAGATAAGATGTACTTCAGCCAAAACCACTCTGGCCTAGTGGCTGGGCAATCCTCCAATTTAAGCATTTGCACACTCTTTGTTGAGAAGAGTGGAGTATTCCAGTTTCCATATTAAAAGCTTAATCATCAGCTTCTGCTGCATGTCTTGCTTAAGAGCTTTCTGACCAAAGATGCCGAAGCAATACCTCAAGAATCACACAGGCTTTGATTCAGAAGATGATTATAAGGTTATTCCCTAATTCTCTTCAGGAAAGTTGGGCCTGAGACAACATCATACTGGCAGATGGTTGTGTCTTGAAGAAGGCAGAAGTTAACTATGTATTTTTTTTAAATTCACAGCAGAGCATGTCTGAGCTTGCACAGCCCCACTGGACAGGTTCAGAAGGAAGCACAAGTCGTTGCACAGGATGCAGCTCCGTTTTCTGCGAGCAGCGACATCCTGCACATCGCACATAAAAATCATCACTGCCTTCTGCCAGGCTGGGTGCCCGCTGCCTCTCCCTCGGGCAAAGGGCTTGAGGAGCAGGGAGGTAACAGCAACATCAGTGAGACCGCACCAATAAACTGTCATAAACCCGACTCCTCTCAAGCCCCTCCTGCATTTTTAAGAGACATCAGGGCTTTAAGGAGGGGAAAGGGGGGAAATAGGGAGAGGGCAAAGGGGAGAAAAAGGGGGAGGGAATGGGAGGGAAAGCGGAAGTGGGGGGAAAGGGGGTTAGGGGGGAAAGGGAGTAGAGAAAGGGGGAAAGGCGGGGGTGGGGAAGGAGAATGGGGGTTAGGAGAATGGTGGGAAAAGAGAACAGGGGAGAAAAGAAAGGGAGGGGAAAGCAGCTCCCCCGGCCCTGCAGCCCGACATCCCGCCCAGGGCCGGGCCGGGCCCCTTCCCGTGGCACCGGGCCGGGGCTCAGCGCTCCCGGCCCAGGGACCAGGGCCCCCCATCCCGCCGCCCCCGGCCCGGCCGCGCTGCGAGGCCGCGCACTGACCCCACGATGGAGATGAGCGCGGCGGCCACCATCAGGTAGTTGGTCTGGTAGTAGAGCAGGTTGCTGACCACGCGGTTGTTCCATTTCGAGATGTCCTTGAGGTCGGGCAGGGCGAAGCGGTCCGAGCCGGGGAAGAAATCGTCCCAGGCCCGCAGCGGGGCCACCTGCACCTCCATGGCCGCCGCCGCCGCCGCGCAGGCTCGGGAGAGGCGGGCACCGCCCCGGGGCGGCTCCGGCACCGACCGACGGACACCGGCACCGACGGACACACCGACAGCGATAGGCGCACTGGCACCGGCCCCGCTCCTCGCTGCTGAGACCGCGAGCGAACGAGCGGCAGCAGCAGCACAAGCGACGGTCTATGTCACCGCCCGCCACACGCCCAGGGATGGCAGCTGACACGGGCTGCTGTCAATAACCGCTGCAAATTCATTGTTCCCTCAGCAAATGGTGATGCGCGCTTAATATTAATGCCGAACCCGCTCCGCATCATCTGTGAGACAGGAGGAGTGTCAGCCCCAGCCACGGGGGCCCTGGGGGGTGTCCCATTGCAGACTGGCTCTGCTAGTGGGGGTGCTGTCTTCAAGGTGAATTTTCTGTCTTCAGGCTGAATTTTCTCGCCTTTTTTAAACGTAATTGATGTCAGATAACTTCAACAATACAAGTTGTTTAATGAAGAAAAAGAACGTTCTGTTTTCAAGCATTGCGTAAGATTAGATCACCAAAATAAATATGCATTAGGTGGGCGGGGAATATGTATTAAACAGGCCGGTTTATGTAAATTTTACTTATAAAACATGGCACCCCTTGGGATGCTTGATTGGTGGAAACCTACACCTTGGACCCTGCACAAAATAAACAACGTCTCCTTCCTAAACTAGACTCTGTGTCTGTGTTTAGAGAGCTCCTAAAATCGGCAACAGGATGATTGTGGAGGGAAAAGTTGGTGGCAGCAGCTATGGTGGCTCAATCCCAGCAGTCCGTGTTGGAGCACTTGTGGTTTCAGGCTTTCACACTTCACCCACCATGTGCGTACCACACAACACCCCGGGTTTGCTGCAGGCATCAAAGTCCTTCACAAAATGCAGCCTGGTAAGCCGGGAGGCTGGCAGCTGCTTCTAAAGTTTGGGAGTCCAAGGCTTGAGAGCAACCCTCGTGAGTCCTGCTCGTCTGCTTCCCGTCCTGTGCTCAGACGCCATTCCCTAGTTGTGGTTTATATTCGATCCCAGGAGAGCCATGGGCACAGCCTGTCCGGCCTCTGTCCAGGGAGTGCTGACAAGGCAAAAGCCATTGTGGTGGGCAGTGACCAGCCCCAGGCTGCTCCCACACCCACGTTTGGTCTCTAGTCATCCTGCAGGCTCTAACATGCCCTGAGAATGCCCTCCTGGGTAACTCTGAGTTCAAAGAGGCCACCAAGACGATCAGAGGGATGGAGCATCTCTGCTATGAGGAAAGGCTGAGAGAACTGGGGCTGTTGAGCCTGGAAAAGAGAAGGCTTACGGGTGACCCAGTTGCTGCCTTCCAGTACCTGATGGGAACCTACAAGAAAGGGACTTTTTACAAGGGCCTGGACTGACAGAATAAATGGATTGGCTTCAAACTGAGAGAGGGCAGGTTTAGATTAGATATTAGGAAAAAACTCTTTATTGTGAGGGTGATGAGGCCCTGGCACAGGTTGCCCAGAGAAGCTGTGGCTGCCCCATCCCAGGAAGTGTTCAAGGCCAGGTTGGACAGGGCTTGGAGCAACCTGGGCTAGTGGAAGGTGCCCCCGCCCATGGCAGGTTGGAACGGGATGATCCCTGAGGTCCCTTCCAACCCGAACCATTCCCTGGCTCTGGGATCATCAGGGAGGTGGGCCCAGGGAGACCCTTCAGCTGCCGGGGTCCAGCCAGGGAAGGCGGGAGCCTCTGCCTCCCGCATCAGGGGTTCCGCGGGGGTCCCCCCGCCGTGTCACCAGGGCGATTATCGCGATTATCGCCCCCCCCCCCGGGCGGGAAACAAGCCCTTGGGCCCGGCCCCGCCCCGCGCGGGGCACTGTGGGAAGCAGAGGGAGCTATGGCGGATGGTGAGGAACCGTAAGTGCCCTGTATGTGTGTGCTCGGCCGCCCCCGCCCCGCGCCCGGGGAACCCCCTCCCTCCTCCCCGGTCTCTGTAGCGCGATACTGACCCTTCTTTTATTCTCTCTCTTTTAGGGAGAAGAAAAGAAGGAGGCTAGAGGAGCTGCTGGCGGATGGGTTAGTGCGGGGCTGCGGGCCAGCGGGGGCAGGGGCAGCGCTTGGCGGGGCGGGGGCAGGGCAGGGAGAGCCGCAGCCCCGCGGGGGATGAGGGACGGGGGAGGCGCGGGCAGGGAGGAGGGAGCCCCAGGAAGGATGTCAGAGGCGGGGCAGGGCTTGGACGGCAGGGGCTGGGGGAGAGGAGCCCGGCCGAGGGGTTCGCAGCTTGGCATGGTGCGCTGAAGAGCTTGGGGACGACACGGGGGGAGCTGCCTTGCCGGCCAGGGAGCGGGGAGGGCCTCCGGGCTAGAAGCAGGTGGCTAAATTTTTTGGCTGAAAATTTAAAAAAATTCAGGCCGCGGGAACGGTTGGCCTGTAGCTTGTTAAAAGCTCTAAATTCTATGCACCCGCCTTAAAAACTAATGCTGGGAAATCTTCAGCATCATCTGCTTCCGTCCTTTAGCTGCTCCCTTCCATCTGCCTCCTGTGCCCCTCTTCCCAGGGATCACAAAGCCGGCCTGCCCGAGCACCGGGCTCGCAGGCGGTGCATGTGTGTGTCGGGGTGAGGGTCACGAAAATCCCTGGGCATGTTGGATGGGAGGGGTGCATGCCGAGTCCCTCAAAAGCCTGGAGCTTCGGAGATGTGAAAGTGGCAGGGAAAAGTCTGAGCTTAAAGCAATGTAAGGACTGTGGTGCTCTGAGATCTTAAACGAAATTTAAAACGAAAGCAACTCGGTGAAATAATTAAGAGTTTTGTTAAACTCTCATGATACTTGGTAATGCTGTAACAGCACAGAAAATAAACACTTCTAAAAAAGTCTCCGAAATAGAAAATCTCAGGTTGAATTATTGATGTTTTTCAGATCTCCACAATGTCCAACCCTGCAAAAACCAAACTGTAGTACAATTGCAAAAGTGAAACTAGATCTTACTATTTTGCCTTACTTATAAAGGGATATAGATGTTTAAACACACAAGGAATGGTGCTGCTTAATGGCTGTTTATAGAGGCTATATGAAAGGATGAAAGAAAGTTGTTCTCAGTGCCACCAAACACAGCTTCTACACTCATTTACGGAAAAGCTAAAAATTATAATATCCACAGAAGCAGGTTTTGTGATGTCTACTGACCTATTTTATTTCCTTAAGTCAGTGCTTAGTGCATGTCCTGAAACCTGGTGTACAACAGGTGAGGGGTTCTGTAGAGGGAGTGTTGTGTTTATTTACAACATTTCCCATTGTGTGAAATATGTGTATTTTCACATTATTGTGAAAACTGGAGAAGGTACAAAAGTGCAGAACAGGTCAAAATCCCCTTATGAATTCAAATAATTTTTATAGCTCTTATTTAACTGCTCATAGAGTAACTAACTTGACAGTTAATCAGGAAGGAGTTCAGTCTGCAGTCAAAATATCATAGAATCCTAGAATAGTTTGGGTTGGAAGGGACCTTAAAGATCATCTCCTTCCAGCCCCTGGCCAGGGACAGCTGCCCAAAACAGGTGAATTATGATTTATTTATTCCTGCAGTTTAGACTTTTTCCCTGTTACTGCAAATCTTTTGTAAAATCAGTTGTCTCTAACTTGAAGTTACTGTGGACATGCTGTATTGTCCATGTTCTGAATGCTGTGAAAATAAAGGAATTCACTCTAGATGTTTTCACTACATTTTCGAGTCACCAGGAAGTTGTAATAAATTCTAAATATTACCCAACAGTTGTTAGCCAAGTGCTTTTCATAGGGCTTCACAGAAGGAAGCAAATAACACTCCTTATCAACGGTGGCACACCCTTTTATATTCAGGATTGGGAAAGCTCTTTTATAAGGAGTTTAGTTTTGTGTTAATGTAGAACACAATCACATATATTGAGCGGAGCTCCTATTTAAAAAGGGGAGTGAGTAGCTGATGATCTTGCACTAGAAAATTACTTGAGAGCTGATTTTAAACTATTCCAGTAAGTCTCTGCAGTTTAAATTTATACTCATGTACTATTAAAAGTGACCTGCAAAAGCAGAAAAAGGGTACTGGGGTATTTTGTGTAAAATTCTGCCTTGAAAATTCAAAGGAAGATAACTACAAACTTTCCTTTTTGCAAGTGAGACTCTTACTGCTGACAGGCTCAGAGATGACTGAAAAATGGACGTGTTCTAAATTACACAGTACCATCTGAGGGTGAAGAGCATTCAAGATTTGTGTCTTTTTTAACACTTGTTCAAATTAACTACTCTGAAGATTCAGAGGACAATGTTGGGGCACGTTACTGTTATTTATTCAGGGCCTCACAATTGCTGTTACATACTGGTAATTCTAAATTTATGAACTTGAAAAATCTGTCAAGAAAAGGATACAGGACTTTACAGATGAAAAAAACACCCTCAAAATCTAAAGGGACAAGCTCTTTTTCTATGTCTTCTTTAAATATGAGGGAAATAAAAGGAATTAGACTAGACCCCTTTTTCACTTCAGGTCAACTTTTACTAGTAGCAGTTAAATCAATGGGTTTATTGAAATGCCTGAGGTTTTTTCCCCCTCTATGCATATTTGTATTGTTGCTTTCTAGTTGCACAGATAAAACCCACTCATGCAAATGCTCACGTGCATAACACACACGCAGAACATGCAGATGCATTTGTACGAATGGTCAATAATTTGGGTGTTTTTTTAATATAGAAGAGTTGGAGGTGTGGCTTTTTCTCTATGATTTTGCAGCTGAATTTACTGTGTTCTGTGCAGAATGGCTGTTGATGGTGGGTGTGGGGACACTGGAGACTGGAAAGGTCGCTGGAACCATGTAAAGAAGTTCCTCGAGCGATCTGGACCATTCACACATCCCGATTTCGAGCCAGGCACTCAAGTGAGAAACACTTACTTTCAATAAAAAAATCTATAGTGTGTGTTGCAAAGTAATCTAAACAGGTTCATTAACTGACCCACCAGCAATGTGTGAGTACTAAAACTGCATGAAGAACTTGTGTTTTAATCAACTGAACGTCGTGGTCCCAGAAGAACACACTGTGCTCTTTTTTTAAGCTTGTATTTCTAAACTGTTTATCATATATAAATATATAACAACATATGAATTATACTCTGTCTTTGAGTTTTACTTGAAAAATAGCAGCATTTATCTTCCATTTTTAAGTAATTTGATGCAGTGAGAAATTCATTGTACTTGAAGAAATTACTGTTAATATGAGTACTTGGAGGACTGGGAAAGATGTTTAGTAAGGAAAAGCAAAATTTAGGCTGTTTTAATTATTTCTTCTGCTTTCCTTTTTTTGTACATTTTGTTTTAGAGCTTACAGTTGAAAGTATTTTACTGTTATCTTTTTAATGTACAGTTCCATTACTTACTAGTTGGAGGCTGGGGTGTAGTGGAACAGTTCACAGAAAGCAGTTATGTAGTTAAACCTTTCAGTTCTTTTTGGCCAGCAGTGTTACCTGTCTGTTTAGATTTATTTAGTGATGTGTATATATATGTATATCGGTGAAATATTTGAAGGAGGAAAACATTACCTCCTTAAGCCAAATAATAATAAAAGTGGAGCTTGCTTTTTTCATGGTCAAAATTAATATAAAGATAATACTGATATCAATAGAGGTCTTGCTTTACTCTAAATTGGGATATAGGAACTGCTGATTAAAGTCCAATATATAATTACTCATGGAAACACAAAGTTGCTTTATCTGTAACTCACTAGGCACTAAAAATTTATGGTAACATGTTTATAAGGGTTATGAAACAAAGGACAAATCATATTAATTTTTTGTTTTATGTTTTCTGCAGGCCCTTGATTTTTTGCTAAGCACATGTAAAGTACTAGTTATTGGAGCAGGAGGATTAGGATGTGAACTCCTGAAAAATCTGGTAATTTTCACCCTTTGCTTCTTAGAATCTTCTCTTTTTAACTAGAGAATTTATATAATATTTTATTATATATAGCTACTAGATTTCCAAGTTCTAATCATGTGTAAAATAGATGGTGATACAGACAGTAAACTTGAAGAATGTTGTTAATAAGCTTGAAAGGTGGTAGTTTAATATGTTGCATGTTATTTATTCAGCTGTCTCGAAGTTTGTCCTAAGGGACAACATATACTGCTGTTTATGGAGTGTAGCCAAAAGTTCATGTGCAGCCTTAGAGAGAGTCTGATGCTGGTGATTCTCCCTAATTACCTGATCCACTTAAACAAAGTGAACTAAGAACAAATCATGCTCATAATGGTACAAGAAAGGACTGTTTGGAGTACAGAAGTGAAAATCACAGACTCAGAATCGTTTAGGTTGGAAAAGACCTTTAAGATCATTGAGTCCAACCACAAACCTAACACAGGATTTCCCTGCTGTACAGAATACCAGGAGGTGTTCTGTAGTTTTCTTGTTTTCCCTGTGTTAGGATTAGGTAGGATAAAGCAATACTGCCTTCAGTAGAACATTGTCTTTGACTGTTTGAAGTGTTGGTAATTCCCTCTGTAAGTACCAGCACTAACAGCCCAACAAAGAATGACCAGGTACCTGTCTGCACACAGAATGAGGAGCAAATACCTTTGTTCCTGTAAAACTTGCTTTTTTTGGCACGTGGAATGAAATCCGGGGTTCTGTAAGCTTTTTGTTTCCTCTTCTCTTTTCACAGGCCCTGTCTGGCTTCAGACAGATCCATGTTATTGACATGGACACTATAGATGTCTCTAACCTTAACCGGCAGTTTCTCTTTCGGTAAGTGGTGTTTTCACAGTTCAGCTTCTGGATTTTTAAATGTACCTAAAGAAAACACGTGACTGTGATCATTATTTTGGTTGGACAAGATGTCGTTAAAGATTACTGAACCTTCATATCACAGCAGTACTCAGAATAAACTCAAATGTTGCTAAACTTCTTTGGGGATCTGTGGTGTCACAGTTTGAGTGTGAAGAAAATTCTTGTTCCTTGCCATTGCAGTAGAGCTAATGGAAAAAGTCCCACCAAAGAATAATGTACACAGACTGAAATCTCAGATTTTCTTATGCCATTTTCTTCTAAGCACAATGAAAAATTGTTGGATTTTTTTTGGTGCTGATAACTGTAGTTACATGCACATATTCAGGTAACTCTGAATATCTCATATCTGATGCTTTACAGGGATCACAGAATGCTTTGGGTTGGATGCTTTAATATTATCACGTCAGTAAATTGTCCTAAAGTAACAGTTAGTCACTTAATTTGATATTGCAATGCACAGAGACTGGAGAGGTTGAATCTGCTAAAATAATGCATTTGGAATTGCTTGGGTTTTCCCAGACCGAAGGATGTGGGGCGACCAAAAGCTGAAGTTGCAGCAGAATTCCTGAACAGCCGCATTCCCGGCTGTGCTGTTGTACCGTATCCTTTTGTAGAGAAGTAGTGGCCCTGGAGGCTTCAAAATCCTAGAAAACTCTGTAGGTGGTAAGAGTATCTCAAGTATTTTGCTGCCATCCTCTCTTTTTCATACAGTAAAGAACGGATTCATTCAGCTGGTGGTTGAGAATTCTTTCTCAGCGACATTAGCATCCAGGGAATATGCATGGGAAAGGCTCAGCTTTAAGAAACTGCTTTGTATTTTTCCACTGAGTGTTTTTATTCAAATGCAATATTGTAATTTTCACTGAGATACTGGAATTACAGGTTTATTCACCAGTGTTTTGAGTACTTACTGGTAGGAGACATTAGTTTATAAATTCAGAGCAGCACTTGCTGATAGGGGACTTTTGAGAGCCCATGTTTTGAGCTTCCTAAATATTTTGCCTACTGAACTTTCTCCTGTTTGTGACTATTACATTGTGTCTCTTACTTGTTTTGTCAGATATTACAGCTGCAGCTGTGGGAATTTTGAATCTCAAATCCCATAGTTTTTTTTAAAAAGTCTTGTATAAAACTATAGCAATAAATCAGATAATATTTTGGCCTTAGGTTAGCAAATAAGAAACAGTAAACTTAACCATAAATATATTCCTTTACTGGGCTTACCTTCAGGCATTTTAAAAAGATCCAGGACATGGATGAAAGCTTCTATCGACGTAAGTGGAATTTGTGTGCCTGCCAAACACCCACCGGTGCTTTAGGGGAACCTTGCAGTTGTTGCTGCTCACTGCTTTTCCTGGGAGTCAGATTGCTAATTATTTTAGTCTTCTACAATATACTGGAAATAAAAGTAACAAATAAAATTTAAATACATCTGTGATACAGGTAATCTAGGGGACATAGTTAAACCACAGTCACTGTCTGTGGACTGTTATGGACAGAATATTTGCTTGTTTTCAGAAATGTGCTTTAGTATATATTTAAATAATGGTTTTTTCCCTCTAGAGTTCCATATTATTGTTTGTGGGCTGGACTCTATAATTGCAAGAAGATGGATAAATGGCATGCTGGTAAACTCTTCAGTCTTTTTAAGGCCTGATTATTGCTTGGGTATAGATAACTAAAACATGTTGGTGTAGAATGTGTCATTAAAAGGAATGAGGGCTATTGAAGCTCACAGCTTTCTGTATCTATTTCTGTTTTCTTTCTGTGAACAGGGTGAAATGCATGCTCTCTTACCTGCCCTTTTCTTCAGAAGTGTTAGCCAACATTTCTGCAGTGCCCTGCAGGGATAATTTCAGAGTTAGATTGCATTGTTTGTGGCCTTGTGCAGCCAGCTTTTGAAAGACATATGAAGGAGAGTTCTTCTCTGGATGCTCCCATTGTGAACTTTTGTCTTCATTACCCAAACAGTGCTTTTTGTAAATGCCATCTTTTGGAGCTGCAGTGTTACAGAATTCAGTGACCAGAAAGCTGGTCATTGAACTAGGTAGTTTTATCATTGTGAATTTGTTTACAAAACAAGAATCTGGAGTATGTACCTGTATTTAAAAAAAACCAAAACAGCAAACCAAGCATCAAAACTCCAAATCCTTCAAACCAACCAACCATTTGTTCTGATATACTGTAAGGAAATAACAGCATTTATCAGAGGAGGAGGTGGAGGGTGAAGGTGGTAGATAAAAGTCTTATGCACTGACAAATAGGTAGTGTTTTATATACTGTGCACCCTTAAAATAAACTGTGTGTTAGGCCTTCAATCTTACCGTGTACCATTAAGAATAAAATTTTTAGAATATGTTTTCTTCCTGCAACTTATTTAAAAAATCCAACCAAACAAAAACCAACAACCCCCCTACCTCTATTCATTAGATGTCCTTTTTAAATTATGAAGATGGGGTACTGGATCCAAGTTCCATCATACCTTTAATAGATGGAGGGACGGAAGGTTTCAAAGGAAACGCTCGTGTGATCATTCCTGGTATGACAGCATGTGTTGAGTGCACACTTGAGCTTTATCCCCCACAGGTAATTCAACCAGTGATATGTCCATTTTTTATATATTCTTCTGATTTGCTGCTTTCTTTTCCTAGTACTATATATAGTGTATTACCTGGTTTCTTCTGGTTTTCTTCCCCTGCCCAACCAGGTCAATTTTCCCATGTGCACTATTGCATCCATGCCCAGATTGCCAGAGCATTGTATTGAGTATGTCAGGATATTGCAGTGGCCAAAGGAGCAACCTTTTGGAGGTAATTAGTGTATTACACTGGTGCTAAATTGCCATTTCTCCTTTTAACTAACTTGAGTTGGGAATATACAGCTACTTCTAATAAAACAATCCTACCTCTTAACCTCGTGTGACTCATTGTCATATTGAATCTAAGCCTCCTCTGAGCTGGAGATGGATTTTCACTCCTTGAACTTGCTGTCCAGTTCCATATTTGCTCTTGTGTTTCTCACACTGCACAATTTCTTTCCTGACTTAAAATGTAACCTGTAAAACAGCTCTCTAAATCTGTGCAGTTAAGATAGTTTGTGTATAGGATGTGTTAAAACTAAAGATGTTTGTAGAAATGTACTTTGGTTATTTAAAATGTCAAGTTTTAAAAGCTTCATGGGGGATTTGTTTTAACTCCAGTGAAAACAAAGGGACTTTTTTTAGACTATAAGAATGCTGTATTTCTGAAGAACTTTTGTAATTGCAACTTACCTGTAAATTCTTAACTTTACTGTAGAAGGTGTTGCATTGGATGGAGATGACCCTGAACATATACAGTGGATTTACCAGAAGTCTTTAGAAAGAGCATCACAATTTAATATTAAAGGTGTTACCTACAGACTCACCCAAGGTAAGGGGATAGCATTTCACCAAGTTTGTGGCATTTGCACTTAGGCTGGATTGGCATTCTTTGTATGTATTACGACTAAGCTGGCAGCTCTGCTGAGAAAGAAATAGTTCTTTTCTCCCTTAAAACAGAAATAAGCAGCTCATTTCCTGTGCCAGCACAAATATTTTTATGATGAATCAGATGTTGAGGCATTTATGATAAATCAGGGGAACTTGTCTGGGGCAAAACTGAACATTCTTTTTGCCATTTTATTTTTAACCTGGCGCAGCTCCACAGTTTATATTACACTGTGACCACTTTTGCTGGGTCAAAGAGTAGGAAGAAAAGGATGTGATTTTAGCAATGGCAACATTTATGTCAGTTTAGACTAAAGCATCTGTTCCTCACTGCTGTCCATGCCTCTGCTCACAGGCAAGTGCAGAATGCTGACAGTCATTTAATCATAACAGAGCTGTGTGTTTTGTTTTTACAGGGGTGGTTAAACGAATTATTCCAGCAGTAGCTTCTACAAATGCAGTAATTGCAGGTATGGTGGAAGAGCTCATTTCACTTCTGCTTGATTGACTTGAGAGTTTTGTAGAACAAAAATTTGTAATTGAGAACTTGGGAAGGATAATAGTAATTTTTAAATGGGTCTGATTTATTCTTACAGTCTCATTTCTTTTTTCCATTGGGAAACTGGATGTGACTGTATAAACATTAAGCTCATGTTTGACTGTGGGAGTGAGCAAAAGCATTTGAGACTGGGAAAAAAAAATGGGGAAACACAGTACATAGTCTCAACATAGTCTCAGATTAGTGCCAAATCTAAGGCATAGAACTACCAGCTGCCTTCAGATACTTCTTTTTCTTGTTGCATATTGTTGAAGCTGTTTTTTTTTTGTCCCTTCTTTGGTACAGCTGTGTGCACTAATGTCTGATAGAGCTAGAAAGTGAAGAAATTGATTTATTTTTTCTCATTTCAGCTGTTTGCGCCACTGAAGTTTTCAAAATAGCCACAAGGTATTTAATTTCTTATTAATAACATACATGATGTCCAGCATAATGCCATGTGTCAACACTAACCTGTTTGCCATTGCAGTGCATACGTTCCTCTTAACAACTACTTGGTGTTCAATGATGTGGATGGATTATATACATACACCTTTAAAGCTGAAAGGAAGGTTAGTGCCATTAAAGGCTTGAAGGGTTGTTTCCATGATTTTTATTTTATGCAGTTTGTGTGTATTTCTGAACCCCAGTATTGAATCTCTTGGCCCCTAGCACTGAATAATAATATTTCTGACGTTTGAAAAGTGGAATCTACAATGTTACCAGTCTGCTACTTCTACAGAGCAGAAATACAAAATGATATGCAAATTTAAGATGACTCGTAGGCAAATCTTCTCAAAAAGAGGTTATGACTACAATTGATTTCAAGGTTTGTAGTTTTAGATTTTTTGTTAGTTGAAATTTGTCATTCATAAATACTTGGCTGCTGTTGGGAGTCAGTCAAACAGTGACAAACTTCATGAGGAATTGGGTTTTGTCATTAGTATTTGCAACAGTATTAATATTTCTAGAGCTAAAATTTTTAAAAAACCCACAATACAAACACTTTTGAGACCTTATTGGCAGCATTTTTAAAATAGTATCTATCATAACATGTATTCTTTGTTATAGGAGAACTGTCCAGCCTGCAGCCAGCTTCCCCAAAACATAGAGATTTCCCCATCAGCTAAATTGCAGGAGATCTTGGATTACTTGACAAATAATGCTTCATTGTAAGTGTGCAACTATGCCAACTTTTTTGTTAGGTTAGTGTTTCAAAAAGATAATTTGTAAATGTATTTTTACGTGATTGTCTGTTTTGTTCCTTTTTTTTTTTTTAATGTTATATATATAGGCAAATGAAATCTCCTGCAATCACAGCAACTATGTTTGGGGGGAATAAAACACTTTATTTACAGGTAATCTGAACATAAATAATTATCTTTAATAAACTTAATGTATTTAAATTTATTTTTCTGAACTTGAAAGGAAATCTTTGGCCTTTTTTTGTTTTTAATTTGCAGACAGTAGCTTCAATTGAAGAACGAACAAGGCCAAATCTTTCCAAGACACTAAAAGGTATCATGGAGTTGTCACATGTAGATTTTCAAGTTACAGAAAGTCAGTTCCATCCCTCTGTATGGATGTTTAGTTTTATTTTGCACTGTGCAGTAAAATGTGGTTCAGTGTCCTTTTACATGCAATACACTTTTCCCAGGTATATGAATTGTTTAAAGGTGAAGTGCAGGCAGATGCAGAGCAGACTGCAGTGAAGCAAGCAGATAAGTGCTGTAAATTAAACATACTTCAGTAGAGTTTTATATATATTTCTTGACAAGGTTTCTTAGTTTCCTGATTAAATTAGATTAATATTTATTTAGCCAGTGAGCTGTTTTCAGCTTTATTTCATCATATTTATGGTACATGGAAATAGCATTCATAACTTTTTGGGGTTTTTAAAATTAACAAAAAATCAGCAAACCTCATGGGTTTAATTAAATTGATTAAAATTTTCTTTCTGTTTCAGAACTGGGGCTTGTGGATGGCCAAGAACTTGCAGTTGCTGATGTTACAACACCACAGACTATGTTGTTCAAGCTTCACTTTACCACTTAATTTATTCATAAGTAAAGTGCAAATACAGCAAGAGAAATCTGTGCCCACCTTGTAAAACAAATATACTCTGTGGGTGTTAAAGCAACCTGAAATGTTCCTGTAAGTGCTAGCATGGTTGAAGGTTAGGAAATCCAAACAAATCACCATATTTCAGAATTGTATGTAGAAGCCAATATTTGGTGGATTATATTTGTATAAATGCTTATTCATGTACAGATCTCTGATGTATAGAAATACATTTTTTCCCGGTTTTTTTGGTCAAAATGTTCATGTTAATGTACTTTCAGACACATGGAACTTAAGGTGGCTAAAAGTCTTGTTTTTAACACATCTGCACACGTATATGCAAAGAAAGGACCTTTTAAAAGGAGCCACAGCGTTCTGGTTTTTAGTTGTAGCACTCCTTTGGACTTGCTGAGTCACCTTAAACCAGAAGAGGCAGTAAATTAAAATGAGCATTTTCCTCTTACTAGATATTGATTTGATCAATTTTATGAAAGGTTTTAAGTATGGGAGAGGTGACTTTGTTTACAAGAAACACAAAAGGACAAAATGATCAGCTGTACATGAAAATACAGACGTGTCTCCTCACTGTCCCCAGGCAGCCGCCATGCACAGCATTGCAAGATTATGTTCAAGTATCATTGGTGCTGTTAAGGTATTTATTAATAAAAATCATAAAGACACCTGAGTTTGTGACTAATCTGTGGACATTCGAGAGTGTTTATAGCCTCAGTTAAAAATTTTAGGGCATCACTTGGCTGCTTTGGTCAGAGACATCTCTCTAAGCAGCTCGGGGTATCTCAGTCTGAATTCTGGTTTTACGTGTTAACAGTGTTTAAATTTTACATCTGTTAAAATATGAACTGTGGGTCAGCTTTCCAGCTTAGTAGTGATGGGACAAGGAGTAATGGGTATAAACTGAAACGGGAAATTCAGGCTAGATATTAGGAAGGAATTTTTGGCTGTGAGGGTGGTGAGGCGGTGGTGGGACAGGTTGCCCAAAGGAGCTGTGGCTGCCCCATCCCTGGAAGTGTCCAAGGCCAGGCTGGAACAACTGATCTAGTGGAAGGTGTCCCTGCTCATGGCAGGGGCTGGGATGAGATGGGTTTTAAGGCCCCTTTCCAACAAAACCATTCTGTGATTACGATGCTGCCACATCCCGCTGAGTGCCTTTCGCTGAGCAGCCGAAGGGCGCGTTGGGAAGCAGGAACTAAGGCCGTGTTTATCGGCGGCTCTGGAGGCGCGGGCAGGAAGCCGGCAGGGCAGGAACCGAGGCCGAACACCCCCCGGCAGGGCAGGACCCAGGGCAGGACCCTCCGCCCCTTCCCGGCGGTTCCCGGCGCGGCTCCGGCTCCTCCTCCCGGGCCGGGGCCGGAGCGCGGCTGCGCCCGGGCCTCAGTGCGACGTGGATCCGGCGGCGCCTGCGCGGGGCCGCCCTTCGCTTCCCTTCGCTTCCCTCAGCGCCGAGCCGAGCCCGCGGCCCCGCCGGGCAGCGCCGGAGGGCTCTGAGCTCTGAGCCGTGGGCGGGGGTCCCCCCGGAGCCGCCGAGGATGAGCTGGTTCAACGCCTCGCAGCTGTCCAGCTTCGCCAAGCAGGCGCTGTCGCAGGCGCAGAAATCCATCGACCGGGTGCTGGACATCCAGGCCGAGGAGAGCCCCTGGCCCGACGCCGTCATCCCCGACTACGGTGACGGTAAGGGCGGCCGGCCGAGCCCCCTGATCTCCCTCGCTGCCCCCTTCCCTGGCTCTCCCCCTCCACTGTCTCCCGTTTAACCCCTTAACTGGGGAGGTTTAACCCGCCCCCTCCGTCCCAAGCCCCCTGTGGTTTATATAACCCACCCCCTGTCCCCTGGTGCCCCCCTGCAGGGTGACACCCGCACAGAGCTGGGGCAGGCTCAGCTCAGTGCCCCGCTGCTGTCACCTGGGTCCTGCCTTTATTGCCCTGAGCTTCACATCCGTGTTCCTCAAGGCGTTATTTATTTTGGCTGAGGGACTAAGAAGTGATAAAACCTGCTCAGTAATAGAAAAGGAGAAACCGTGCCCTTCCAGAGGCATTCATGGATTTGCTCTTTGCGACAGCAGAATAGGAGCTGAAAGGCTGGTCCACACAAACCAAGTGAAGGTTCCACTTTCCCTGGCATCAAGTTCATAATCCTCCAGTGTCTGTTGAAAGGAATGTGTTGGTGGAAAAGTTGTCATGGCCCTGAGAGAATGTCTCTCTTTTACGTGTGCTAATGTGGAACCTGAAGGAATGGTCAGTCCTAAATTACTGTTTGGAAATGAAAGAGCAAAAAGGAGCTCTCTCATTAGGAACTTCTTTTCTGCTCCATAAATAATATCTTACAGATAAGAATAAATAAACAAAAGGATGGGAAACTAAATAATCTGAAATCACAGCTATATGTAGGAGATGTGTATGTATTTGTAGGAGGAGGTTATTTCCAGGTGAACCCCCAGCAGAGTGAGATTTCTGAAAACTGAAAGCTGTAGCGATTGAAAGTGTTTTCCAAGCTGGTTGCTCAGCAAAGGTCAGTTTTGCATGTCTTTGTCCCTTTGTGGGCTTGGCAGTCAGTCAAGTAGTCCAGTGTCCTCTTAAATCACTGGAATTGTTTGTAGAAAACGGCGTCTTGCTTAATTTATTAAAATTTTAGACTTGTCCAAACATTTTTTAATTTTAATTTATATCTGAGTATTTATAGTAGTCCTGTAAAGAACTACTATATAAAGCAGCAAAGATCAGCATGCATCTGGTTTCAGGAAAAACATACTTGTTTTTAAAAGATGTCAAAATACGTTCTGAGCGTTAACAGTTCACTCAGAGCTTTTTCTGCAGCAATTGAATCATGGACAAGGTAGTAAGAAAGCAGATGTTTGTGGTAATAAATCACACATTTGTAGTATTTTGGGCATTGAGAGCAGTAGTTATCTGAATTTGAGACTTGAGGCCAACAGCTATCAACAGTTCCTGAAAGTTGAAGACAGCTTTAAATACTATAACTTGGTGTTTGTCATAGATGCTTCTGTATAAAGTGAGCTTGTTTTTAAGTAGCCTGAAATAGTTGCGTTACCCAGATTATATTTGCAGATACAAAATCAAATTGGGTATCATTTTTTGATTTATCTTTCTTACCTGGGATGCCACTGAAATTTGATGCTGAAATTCTCATTATCTTTTCTGTTGATAAGTCCTGGAAAACCTGCAAGAAGTACAATAATAGGGTGTTGTTTTAGAGCAGCTTCAGAACTAAACAATTCAGTATTTCTCCACAGGAGGAGAAAAAAACTCTCAGCTGGGCTGCTGCTGCTGTGTGTTGTCAGCTCCATGCTGGTGCTTGGTGTGTGAGGAAAAATACGAAGCCTGTCACAAACTGAAAGGGCGAGAACCCTTCCTTGGTGTAAATTCTGCAAATATTTAAACCTTTTCCTCTCTGTTTTCTGCTGTGGTGTGTGAAGTGTTTGTGTGCTACTGGCAGATAACTTTTAAGACCTAGTAATTGTTTTCTCTTCTGTAATCTGTGTGTTCTCCTCACTACAGATTTTCAGGTTGTTTTGCCTGGCCTCCTCCCACTGTAGGAAGCAGGACACCACATTTGCTTTTGCTGGTTCCCTTTGCAAAGTTGCCCAAATAGCACAGCCCTGCCCTTACAGCTCTCAGAATGCTCTGTGGGCTTGTTTCCCTTTCCCTGACACTTGTCTCCATCTGCTTTTTGGAATTGTCACTCTTGGATTGACTGGTGCAGTTTGTGTTTGGGTTCTTTCTGCCTTAAAGTTGCTGTTTAACCAGGAGGGAGCAAGTTGGTTCTGTTCAGGTACTCCTGCTTTGTAGAGGTGTCTGTGTCCAGCTTAAGTCTTAAGCTTAAGGGAGACATGAAGTAGTTTTCTTTTACTTTGTTTAAAAATTGAGTCCAAGCTTTGTAAGGAAGTAGTAACAAAAATGATGCTGTTTGTGATTGCGTATAATATTCACTTTAAGTTGTATGATGTTGAATACGTTCTTTTTTGAACTGTTGCATCTAAAAAGATAAATATTGAAAAAGAATACATTTTAATTTTTTTTTGCCTATTTCTCCTTTTTTTTTTTTTTTTTTTATTTCTTGTTTCAGGAACAAATTCTCTCATAAGTGGAGGATGGGATACTTCTTCCTGGGGCTTGAGTTCCACTACAGAGCCCCAGAATCAGCCGGTGTCGCCCACAGCAATCACCAAGCCGGTGAGGAGGACGGTAGTGGATGAATCCGAAAACTTCTTCAGTGCCTTTCTCTCCCCGACGGACGTTCAGAGTATACAGAAAAACCCAGTGGTGTCCAAACCCCCAGCCAAATCACAGCGACCCAAAGAGGAGGTGAAAAGCACTTTAAAGGAGTCTCAGCACCCCACTCAGCTGGAAGTGCCGGTGACGACGGAGGCAGAAGTGAAGGATTCCTCTGTAGCTGGCCTGGACTTAAAAAGCCTTGATATTCCCAAGGAGAAATCAGAAGAGAATTCTGGGCTGAAATCTGACACCAAGCATGAAGCAAGCACAGATGAAATTACTGACAAAAAGGCATCTGCTCGAAATTTGGAAGAACCTGAGGATGCTCCTAGTGAAAAATCCAGTGTAGGAGGGGAAGGAGCAGTGGGTGCACCGGAGGGCACTTCACAGCCTCTTGGTGCGGGCACAAAAGACATGGGTTTGGAAGGAAAGGAGAGAAAGACTGAGGACAGACAAAGCAATACCCCATCACCTCCCATTAGCACTTTCTCCTCTGGCACTTCCACAACCAGTGACATTGAAGTGCTGGACCATGAAAGTGTGATAAGCGAGAGCTCCGTGAGTTCAAGGCAAGAAGCTGCAGATTCCAAATCCAGCCTTCACCTCATGCAGACGTCGTTCCAGCTTTTATCCACCTCTGCCTGTGCGGATTATAATCGTTTAGATGACTTCCAAAAAATGACAGAGAGCTGTGGCTCCTCTGATGCTTTTGAAAGGATTGACTCATTCAGTGTCCAGTCCTTAGACAGCAGAAGTGTGAGTGAAATAAACTCAGATGATGAGTTATCGGGCAGGGCTTCTGCCTCAGCGTCTGCCGCCGTCAGTCCTGCCGTGCCAAAGACAGAAGCGGTCGATGCCCTGAAAAATAAACCTGAAGTCTTGAGTGATGCTCCTGTGTTACACACTGAGGAAGCTGAGATGGAAGAGAGTGGGAGGAGTGCAACCCCTGTTAATTCTGAACAGCCAGATGTTCTGGTTGCTGCTGTGCAAGCTCCCGAAGAACAGGTGGTGAAGGAGGAGGCCGAGGCACAGCAGGATGCTGTGGAGCAAGCGGTAGAAGAGGACACTGAAAAGCAAGAGTTTAAAAAGGTATCTGTGGAACATGTATTGCAAACACACCCTTTAATTTCAGGTGAAACTCCTGACATCTCCTTACATTAGCTTGTTCTATATCTCCAATATCAGCTTCACCATATTTGAATGAATTGTCTCGCCCTGTAGAAAACTGTCCTTGATGTCCTGCAGAAGAACAATACTGGTGAAATTTCTGGTCAGATAGTTTTGGGTTACACCCGACCCACCTGTTTAACATAATTGTGAAGTGTGAGTAGTGCTGGCAAACAGCACTTCAGTAGGTCAGAGCTTGATAAGTCAAATGTGTTATTTTAATTCTTTAGTGTAATTTTTTTTCTGTGAAAGGTGGAAAAGATTCCTCGGAATATTTTGATTTGAATTTCAAAACTACAAGGCTTTAGTATTTAAGTAATAATCAAGAAAATTTTTTGCAAGCATTTTTTTTTTCCACAGACAACTGTAAAAATTGGATTACATTCCAGGAGTATGGTGCATGTTTTCTGAGGATAACAGTAGTTAGTGTAAATAAGTCCTTTTTACTAGATAAATTAATGTTTGTTTTGAGCAAAGATAATATTTACTTTTAAAAATGAGGCAGAGCAGACTTTTTAAAGAAGATGAGCATAGCTATGGATAGTGAACTGATTCAATGGAACGTGCATGGCTGGTTTAGATAGATGGAATGACTAGAAGTGTGACAAAATAAAATACTCAAGTGTGTGGAGGCTAAACTGGAGTTTGAAGCAGTGTGTTTTGTCCCATTCTACCAGTTTAGTGAGTGACTATTTTTTCCCATTTTCTGTAACCATTTTTTTTATATTTTGTGGGGAACAGTGATAGTGGACCCCAGCAAATTTTGTCTTTTATTGGCCATATTGAGCTACAATTACAGAATCTGTTCCATTTGTTCATATTTGTACATTTGCTTGTATATTTGTTATTTCTCTATATTCAGCTTTCCAAAACTCTAGTATTAAGAAATTACTTTGATGATGTGATCTAAGAGCTCTTGACTCTGCTTCAAAGTTTTCTTCCCCCATCTGATGTTGTTCTGATGCTTTGTGCTAATGTTTCACAGAAGAGACCTTCCCATATAAGTTATTCTGTGATTCTGTAAAGAATGGTATAAAGAGCCCTGGAAGTCTTAATGCTTAATGTAAGCTACAGATTTATAGGCTGTCAACTCTGCTTAAAAACTTTATTTGTAATTAAATATATCTGTTGATGATTTTGTTGAGGAACTTAACTGAGCCACATGTGCTGATTTAGTAGGATTTCTTACAGCTGTAGAGAACAGTTATCTTTGTGTTTAGGTATTGCTTAGTTCTAAAAGAATGTGGCAGAAACATGGTAATCCTCACTGACTTTTACCTCAAATTCTTAAAAACCTTTGGCAAGTTGAGCTTTCAATGGTCTTGGGAGGGAATGGTGGGGGGGAAAGGGGAAGCCTGCCCTTCTTGTGTTTTAATTGTCCCATTCATCTGATCTTTATCTGTAAAAACATTGTCCAGATGATTGATTCATTAACTGAGAAACTGGAGAAGAGGGAAATACAGCTATTAAGTGCTAGTAAAGAAAAGGCACGTCTGGAAGAAGCTTATGATAACCTAAAAGAGTAAGTATGAAAATCCACACAGTAGTGGGTGTAACTGTGACTTTGCTTAATACAATCTTAGACAATACATAAACCAAGTAGCTTCATGTCTAGAGCAAAGGTTGCACTGCTTGGGAAAGGTGGAAATAACAATTGCATGTGCTGTGATGGGATTTTTTTTTAAAGATAATGTTGTTTCTTGGGGCCAAAATCTCTTTTGGGAAGAGGTTGGTGAAAGATTTTTCAGTGAGCAAGCAGTAGGAATGACAAACATGTAGAGTCAGGCTTGGTTATTAATAAAGATCTTTATTATGTGACTGGATTCAGCTATTAAGGGAGACTGACTTTTCTGATACAGAGGTATAAACCCAATTTACTAAGTACTTTGCTGAGTAAAATGTAGGCAGTGAAAGTGTGGTAGAAGGGCTGGTTGTAGGAAAAACCTGAATTCATTATTTAATTTGGTTAAAATTAAAAGGGGAAAAAAGGAAGGTTGTATTTACCAGTTCACTGATCAAATACCAAGTTTAAAAATTCGAAGATGATCTGTGAAGCTTCTGTTTAATGACTAAATGGATCTTAAACTTAAAAAACACATTAAATAATTTGCCCTATATATGGTGCAGACTATGGTTAATTAGAAAGTACTTTATTAAGGGGCAAAACATGTAAGATAAATCAACTATTTAATTGTTTTCATGGGTAAATTACAGAATTAATAAAGATCTTTCATTAGTATTTCTAATATGGATGTGGGGTTTTTTGACCTCTGCTTAACGTGTGTAAAATAAATAAACAAAACACTTTTTAGAAGCATTTAAGACAGCCTGTTGCAAACTGTTTGGAATGTGACATAATGATGCAACTGTTCTGAACTGTTAATTTTAAATGCAGTGAAATGTTTAGAATGAAAGAAGAGAGCAGTAGCCTTTCATCTCTTAAAGAGGAGTTTGCTCAGCGAATTGCAGATGCTGAGAAGAAGCTCCAACTAGCCTGCAAGGAGAGAGATGCAGCTAAAAAGGTAATTTGGCTTTTTAGTGAAATTAATACTTATTATTTTAGGACAAAGTTAAATTTCTTGAAGTTTAATTGCTAAAAATTAAGCTAGGGAAGAGCCTGAGTCCGACAGGTGCTGTCTGATGCTGTTAGAAACCAGCATAAGCTGGTTTTAGCCATCCAGGCTGCTTGGTATTTCCTTGGTGTTTTTAAGTTAGTCTGGTTTGGGGAAGAAAAAGGGTTTAAGGTCTGCTCTCATTCACCTTGTACCCATATATGCATTTGCATTGGTGTGAGGGAGAATGGCCTGGGGATGTGAGGAAGTGAGGAAGAATGGGAACGGCTTCTTTAGAGGATTAAATGGTAGGAAAATTAAGGGCTGATGACAGATTGATTTGGAATGAGCGAAGAAATCTGCAGCAACAAAGTTTATGGGGTTTAAACATTCCTGACCTGGTATCACAGCATTACATTTCGTAGCTTAATGCAAAAAAAGGAAACTCAAATCTGTGACTGGAATACAAATATTTGTCACAGTTGTTTGTCGCTGTAGGTGTCACTCTGTTGACACAGCAGTGAGTTGAAATAGAAAAATTACCCAGTACCTGTGTATGAATAGGACAGGTTGTTTTTGCAACGTTGCAGAAGTTTCAAGAATAGAAAATTAAATGGATGGAGGAGTTGGAACAAATTGTACAGAGGATTTACGGACTCTCAATCCTTGGAGGTTTTTAAAACTTGATGGAATAAGGCTCTGAGCAATCTGTTTTGATCAGATAATCTCCAGAGTTCCCTTCCAACCTAAATTGTCTTCCATGAAAATTTCCTCCTTTTTTGAGAGGAAAGGGTGAGAATAAAAAGGTGATCAGTGGAGCTCACTGCACGTTTTTTCCTAAATGTATTGTAATAAATGGTTCTAAGTATTTTATCCTACTATTTAGGAAGTAAAGACTGTTAAAGAAGAATTGGCTACTAGACTTAATACCAATGAAACTGCTGAATTACTGAAAGAAAAAGAGGAGCAAATCAAAGGATTAATGGAGGAAGGTGAGAATTAAATTTTTTTTTTTAAATAGTAAAAATGTGGAGAGTAGTTTGAAATGTACTGCTCTTGTATACAAGTCTTCTTTATGCAAAAAATGTGAAATTTGAAGCTTGTTGCATGTTTCTGAACATTTGAAGCATTCATTGAACAGCAAAGAGCAACAGGAGGGGTCAGGCAGGTACAGGTGGCTGGAGAGATGCTTCCTGCAGGGAGCATTAAAGGGGCTGTGAGATAAAACCAGTGTGTGCAGTACAACACACTGTGTTCCATTCAGCAGAAATCTAATTAGGGCATTGTTAAGGCATTTCTACACTGTCTCCTCTAATACTGTTTAATTTTGAAAGTAAAATATAGTTTCTAAATGAACAGACCATTTTATTTTTTTCCTGGTATGATGAGCTCATTTGTTTTACTTTCAAAGCAATTCATATCCTGTCTCACTGTAGCTGAGTGTAACAAGGTCATCCCAGGATAATGTAGATTTAAAACTTAAGAACTTTCATGAAAAAATGCAAGAATAAGCATTTCCATACTTATTTGGTTATTATTTTCATGAGACTGAGGAGCAAGGCAGGTGTGAATGGAGATAATCCATAGAACATTAGCAATATGCATTAGCTTTATATTTGATTTTCTTCACAGGAGAAAAGCTTTCCAAACAGCAGCTGCACAATTCCAACATTATTAAGAAATTAAGAGCCAAAGAGAAAGAGAGAGAAAATATTAACACAAAACAGAGCAAAAAGATTAAGGAACTGGAAGAGGAGTTGCAGCATTTAAAACAGGTGAGATATTTGTTGATTTTTTTTTTTTACAGTTTTTTATATTAACTGCAGAGTTGCCTTTCAGGGGGGCTCTTGACAGCCTGAATATTCTTTTCCTTTCTGGGAGACTTTCCTATATCATAGAATGGTTTGGGAAGGATCTTGTTCCAACCCCCCTGCCATGGGCAGGGACACATTCCACTAGACCAGGTTGCTCAGAGCTTCATCCAACCTGACCTTGAACACTTCCAGCCACAGCTTCTCTGGGCAACTTGTGCCAGGGCCTCACCATTTCACATTATTGGAACACTGAGTTGTGATTTATGTGTATATTCTCATTAAAACTGCAGTCAGGTGTCTTTCCAGCTGCTGGTTTGCCCTTGCACTGCTGTTACCAAGTGAGCCGCCCAAATTCAATACACTGAATTTTGGTTGGAAAACATGCACCAGCAAAATTTGGGCTGTGAGTTAATCAAGATCTTACAAGCAGCAGACTCAGTATGAGTATGTGAAACTGGTGAAGAGCAGCCCCTTCCTCTGAGGAAGGCGGAGGAGCAAAACCTTTCCCTTTTAGCAGAGTGTCATTTTGTGTAACTTCACCCCGGGTTGGTTGCCGCAGTTGCTGCTGTGCTCAGACAGCATCACCTGCCCCCAGGTCCTGGGGACTGTCTCATGTTTCTTGTTTGCACTCTGCCAGGTGCTTGATGGCAAGGAGGACCTCGAGAAGCAGCATCGAGACAGCATTAAACAACTGAACAGTGTTGTAGAGCGACAGGAAAAGGATCTTGCTAAACTTCAGGCAGAGGTGGAAGACCTTGAAGAAAGGAACAGGAGTGTCCAGGCAGCACTTGACAGTGCATACAAGTAAGCAATCACATCTGCAGATTCTGTGTCTCTTTCTTGTGCAATGCTTGTGAAATGTTTATATATAAAAAAGTTATTTGCAAAGTCACTGTTGGCATTGTATAAACTGTAAGTGCGTTGAGGTTTTTTTTGTTTGTTTGTTTGTTTTTCTCCCCAGGGAACTTGCAGATCTTCATAAAGCTAATGCTACAAAGGACAGCGAGGCTCAGGAAGCAGCCTTAAGTAGGGAAATGAAGGCAAAGGAAGAGCTTGGGTTAGCTCTGGAAAAGGCCCAGGAGGAGGCTCGGCAGCAACAAGAAGCTTTGGCAATTCAGGTGAGTCTTAAGTACAGCCAATAAACTTTTTAACTGAACAAATGACTGTGCTGAGGTGGAGTGTGCACCTGATGTCATGAACCAGCTGCAATAGGAGGTGGAACTCATTTTTGTTTGCTTGGCAAATACCCAGTGGATTTCTTTCCAGTTGAATTTGTTCAGTCTTGAGCATTAGTTGTGCTAAGCTTTAAAATACTAATTTTATTTAAAAATACTTACAATTGTATAAATGAAATTACTTTGACAGGCTCTATGTTAAGGTTGTAATAGCCTTACCATGGTGCAAAATTCAAGAAATGTATGGAATTTTTTAGTGATAATCAGTGTAACTATTTGCATGCAAAAACAAAGGCTTTGCTTGTAAACAAACATACCCTGTCTAACAGTTTTTAAAATGCTGTAGGACTGTGGCACTGAAGAGGTGATACTATAACTTTCAGCAAGAGTTTAGTAACAATTCCTTGCTTACTTAGGTGGCAGACCTGAGGCTGGCACTGCAACGTGCAGAGCAGCAGGCAGCAAGAAAGGAAGATTATTTACGCCAGGAAATTGGTGAACTACAACAGGTACTATAACAAAGAGGTGATGCCAACTTGTATCTGCAAGGAGGGTTTCTAAAAACTGAAAGTAAAATGCTACCATGGCATTAATAGCCTGAAAGAGAGCATTTGTTTTTCTTGTTACCTGCATGATTTGTCCGGTGTAGAAGAAAAATAAAAATATTAAAGGAAATGTTTTTTTAAATCACATGGTGAAAAAAATAGTATTTTTTTATGATGCCTCTTAAATGTAATGCTGTCCTTTAATGTAAGACAAAGTACAGACATGAAGTTTGTGGTAGTCATCTAAAACTGCTGACAAATATGTTTTGAATGACTCTTTAGCTGCTTCTTAAAAATATTTTTATGGTTTTAAGGTCCAGGAGATAAATTTTTGTTGCCAAAATGTTTCAAATGATGTTCCAGAGGGCTGGACATTTCTGGACCCTTGCTCTGTGATTTATGTAAAAATGTTAAACTTCTCTCTTGGAATATGACACCTTGGAGTTGGAACCCATAAACGTTAGCTGTAAAACAATAATCTTACAATGTTAAGCAGCTGCTGTGTATTTAGCTGAATTCTCTATTAATCTTTGAATCCATCATATGATTTCAAAGCTTAGTTGTATTTGATTTGTGATTTCAGAGACTCCAAGAAGCAGAGAGCAGGAACCAAGAACTGAGCCAAAGTGTCACATCCGCTACACGGCCCCTGCTCCGGCAGATAGAAAATCTTCAGGCCACGCTGGGGGCACAGACCTCTGCATGGGAAAAACTGGAAAAGAACCTTTCTGACAGACTGGGTAAGATATTTTCAGCTTTTACTGAGCTGTGAGGCTCTTGATGAAAATGTGAGATGCCTGAAGGTAAAAGTAAAGGACTTGACACTTCCCCAGTGCGTAGCTGGTGGATCAGAAAAGCTGAGCACAAAATGCTTTCCTGTAAGGAAATGGTGAGGGGGGAATGATGCCAAGGTTCTTGGCCAGGTAATCCACTGTTTCTCTTTAAAACACAATGTAATATGAGATGGAGGTGTTAAGGTTTTCATGTCCTTACAGCATCTAACAGAAGGATGGGCACTGAGACACTGAAAGTATCCCAGCATGGAGGCTGCTGCTTAGATTCCAAATTGTAAAGTTTGGAATCGTTTACTTACCTAACTGCATAGGTGATGATACATATATTTGTTGATACAGTAGTAACCTGTAGCTTTAAATGAAAAATGCATAAAAAGCCCATAGGTGGACCCAGAGAAATTATTTCCTTTCTGGAGACAGTCTGTAGTTGTATATTGCATTCTGAAAGAGCATGAAATCTCTCTCCTGTGTTGCTCTGACCCTGTGACTGTGGTGGAAAATACCTAATTTCCTTTACAAAAGAAAATAAGATATATTTTTAAAAAACCCTCAAATTCAGTTTTGATGCATAAATAAGTGGCCCCTGTTATAGATGTTTGATGAAAAAATGTTAAAATCCGTGTTTTTCCTAATATTAGGTGAGTCTCAAACTCTTCTAGCAGCAGCTGCTGAGAGAGAACGGGCTGCTACAGAAGAACTTCTTGCTAATAAAATTCAGATGTCTTCTTCTGAATCTCAGAATAGTCTTTTAAGGCAAGAAAATACACGCCTTCAGGCTCAGCTGGAAGTGGAGAGAACCAAATTGAAGAAAATGGAAAATGAAAACAGTAGGTGAGTTGCATTTTTGGTTAAACAGCATTTCGTTAAAATTGTAGTGAAATGGAGTGTTGATGTGACTATGCAAAATGTTGGCAGCTGTTGATGTTGTCCAACTTGTTAAGGATATTGTGTTTCATGCTAAAGATTGGAGGGTGTTACATTCATAATGTTTTATAGCCCTGAAGCTATGTTTGCTTTAAAAACATAGGAATTTAAAGTAAACAGAGAATATTTAGTGACTTTCTCTACCTGTTTCCTTCCTCAATGTAGGTATGAGGTTGAACTAGAAGGGCTCAAAGATGAGTATGCAAAAACCTTGGAAGATGCAAAGAAAGAAAAGGTATTGCCTAGTGCATCTTTAATCTGTGTTATCATTGAAGTCTGAGCTAGCAGGATGTTAACAGCCTGTATTTATTTGTGCAGACACTGCTGGCTACTCAGTTAGAAATGGAGAGGATGAAGGTTGAACAGGAAAGAAAGAAAGCAATTCTCGTGCAGGAAGCAGCAAAGGAGAAGGTACCAAAGCCCAACATCTCGAAGTCTTATTGATATTATCATTATTTTAGTAGATATCTATAACCTGAAACTTAGAGTAGATATCTATACCTGGCAGTATATACAGCACATGCTGTCAGCTTGGGCACTGGGGACTTGGCTCTCTCTTTATTGTGACTGCCTTTTATTCCCAATGAAATAAATGTGTTAGACTCACTGAAATACATTTTGACTATTTAACCTGAGAAGAGATAAAATATGGATAATGATTGTTTTAATCATCTGGGCTTTTTGAGTGCTCTTGTATTCTCTCTCTTCTGAAGTTACTTGTTTTCTTTGCTTAGACTACTAGCATAGCTTCCACTCAATTCCTGTTTTGTTTCACATGATTGTGTGTAATTACCACATGCTTTCCAGCTGAAGTCACAAGTCTCAGAGCAGTCCTCAGTAGTCATTAACTTTGCTACTGCTGATTAGCAGTTGGTATTCAAGTAGAACTGTTTGTATTGTTGGTTTCTTACCTTCTCCAGTTCTAAAATCTAAGTTCTTTATTCTTCAGAGGCCAGCATTCTTGTAGATGCTGCCTGGAAAAAGAGGCCAGTCTATTGGGAAGGTATATCAGTAAGGTATTAGTATGTGAGAAATCTCAGAATTTATTCATACACTTTATTTGGGGAAAAAAAAAAGGTATTAACATTCATTGTAAAAAGAGACTTCCTTCTGGATGTGAGATACTCTTCCATTTGTACATATAAAACTGCCTCTGAATCTCCCTTGGCTACTTGAGAGGAACTCTTTTGGTGTAATTTGCAGCTCCTGTCTTCATTTCCAGAAAAGTCTGAGAACCTGGTCATGGACTATAAGTGTTATAGCACAGACATTCTTCATTGTTGAACTTTCATATGTTTTAGGGATAAAGGAAATAAAAAAGTTTATCTATCACATAGTGTCCTATAGTTAGTGGTGAAAAAAGGCAATCTTTTTACAGAATCTGTCTTTTGCAATGTTGTCAACTTTTTTCTTTGTGTAACTGGTGACATTGTCTGTTGTTGTTTGTGTTTAAGGATCGAAAGTCATTTACAATTGAAACTGTTTCAAGTACTCCATCAATGTCACGCTCTAGTTCCATAAGTGGGGTGGAAATGGCAGGTCTTCAAACCTCTTTCCTCTCACAGGTAGGATATATCACCTATATTGCCTTTTATTTTTTTTTTTGACAGACTACTTATTTTGCTCCTCAAGAAGTTTTATTAATGTAGAAAATGACTCTTCAAGGGTGTACTGGCCTTAGACAAGGTAACTTCCTGTGCACAAATACCTAAAACCTGCTTACAAGATGTCTGTGGTTGTAAAACCCATGTGAAAGGCAGGTGAAACTACAACTTTTATTGCAGAGTAATATACACATGTGTTGGTGCTGAGTTCACATGTAAGGAGCTATCCCAAACTGTGCCTATTTACCTTAAGCTTTTGTTTTAAAAACAAACTTTAAACATCAAAATGCTTGCCTAGCACAGTATAATTGTAAATCTCAAAGGGTGCAATACTTAGGAGAAGGAGGATTTCAAAGTGTGCACGTTTTAATCTAATTTTAAGCTTCTCTAACCTTCTGTTTGTAGGATGATCCTCATGATCACTCATTTGGATCAATAGCTACTAGTGGGAGCAACCTCTATGATGCCATAAGGATGGGAGCAGGTTCAAGTATAATTGAAAACCTTCAGTCACAGCTAAAACTAAGAGAAGGAGAGATTTCACATCTACAGGTACTGTAGTCGCTGTTGCATATCCAAACAGCGTTTACAAGTGTAAATACTAATGCAATTGATGTTACATTGTGGGTTTTTATTCAGAAAGCTTGGTCAATTTTATGGCAGTTCTGTGAACCAGAGTAGCTGCTGGAGGTATGTGTAGGGATGAGCAGCTTTGTTTGGGCAAGGACCTATCCAGAAAACTTGTCAGATAAACAAAAAAGGGAAAAACCCCAAAGCACTGATCAGATTCGAGAAGAAAGTGGGAGTGCTTCCAAGGTGTGCTGTCTCAGAGTCTGACACAAGAAAAAGCCTTAATTACTGCATCAAAGTATTTTTTTTTTATAAATAAATTCTTTCCTTCTCCTTATTGTTGTATGTGTTTACCTCAGCTGGAAATTGGAAACCTTGAGAAAACTCGATCAATAATGGCAGAAGAACTGGTTAAATTAACAAATCAAAATGATGAACTGGAAGAAAAAGTGAAGGAAATACCAAAATTACGCACACAGTTAAAGGTAAATGTATTTCTGTTGTAAATCCACGTCAAATTTATGTAACTGCAGTTTTTATTAGGAATGCCCCTATCAGTTTAGGAGTATATTCAAGTCTCTCCCTAATCATAAATGATTGAGGATTTGGGATTTTTATAGAGTAAAATCTGAAAATGCCCACTCTGTAGCTGGGTAGTGACCTCAAAACACATTTGTTGGAAATGTGTACTGTGCAGAAGATTGTGTGCTAAATCAGGGAGGGAACATTCTTGTTTCTGTCATTTAAGACACTTGGCTGGAACTGGACTATTGATAAATAGCATGGATTTGAGAGGTTGATGCAGAAGCTGAATGAGTGTCCAGTAGAAATACAGGAGAGAGGACAAATATTTTAATCTTCATGTTTAAGAATTTAAATTGAAATATTTTGGGAATTATCATTATTCTATACATACAGAATGTTCCATTTTCTGCTGAAATATTTCACAAACTGGTAATTTCTGTAGTAAAACTGTGTAGTTTTTTAACTGTTTTTAGTGCTTATAGCACTAAAGGTGCTTTAGTACAGTCTCTGAAGCCAGCACTAATTCTTTGTAGGATTTTGGAATATCTTCCTTTTAATATCTAGAGTATAAATCTAGCCACATTCAAACACAAAGTATTTTTGAAGAGCTTATGGCATGCTTCATTGTAGTTATATTTTGATAAAGCAATGCTACACTTACTTCCCTGAGTAGTGTAAAACACTGTCCCAGGAGCAACTTTTTTAATGCTGAAAACCAGTCAGATAACAAACTTGTCCTTGCAGGATTTGGATCAAAGATACAACACAATTCTCCAGATGTATGGAGAGAAGGCAGAGGAAGCTGAGGAACTCCGACTGGATCTGGAAGATGTGAAAAACATGTACAAGACTCAGATAGATGAACTTTTAAGACAAAGACAAAATTAATTCCTGCTGGAACTCTTAACATTATATGTTAACAGACTGTAAAGATAACTGTTTATGTAAATGCTGAATTTAAATGTCTTGTAAAAAAATAACTGTATCATAGAAAATGTGACTATATCATAGAGTTCCTATGTTGACAGAAAAATCAGTGCTTTAAGTGTCCCATTCTGTCTGCAGTTAAATTATTTGTGCAATATTTAATTTTTTTTTCCAGTCATCCCTTTATTTAAGTCTTTGCTAAATGCTGGGTCATTTTATTTGTAAACAGTAGCAGAAATGATGGTTGTTACCTCATGAGACAGCACTGGAAGGCATGAGTTGTACTAAAACAGCCCTTGATTCATAATTCCTGTAAACCTATGAAAATCACATTAGAAGTCTTTCCTAAGTGTTCTTCATATGAGTTTTTCTAAAACCTCATCAGTGAATTTTTAATAACAAAATAGTGACTTGCTGTCTGAAGCATAACTGGTGGATATTTTTATGACAGCAGAATCTTACATTTGTGCTTGCAACATCTGAATATGTTAGGGTGATTATTCTTAAATCAGATTAGTCTGACTATTTTACACTAAGTCCTCTAAAGCAGAGTGTGAGACTCAGATGACACTTTAAATTACAGCTTCATCTTGTATATTGCTCATGTTCTTATGAACAGTGTAGAGACAACAGCTCTGCTTGTAATTGTAAATGTGTCTAATTTTAACACCAGAAATCTGAGCTACTAAATATTTATCCTAGATTTAGTTGCTGATTTTATAACAGTAGCTAAAACAGTTCAGAAGAATGCAGAAAACTCGTTCTTTTTTTAAAATAAGTTGCTGCAGCTCTCATGGTCCCTTGTATACAAGTAGCAGGGTTTAGACTTTCTGTAAAATTGTACTGTGACTTAATATACTTTTCAAGCAAGTCTCCAGTGGCTTCAAAGTATTTCTCATGCCATTCCTTAAGCAAGGTATTGGTCAAACAGCATCCATGTGACTTGGAGTGGAGCTGCATTTTTGGTAATGTCAGAGGAAACGTTTGAATTGGACCCTTGGGAATGCTGAGAATCGCGGGAAGGAGTTTTCGCCTTCCTCTCTGCATTCCAGAGGCCAAATATTTTGCTGCCTTTCGGAACCTACTCGTGTGAAATATTCGGCAGTCGAAATTCTTTGCTTATCATACCAGTGCCTCTGTTGGGAAAGGGTTTTTTTTTTTTCCCAGATCTGTGCACGTTGTAATTTGGGAACTCTCTCCCTGCTTGGGTATTCGGTGGCCTGAGAGAGACAAAGGATGTAAAGGATGAGAAATTGCTTCTGGAGAAAAGTGTCTCGGTAACATGGTTTTACTATTGGTGTTAAGGATTTATTCCTCACTGGGAGAACAGTTAATTCACTGAAGGTGCACAGGCAAGGGTATGTTCCTGTAAAATCCTAGTCCAATTTGAGATTCAGGCAGTTACTCTGAACATTTCAATAATGCCATGGAGCAAAAACACTAAAATTTGTTATAACTCCCCATCTGTCATAGAAACTTTAACTGCTTTAATATTAAATACTTTTTTCTTTTCCTTTTTTTTTTTAATGGGGAGGTGAGAGGGAACTATCCTCTTACTGTTTTCATTTCAAACCATGGTAATTCCATTTTTTTCCTGAAAACCTCAGAATTTAACACTTTTCCTTCATATTGAAGCACAGTTGGTTGCTCTAAGTTTCAAAAAAGCCCCAAACCAAGCAACCCCAAACAAAAACCACTCCTTATAAAAGCACTTTCTGGAGCTTTACTGATTTATTGTGTATTAGAATTATGATGTGCAAAGGTTAGTTCAGCCTTCTCTTAAGAAAACAACTCTTATGATGGTCAAAGATTAGAAATTCTGTTCAGCTTTTATCTACTACAGGAAATCAATAAATTGCTTGTTTTCAGCACTTTTTTACAATCTTGGTAGACAAATGCAGTACTCTAAAACCAAAAAAAAAATCATCCTTTGAACTTTTATTGGGATCTGTTGCTGCCAGTGCTTTTGAAGGTAACATTTCCTGTGTAATTTGTGCTCCTGAAGGGCTGACACAGGCAGTTCTGAGAATATCTTGGGCTATCTTGGATTTTCAGGAAGAGCTTTGTAAATGGGAAATTTTAATATGCAGTCAGCGTTAACTGTTTTCAATGTAAAAACAATTGACAGGTATTAGATTTTTAAATTTTACAAAAGTAGATGTAAATATTTTTATTGACTATTTTTGGATTCTTTATTCCCATTTAGTGTAACCTTTACTATCACCTGAGAATCAGATGGCCTTCTGTGTCTTAATCATCAAAGCCTTAGAAAACAAGGTGGCTGTTGGAAGGTAACATAGACTTTAAAGTATTCTGGTTTGGTCATCTTTGGCTTAATTCTTGTATGCTTGTTTTGAAGAAACATTACTGTCTGCGTGGACACATTTTGTTCATCGCTCTTCTTGAGTTTGCCTAGAAGAGTAACATGCAAAATTAAAGGTCTTAGGTCAGAATTCTAATATCCATGTCTGTTCAAATTTATTATTTTAGGACATTCCTTCTGAATGCAACTAATTTAGATCTCATTTTTCAGTGCATATGCAAGTATGAAGAAATGCTATTTAAAGGTTTACTCAAAGTACAGTGTTCAGAGGGGGCTGAATTCCCAGCCTAGGTAATGGAAAGGCCTCTGTGGATGTGGGTGGGTGTGGATGAGGAATAGACTCCTCGGTACTTGCTTCCTTTAAGAACACATTTTCAGAATCCCATGAGAGAAGGGTTAGTTCTACTTATTTTTCTTTCCCTAAAGGTTTGTTTTAACTTACATGCTTACATTTCACTAAGGGCTATAATGATCCTGAGTATGAGGCGAAATGGTTATTGCACGGTAAAATTAAACCCCTTGGTTTCTAGTTGTAAAATGTGTATAAAGGTGTAAAAAGCACGGGTCAGGGTAAAATAAAATTTTGTGCTAAGAGTGTGCTCTGGTTCTCTTTGAGAAAAGACTTAAAACAGTTCTGTGGTGGGTGGATGGGTATGAACCTGGTGGTATGAAACGAAAATACTGCTCAAGTCAAGAGATACCAGATCTAGCTGGAATTACAGATGCCAGTTCAATTCTTGTGCTGCTGCGGGTATTTAGGTAGAAGAGGGTGGTTTATTTATAAATGCACTGCAGTGATGGGATTATGGATAATGTGAAATTCAGACTAAACTCCTTTATTCAGGTAAGCGGTGTCAGCCCATCTGCCGGGCGCCTTCTGTCCCGTGTTCTCCCGCAGGTTTCCTGTGGCAGGCTGGGCGTTTGTTCCTCATTCCCCACCTGCGAACGAGGGGAGAAGAGCTCTGTGCTGGCGTGGAGGATTCAAAGCCCTTGAGTGTTGTCGCCTGTGCCCGCTCCGGCGCTCGGCGCGGCAGGAATTGGGTCAAACCGAAGGAGATTGCGGGTTCCCAATGCCGGCAGGAGCGCTGTCATGTGCCTGCCCCGCATCCCAGCGGGGGCAGGGCGTTCATCCACCTCCGCCCCTGGAGCGGGGCACTGTCTGAGCGCGGCGCTGCCGCCGGGCCGGCCCCGCTCCTGGGACTCAGGGGGAGCCCCTGGAACAATGGGGTGCCGGGAAGCTCCGCTTCCTGCCGAGCGGCGGCAGGAAAAGGCCCTTTTCCTCCGCATCCTGCCATCGCCGCTCCCGGGGCGGCAGCGCTTGATTTCCGGCAGCAGAAGGAAGACGCGCCGCTGATCCCCCGCGGGCAGGTGCCCCCCGCCCCGGACCCACCTGAGCGCCGCCGGAGCCCGGCCCGCGACCCCGCCCGCTTCCCGGGAGCCAGGCCGGGCTCCTCCTTCCCTCCCTCCTTCGCTCCCTCCTTCCCTCCCTCCTTCCCCGGCTCCCGCCGCCCCCGGGCGGGGCGGTCCCGGCGGCCGCAGCGCTCCGGCCGCGGCTGTTCCCGGGGCGGGGGCGGCGGTGCCGCCCGGCCCTCCCTCCTTCCCCTCCCTCCTTCCCCTCCCTCACACCCGCGGGGAGCGCGGTCCTCGCACACGGGCGCTGCCCCCGCGGGGCCGGGCCGGGCGCTCCCCCCCGGACATGAGGATTGAGGCCATCGGCGAGCGCGCACCGGGAGGAGCGGCCGGTCCCGTGGGCCGCGGGGCTGCCCGGGGCCGGCGGGGCTGAGGTGCGGTGATGGGGTGGGGTGTGCGGAGCGGTGACACGCGGAGCGGTGATGGGGTG
>NW_020884882.1:12636111-12848260 GCF_003945725.1 Corapipo altera | reverse complement strand
GGGACGGGACGGGGCGGGGGTGCCGCTCGGGGCTCGCTGTGGACACGGCACCGGGTCCAGCAGGGGCATGACCAGCGTGGGTCAGACCCGGGTCCAGCCGGGCCGGAGACTGGGTCCAGTTCTAGGTCCAGTTCTGGGTCCACCATGGCACCAGCACGGCCCGGCACTGGGTGCTGGGCGCCTTCCCGAAGTGACAGACCCTCAGCCGGCATCCAGGGGCCACTCAGTCCTGGGGCACCGCAGGGTACTGATGGCTTTGAGCTGTGATGGGCACGGTGTGATCCTCCCGAGACCCCCCTCCCGCCCCACAGGGCAAGGGAAATAGTTTCTTGCAGCCACCCGACGGGTCAGCAGCGTTCCCAGGCTGTGGAAAGCTGCTCTCGTTACTGGAAATGTGTTTCAAGAAGCAGGACAATGTCCCAAGGAAAACTCCTTTTACAGGACATACCTCACTCCACTTTTCCTCCTCCTGCATTAGGTTTCTGCACTTGGGAAATCTGAAACGGTTCTCCTCAAACCAAACAGGTAAAACTACTTGTATCATAGGAATTTTGCTAAAGGCTTCGGTTGAAAGCAAGCATGCAAATTTTAGCAAATTATAATGCCAGAAAAGGTGTGGTTTAGATACAGGCCACGCATTTTTTACCCCAGGAAGTTTAATGGTTCAGAGCAGGGGTGTTTGATGAGAAGGTTGTATTACCAGAAAGGTATGCAGTCAGCTTTAGAGTATACAGATATGTGTGGGCCTGTAGTTAAAGTATGTGTGTATAAAGATATATATATATACTCTTTATATATATGATTATATATATAACTTTTATATGTAAAGTACATAACTCAGCAGTCAAGTTTCTTTAACATGATGTTAAGCACTAAAACCAGGCATCCTGTAATAGAACCTATCTGTGACCTTTTATTTGTGACTGTGTAGTTTTCCTTCAGCTAATGATTAGTTCAAAGTGGAGAAAATATTTTTATACTTATTTTAAAACTAAAAATCCTTCTTTTCTCACCCTTCCCCCCAGTAGTTCTACATTTTTCTCCCTTCAGACTGGATATTACATGCTCTATACTTAGTTTCCATGCTGAACTCTCAGGATCCCTTGGGAATTAGCTAAAGTAAACACACCCCTTTTAGTTTGACTGGGAGTTGGTGGTGTGTAATAACCCTCGATGACTAATGATTCAAAGATAATCCTGAGGTTGTACAGTCTGGTCTCTCAGTGAAAGTTTGCTCTTTACAGGAAAAAGAAACCACTCCAGAAATGCAAGTACAAATTCTCTGAGTATGTGACTTTGACTGAAATTTGTCTTTTATGCTTGAAATGCTGCAGATAAGTTAAACATTTTTTTTTTTTGGTCTTTTTGTTTTTTAATAAATACAGAACTCACGGGTTGCCATGTTTATGTTGCTTGTGTTTGCATTGCTACTGCAAGAAATTCTGGCTAATTCCCAAGCTGAAAATCCTACTGAATTCACAAACATTCCAGAGGAGCCATTGTATAGCTACAAAGCTATCAACTTGCCAGATGAGCATATTCCATACTTTCTGCACAATAACCAGCATATTGCTGACATCTGTAAGCGGGATGCTCTTTGCCCATATAAAGTAAGTTTACTTTTGTTTGTTTGTTTGTTTAAATGTTATATTGAGGTGGTTTGTTCTTGGAGTCATAGCAGTTAAAGATGGTGATTAATTGATCTCCTTACCAGTTAGTCAGGAAAAGGGTTTGGCCTAGAACAGACACATTATAGACAAGAATAAAGTTTCTGTGGATGTGTGTCCTCTTTGGAGCCTCTGTTGTGGGTGAAGAATCTGGATGTTCTTTCTGAAATTGTTTGAAAACAAACCAGACCAAAAGCCTTTTATGCAAGATTTATGAGCAAGGGGTCATTTAAAATCTAACAACTAACTTAAGTCATTTCCTATTTTGCTGTTGCAAAACTAATTCAGTTATTCTTTGTTACAGAAACACTTGAAGAAACTAAAATCCTGCTGGGGTTATGAGAAATCTTGCAGATCAGATAACAGGTTCAATTACCCAGTATGTGATTATGTTGAAACTGGATGGTAAGTTTAATTTTAAAAATATACTGTCCATTATGGTAAAAAAAAAGTGTAGTGCTCACTTTGTTATTAACTGTGAAGTCAACGTTATTGTGATATTTACAATTTAAAGGATGATTCTTTGTAGAGACTTGTGTGTATGTATAATGTGTGTATTTATACATAACATGCCTTTCAACATGATTTTAAAAATTTAATTTTTTAATGAAGAAAATACTGTTGGAAATGCTTCCTGCTAGAATGTTTTCGTTATTCTGATTTAGCCTTGATTTCAGATTCCTAAAATAACTGTGTATTTCCTTTCTTAGCTTTAAAAACAGAGGGGAAAAAAAGGTTAAAAAAAATTTTATACCCTTTTACGGGAGAATAGCTTTAAATTGTCATTGATGTTTTCATTTACATGGAGCTGATAAGTGCTTCCTGTTTTGCATCTTAAATGCCAATAAAGTAACTGGCTGGTCCTTTTCTTCCACTTTCAGTGAAAAAAAAATGTTATCTGTTAAAAGTTATTACTAGAAATAAGCAATAGACCTTGATTTTTTTTCCTCTGTCCTTCACACTTCAGGGCAAGTGACATTGAGACAGCCCAGCAGATATTCTGGAAACAAGCTGATTTTGGTTATGTTCGAGAGAGGCTCAATGAAATGAAGACCCACTGTAAGCCTGCAGCAACAGTAGGTGTTTCTGGTAGATGTGATACTTTGCACTTGTTTTTAGACATAATTTTTGTTATTGACAGAATTCTGCTTGTTCTTTTCTTAACAGGGGGATTCATCTCTGACCTGTTCCCAGTACCTTCAACACTGCAGAGCAACAAACCTGTACATTGATTTAAGGACTGTGAAGAGAAACCATGACAGGTGTCTGGCTTGCTTGTGTTATAGTGAGAACAGGGTGGCAGGGAAAAGGATTTGAGACTTTGCTTAACAAAGCTGGTGTGCTTCTTGCCATGGGCTTTTCTGCTGGTCAGAGACTTGATGATGAAGTCTTGTTGAGGGTTACACCTCTTCACTGCTGTCTGCTGCTGCTGTCAGCAGTACAGGTTGTTTAGAAACCTAAGTGGTCAGTTTTATGGAGTAATGGTGGGTGATTGAAATACTCCCTTATGATAGAAGAGAGGAAGACTTTTCTGTGTCTTCGGTCATGTCCTTTCTTGATTAGATGATATGCAAAACAGAAAGTTTCCATCTGAGCCACCAAGACCTTTCCTGTGCTGGGTACCTTTATACCAGATCTAGGAACTGCATTTTTAGATACAGTGTGACTGAAGAGAGATCTGAGCCTGGATCTTCCATATCCCAATTTAAAACGGTACACGTTGGAAAACTGGGTAAAAATCATACTGCTGATGCTGGCATCACCTCCTGTCTTATTTCTGAAGTCAGTGTCTTGGGGCACATGACTGCAAAGGAGGTGTTTCATGACTGACAATACCCCTCAGAATGGGTTTTGTCTCTTCTCAACCTGTCCTGAAAGCTAATTTAGACAGTGCTTATAGTTGGCAATTTGTTTTCATGAAATTTGTTCTTGCACCTCACTCTTCATATGTTGTATAAAATCTTTGCATAGCTAACTGGGTTGTGAAATCTGAGGTGAATTTCAGTGGTTAAAAACAAACAAAAACTCCAACTAATGGTGCTGCTGTGAGTAATCATGTAGCAAAATCTAATTAAGTTACTCATTCAGGTATGTGAAAATGATTCCTAATAACAGTCTGGGTGGATTAGTGCTGTTTTCTATGTTTTCTAGAACTTTAAGGACACCACTGTCTTTATTTGGGAATTGTGGGAAATCCTTTATTTAAGAAAACACTCAGGTTTTAAATATGTGTGAAGTGCCTTGCAGAACTGACACTAACTAGCACTGCCTTGAGTATGTAACTGAGATTGCAGGGCACTGGTTAGCCCTGTTGTAGCAAAGCTGATCGACTTTTCCTAATTTGCATTAGATTCAAAGAAGACTTTTTCCAGAAGGGAGAGATTGGAGGTCATTGCACCCTCGACGTTAAAGCATTTTTGGCTGAAGGTCAGCGCAAGAGCCCTCTGCAGTCCTGGTAAGAATCTCTTGTCAAGGATTCTGCTTCCAAGTTCACTCACTAATTATTTTTGGTTTTTTGGCATTGGCATTAGCAGCTGTGTGTAGGGGATTTCATACTGAGGAAAGAGTTGCTCCTTTTAGGGTCAGTTTGAGAGTTCATACTAGATACCTCTGGTAATTGCATCTGTGCAGAACCTCTGAACTATGCTGTGGGTAATTGTGTCCTGCCTAATTTACTGCAGCAAAAGATCTGAAAATGTCTTGTAATTGGGAGTTCTAACTTTCAAGTGTTTTCTGGGCAAGATGCTGGCTCTCAGCCTAACCTGCCCGTAGGAGGAGATAATTGTTTTGTTGTGAAATGCCTTGGAATTGGCGCCTGTGTGTTAGTTCACACAGTCCGTGGTGATGATGGGGCCAATGCAGTGCCTGAGCTGGATGTGTTCACACAGTGTTCCCAGGGAGCCTGTGCTTGGAATGTGAGATGGGCAACACGCTGAGGCTGAGTAGGAAGTGCAGAGTATCACAGTTTGCATGTTAGCACTTCAAAGCTGCATTGCCAGTTAATTGAGGAGAGATGAAGGAATTGGAGCCATTAAGGTCCACGTTATAATTCATTTCGTGCTTTTCTCATGTTTGGATTTTTTTTCCCCCCATCATTTTGGCTTGATGGCTAATTTCAGTTGAGAACAGAGGAGGAAAGGACTTTTCTTCTCTACCTGCTATTGTCATTGCAACTGCTCATCCTTGTTTAGATCCAGGAATAATAAATATTACATCTACATTCATTATTCTGACCAAAGCATGGAGATTTTGCTTGAGTGTCTTTGTCAATGCAGATCAAGTTGGATGGACCCACAGACCCAGGCTCTAAGGCTCTTTGTTACATCTCTGCTGCCTTGATTTGTAGATCAAAGATGCTGTTCACTCTTGAGATCAAAGGCAGTGTTTAACCTCCAGAAGCTCATAAACTGAGGAACCCTCCATTATAATTTCAAATCATTTTAATTGTCAGACTCTATCAGTTTTCAGCAGTCCTGTTAAATCAAATGGACTGGATGGACAGTTACTAAACCTTAGGCGTATGAACTACATTTGTATAAGTGTGTTAATGTCAAACCATGTTCTGTGTGATTGAATCTTTCTAGGTTTGCAGAACTCCAGACATTTACTGCATTAGACTTCAGGCCTCTAGAAGATGAAAAGTGTGACATTGTTATTGAAAAGCCAACGTACTTCATGAAGTTAGATGCAGGTAATCGGTATCTTTAGTTTATTTTTTTTATCCTGCAGTACTGCAGTATAAAAAAACCCATATTCAACTTGCCCATCTACATTATGCCTTTGTGATTGTTAAGTTCACTTGTAATATATTTTTATTTTTTGAAAAATGATGTGATTTTTCCTTCCTTTTTTTCCCCTTCTAGTTCCAGTGATGAACTCAAAAACTTAAATTTGAAAATCTTACTTTTTCCCACAGATGATTTAAAAAAAATCAAAATAATTTCCTGCTGCCTTGCACAGTGGTTTTCTTGACTGTGATTTGAGAGTGTTTGTCTTTGTGCCAGAGTCTGTTCTCTACAGAGTCTTTGGCTTTCTTTCTTTATGACAGGTTTCATACTGTGAAACACAACCTGTGGGTGTCTGTGTCTTGTAGTATGTACTCAGTAACAGGATTCTGAGTGTGTTGGATGATATGGAAGAGAGGTGGTATTTCAGGAGGGGCAGCACTCAGGCACCTCTGGGAATCAGCCAGTGGTATCTGACATTTTTTGAGCTTCACCAGGCTTTTTGTTGGTACAGCACAGTTTGCAGACAGCTGTTAGTGGCACAGGGTGCTCAGGATGTGTTCAGACAAAGCAGCTGCAGTGGTGAGCTGTGGTTTGAACAGGATGGTTGTGTGCTGTGTTCTGTCCCTGTGACACATGGCAACTGTAACCTGAATTCATCCTCCTCTCGTGCCAGTGTCTTCCCTTTTAAGCAAAGCTGTTGTAAGGAACTGGACTGTGTTGCCTCCTTTGTTTCATGGTAGTTTTTTATGCACCCTGGTCTTAAGCTTAAGAAACCAAGAATGAACAAGAATGCTCTGAGAGAGAACCTGAGGAATTAATTGGGCTTTGGCTTGTGTGCAAGTACAAGTTCTGTCTTGCAGCTCTGCAGACAGAGCTTCCTTAGCCCCACTAAAGCAGAACCAAGATCAGTGCCCAGGGCCAGCTTTCATGTTTCCTGTGTGTCAGACTGGTTTGTGTTAAAGCAGGAGTTCCTTTCATATACTTCAGAAAGCAGCTGCAGACTGTAATGAGAAATAGCACATGAAACTTATCTGTTTCTTATGCTTTCTTTTGGCCAATCTACTAACTACTTTGTAAAAACATGTTTTACTTCAGATTTTTTACCATGATTCCTTCCCTTTAAAAGTTTGCTTTTTTTAGGGTATATTAGAAGCATTCAGTCAGAACTAGGGGAAAACTAACATAAAAATACAGGATACTGCTAAGGAAAAATGCATGAACCAATAAAGGTGGAAGGAGTGATGCTGTGCTTTGCTAACAATTCTGTCTTTCTCAGGTGTCAACATGTACCATCACTTCTGTGATTTCGTCAATCTTTACATTACCCAGCATATCAATAATTCCTTCAGTACTGATGTCAACATAGTCATGTGGGACACTGTGAGTCTGCTGTGCTTTTGACATATTTGTAATGAGTTGTATTTCTGCTTTGTAGAGACTCTGAAGGCTTTAGTAGCCAATCCCTGGCTTTCCTGTGGGCTTAACCATGTGGAACTGATAAATTTTTAGACCCTTTTAATACAGGTGCACGAACAAGAGCTGGGGAACAGATTTTCCCTGATAAACCATGTGCTGTTGGAACACTACTCTGTAGCTCAGCTTTTGCTAGTGTGTAGTTATGGCTTTTTTTGGTGTGACCTCAAAAATAATATGATCACTTTTTCTAATTTGTAGCATTTGAACATTTCATGCTGTTTTCTGTAGGCTTTTTTTCTCTCAGAATATTGAAATAGAATTACTCAACTGTTTCTTTTATATTTAAAAAGAGTGCAGTCTTGCATTTCTCTAAATCAGTAATGTGCAGCCTGTAATAAAGAAAACAACTAGATTAAATCCTTGTGTATGTATCAAAACAGGGTCTAATACTTAATTTCTTTAAGTAGCCTTCTTGCAGTTACTTCTCTCCATCACCTCTCAGAATACCTTGATGACATATAAAACAAGTTTTTGAGTGGGGCTGTTTCTGTTGTACTGCTGAGTTGAAACCATGACTGCATTTAAGAGTAATATTAATTTTACTGCCCAGTATTTAGGTGGTGTAGGAGACTGTTAGACTAAATAATGAACAACTGAGGAATTTGTAATATGCCAGATAATGTGTATAATCAGGTCCAGAAATAACACAGTTCTTCAGTATGGTATTGTCACATGTCTGTTTTGTGTTCGTGGAGTGCTGTGTTTTCTTTCTGAGTATTTACTGCTAGGACAACTAAAGTTCAGTAGAGAACTGCTTGCTATTTAATGAGAAACCTCTTTGACTAGGAGAGACCCTTTTTTTTTGTTCTATTACATTTTTAAAGATAAAATGCCATCTGCTAGATAAGTGAGCTCTCTGGATGTTATACAGGGACCTGTTAATCCAGATTTTATGACTTTTCAAGAAGATCAGATGTCAGACAGCATTGTAAATTACTTTGAAAAGCAACTCTTTGTCTTATATCTCATTGTTGAATCGAATAACTCGTTCAAATGTCCCATTCAAAGTACTGTCACAGTACTGTCATTTTAAATGAACTTTACCTGCTCAGGCTGCTCGAGTTCATTGCTGTGTACAGCCAGGTGATGGCACCAGTCAACTGTCTGTGCTGATCAAAAGGTGGACTTGAGCTTATTATTCATTCTCTTTTTTTAATTTTTTAGCTTGATGCAATTAGATTTGGCCATGCTTCCTAGCTACTGTTCTTATTAAACAGTAGTGCCCTTAGATGTAGGTTAAACAAAGCAGAAAATGAGGGGGGATTGGTTTGGAGACCATCTCTGCAAATGCAGGGAAGAAATGTTTATAAAGCAGTTTTAAGGAGAGCAGAGAGGGTTAGAAAGTGGTACTTTCATCAGTTCTCTACTTTTAGCCCAGAAAAGCAGTTCTTGTAATACAGATGACCAGAAAGTAGTTTGGACTGTAAAATCCATTAAAACCTAATGGCAGAGGAAGGGGAAGGAAAGTGCCTTGTCAGCTGAAGGAAATCTGGTGCCCTTTAGATTTTTACATCTCAGTAGATATCTGTTCTTTTCTGTGATCATTTGTAGTCTGATTTTCAAATTTCTCGTTGAGAATATTCCCACATAACTTTCCCAGCAGCCTGAACCAGCCCTAGAGTTGAAAGGAAGCTTTAAGTGAGGAATCTGCACCAGGGCTACTGAGGGCACATTTAATTGTGTTCAAAGAGCAAGAGGTGGTGACTCAGCCCTGGGATGTGCAGGAAATGTGACAGATTGAAAGGCAAGAGCCCCTGGGGACAGGCTGATGTTGTAGGGAGTAGATGGCTCTTTAAAGGTTCCACAGAGTGTTGCTGCAAAGGGAAAGGGTTTTTACTGCTCGGTATAGAAACTTCTGAGCTGTTTCTCCCATCAAATCACATCGTTGCCTTCGGTTTGTGGTACATGTGCAATATGCAAGGGACAATTCCAAAAGAGAGGCAAAGACAAAACAAGCTTGTTGTGACTTTTTACCTCAAACCTTACTGCTGCACTTGAATTCTCAGGTGGTTTTTAGTTTCAGGAATTGAGGTTTGCACCCTCTACCATCCCTGTGTTTCTTTTACTTCAAATTTAACTTGTCTTCTGTTGTCTCTGGGAAAGTAGTTGGTACTTCTCTCTCCTGACTCAGAAATTTTAATCTGCTACTGAAGTACTCATCTAGATTGCTAATTTATAGAAGTTTTTATTAAAAATTAACTACCTGACAGGTAATTTGAGTTATCTGTCACTGTAAAGAGAGAGTTTGGTGTTGTGTAATGTTTGTGTTCTGTGCTAGGCTGTTTTGGGTACCGTGGTGGTGTTGCACATATTAATTGTGTATTAAAACTCGTATACAGAGCTTAAATCATGAAGAGAGGTTCTAATATGCATTTATGTAATCATTATGCCCTTGTGTTTTTTGCTTTCCTCCCAGAGCTCATATGGCTACGGTGACCTGTTCAGTGAGACATGGAAGGCATTTACTGACTACGAAATAATTCACTTGAAAACCTTTGATTCTAAAAGGGTATGGAATTTTATATATTGTTTGAATACATAGTCACTAGGGAGAAAATATGACAACTTCTCAAGCTGCTTGTGGTTATGGGTGTTTCAGATTAAAGCATTAATACCTCCCATGCATGTTTAATTTGTGTAATATGAGTATTCTACCTTAGAAATGAGAGTCAGAGCTGTAACCTAATTCTGTGGTGTGTCTCTCCTTTATGTAGATGGACCTTAGTTTTGTGTCCTGAGAGGTGGTATTCATATATGGGGTTTCCTTCTGCAGGGACCCATTACTGAAGTTAAGGGTTCTGTCTTTCTAAGTCTTCTGATTCCTCTTGAGATGTTTCTTTTCCCCTGTAACTTCAGGCATACCTACTGCTTATCATTTAAAAAATTTTACACTACAAAATGTAACCATTCATTCACAGCTCATTTTAGTATCTTAAATCCAGTCTTAAACTCATTAACTGTCTTACTTCTATTTAGTTCATGTTTGTTCTGTTTCAGGGTGTTTTTTTTCACCTCTCCCCACACTTGCATCCATAGGGTCCCAAGTGAGAGCTCTTTTGGGATCAGGATTGTCTTTATTCTGTTCATTTGCACAGTCAAGGAAGTGGGGTTGCTCTTGATGGGAGCAGTAATTGCTGTCTCATTAGAAGCAGGGATCCCAGTGAAGGAGGCAGTGGAAGGTGGCAGTGGGGTGTAACTCCCTGTGATCTCCTTTGCAGGTGTGCTTTAAAGAAGCGGTGTTCTCGTTGCTGCCTCGGATGCGATACGGCTTGTTCTACAACACTCCACTGGTGAGTCCCATTTAGCCATCCACTGCTAACTGGAGGTGTGTGTGACAGTGTGAAATCTGAGCTGATGAATCCCTCCAATATCCAGCTGAGTTATCATGGAAGGTCCAACTCCAAATGGAATGATCTCCCCTGAAGATTAGGATGTTGAAGTTCTTCAGCTGGTTGTGTGCAGTCCCCTCTGTCACAGCTCAGGAGATGCATATTGTTCTTCTTTAATGGGTGGGCACTCTGAACTTACTGGTATTTTTGCAGAGCACAAGACCTTGAACACAGTCAGACTTTCCCAATGGTATCAACTCATGCATTCAGGCTCTAACACTAGAGAGAGTTATATTTCTTTCTAAATGAAGGTGCCACTTGTGTTGCAGTGAATAGTGACATGTTTAGTGCAGTGCATGATACTGGGCTTTTGTTCCACAAGAATGGCAAAAAAACTGATCACAAAGCACAGTTTTCTGAGCAAAATAACTCTGTATGTTAACAATTGCTTTTTTAATTTCAGATCTCTGGCTGTCACGGTACAGGGCTGTTCAGAGCGTTTTCTCAGCATGTGTTACACAGGTTAAATATTACACAAGAAGGACCCAAGGTATGATAACTGAATAATGGCAATTGTAATATGGAGCTCATGGCTCTTAACAGAGAAACAGCATTAGGAAATAGGAACCAGTGGGGAATGAGGGTGTGTTGTGCACTTTTTGCCTTTTTCTGTGATGCCTGGGATTTTTTTGCCCGGTAAGTCAACCTGTTCTGTAAAGGCCTTCAGCAAACATTTGTATATATTTGTGAAAACTGCCCTTTTGTCTTTTTTTCCATAGGACAGACTTTAGAACATTCTAAGGGTCTCATCCCTGTATCCATTCTCTCTGCCAAAGGCCTTGGTGTCCTTCCTGGTTAAGTAATACGTGCGTTACATGTTCTGAGGAGGTGCTGCCCTTGGGTCCAGCAGAAGGGATCCCTTGGAGCAGTGCCCTTTATCAACCCTCATAGGTACTGCTGAGCTCGGATCAGACGAGGAAACGATGGAATCTGGTCCTTCCATCCTTGCCCAGCACCATCTGTGTGGCCCTGGGCAGGGAACTGTTGTACCCACGGGTGGTTTTTGCACGTGGCATTGATGGGCACAGCAGTTCAAGGCTGGCTGAAGGATTTTCCAGAGGGTAGCCTGTGTATTGAGGCTGAGGGGCACCATTCAGAGCTCTGCACAGGCATTTAGTTATGCTTCTCCTGCTGACACTAATGGGAGTCATGCAGTTAAATCTCTTTATTTCACTTGGAACACTTACCCCTGTGAGTCCAATTAATTAAAAGAGGCAAAAGGAGGAACTGTTAGAGAAGTAAAATATTTTTTTCCCAAGGATCTTGTGCACAAGCCATCCTGAAAGCTGCTTTCCTGCTTTCAAAAACTGCCATATAATGTGTAATACAAAGGCTCTTTTGTACTGAATAAAATAAACCTTTCAGAAAATATTTCATTCTTGGTTAATAATCAGACTTTCACAAAGTTTTTGACACTTTGAATCTGTTGGGAAATGGGATGTGAATTTTAAGATGGTTACATCATCTGTTTATTACATGTGGAAGGAACATATTTGGTTGCTCAAATATTTGCCAAAAGTAAATATGGAAGTGTCTGGGATTGTTTTTGTGAGGTCTGCCTCTCAGCTAACACACTGCTCCTTCTTTCTTCTCAGGATGGGAAAATTCGAGTCACGATACTTGCACGCAGTACAGATTACAGGAAAATATTAAACCAGAATGAGGTGTGGTCCTTTTTATTTTTATTTTTAAAAACAGATTTATTAGAAGTTAAGTTTTGCTCGTTGGATTTTTTTTTTTTTTTTTTTTTTGGGTAGAGCCAAGACATCTATTTGCTGACAAATCTTGGACAAATATGTCCAATGCTTATATTAATTTCTTCTAATATGTCTTGTAGCCAGTCTCCATTTCTGTGCACCAGACACTGGACCTTGCTGCCCTTTCTAAATATTGAATGGGAGACTACAAATGTAATACTAGAAGTATTTCCTCTCAGCAAACAGACACTGCAGAGCTTCTAATAAAATTAAATTACTTCGCTTTCAGATTATTTCTTTTATTTACAGCATCCCCAGTGCTGAAGTCTAACAAAACCCTTTGTAATGTCTGCAGATTGAAATGCATAAGCCATTGTACTTGAGTATGTGCACTCAAAACTTAATGAATTCTCATATTGATTCATGTTTTCAAATCATGCAAGTTACAGGACTTACAGTGTAGCTTCTTTTGTGGTTGAATGGTCATATTTAATATTTTCATACCTGGTTTCATTCCTGCTGTTTAGTGCCTGACAAAAATGAATTGGGATTATCATCCCCACCTTATTTAGGGAGAAACTGAGGTTTGTGTGATGCAGTAGCTCAGTGACAGAACAGACAGAACAAAGGATTTGTGCTTTATCTGCTGGGCTGTCCTCAGTTCATGACTCACTGCTGCATGTAGTGTGAGTTCTGGTCAAGTGCACATGACAAAGGGAGAAGTTAGTTTTATTTTTACCATACTTCTGTAAAAGAAAATGCTTGGCTCTTTCTCCCTCTACTGCTGGCTGTGGATTGGAGGCTCTCCAAAAGCCCTTTAGTTCTGAAGCCCAGGTCTAACCTGTTTTCACTCCTCATGTCAGTAAGAGTCTGACCTAGTAATGGATTTTTGAAAATCCTTCTGATTACCAATTCCCTGGTGGGGAGGAGAAGTGTCTGAAGTGTTCAGGAGTGCAGGGGAGCAATTAATCGAAGGAGAACACCAAATCATTGTCTTTTTATTCTCCTCCTCAGCTCGTGAATGCTTTGAAAACAGTATCAACATTGGAGGTCAAAGTGGTGGACTACAAATACAAGTACGTAAGTTGGTGGATGAATCTGGTGTGTGCTGCCTGTGGCTGGGGAAGCTGTTTGCAGGCAGGGCTGTGTCTGTCCCCCTGTCCAACCTGTGCAAAATCCAAGGACTGGGAAGGAAGAGTGTTACTGAGGGAGTGGTGGGTGAGCTAGTCAAGCCCTCCCATCCTATGATACTCTGCTTAGGATTGAATCTCTAGAGCAGTAGGTTCAGATTAAAGCTATTACACAAGGAACAATTTTTGAAATCAGTTTTCTTTCTGTTTCATCCCTTCTCCCCAAACCAGCTGTGTTTCCATCACCCTTTTACGTTTGCTAATGCTCTGCAGAAACTGTGGGTCAGCGGGGATTTCTCTTGTACGATGCCAGAGTCTTATTTTATGTGACCCTTAGCTTAGTAAGGAATAATAACTCTCCTTATTTAATGCTCTGGTGGCCCCTGGAGACACCACTTGAGGTCAGTTTGGGGTGCCAGGTGTAGCAGACACTGTGCCAGTAAGAAATGGATTGAAGGAAAGTTTCCCAAATAGTGCATGCCTGTGCCAAATGGCAGCAGCTCCATGGGCTCACTGGTGCTTCCATGGATCATGCAGGAAGAGTGGGAAACTGAAACAATAGTGAGAGATCAGTGTTCTGACCAAAACAGAGACAATGTGAGGAAGTTTATTTGTGTACTTCAACATCACATTGAATACAGTTCAGAAACAGTTTTAAGTCTTTAATGTTGGATTTTCAGGTGTTTTTTTTTTTTCTGGTTTGGTTTTCTGTTTTTAAGGAAGTGATGCAATTTATTTTAAAGGCAAGTAAAAAGAAAACCCCAAACTTACAAAAACTTTAACTTGAAAGAAAATGTTTTTGAAAGAGATCCTTGTGAAGTTTTGAAACCTGCCTGCATTTCTTTGAGTTCCATGCTGAGTTATTGCTGGCTGCAGCATTTGTGATTCTTAGTATTCTTCCTTGAAAATCAGTTCTCTCTTTCAATATTCCCTTAAGCTAATTTTGTGCTTTCTCCATGTGTGGGATCCTTACTGCTGTGGGTAGACCTGCCATGTGACCAGTTGTGTTGTGCTGTCTGCAGGGAACTTGAATTTTCGGAGCAATTGAGAATTACCCACAACTCTGATATATTCATTGGGATGCACGGAGCTGGACTGACCCATTTGCTCTTTCTACCAGACTGGGCTGTTGTTTTTGAGCTGTAAGTCTGTCTGGTTTTCCCCTCTGTTGTACACAACTGCTCATGTCTGTTCCTATGTGTTAATGAAACCTCTCCCTTGCTAGTATTTGACCATGAATCCTTGCGTCGTTGTTTGCACTTCATTTTTGGCAGCCTCTTCTTCTGGGGATTGAAAGAGAGGAAGCCTTCATTATAAAATATAGTGTAATTATATCATACAGGTTTAGTCTGTGATTTCCTAATATACCATGGCAGAAATAAAATGCAGAAATTTCTTGGGGGAAATGGCAAACAATGGGAAAACTTCACTGCTCAGATCCTGCAGGTGTGTCTGAGATCTAAGGGTGTTTTGGTGACCCAGGTGAATTGATTACATCAGATGCATGTCCAAGGGTGCTAGAGATCCCCTGAAGGTTTTTTTATCCTTTTTGTGCTCAGGACATGAGCACCAGTGTGCTGGCCAAGGTCAGCCCTGTGTCATTCTGTTTTGCTGAGATTCCTCTTGTACCTTCCTTTTAAACGTATTTTGTCACGAAGTACGGGTATTATTAGCAGACACTCCAGTTCTACAGAACTGAACAAAAATGGAGAATACTTGTCAGAAGAGCACTGAATTCTCCATCCTGGGAAGTTTTGCTGTGGGAAGGCTGCAGAGCTGGTGTTTGGCAGCCTAGTCTTGGCTTGAGAGTATTTTGTCCAGTCTCCAGGTAAAGTTCAGAAACCCAGAGGTTTTTTTCACATGTCCAAGAGCTGCTGCAGCTGGACAGGGACATGTCTGACATGCAGATGTTCCTCAAACTGCCTCCTAGGCAGTTGTTTTCAGTTGAGCAGAATTTGTCTACGGTTTTGGTGCCTTAGAACTGAACAACAGATATTGCAACTCGCAGAGTTTTTTCCTGTTTCATCCTTCAGCTCAATCTGTGTAGGTAAAACACGTTTTTTTATGCCTGTACTTAGATACAATTGTGAAGATGAGCGTTGTTACCTGGATTTGGCAAGGCTGAGAGGGATTCATTACATCACTTGGAGGAAAAGGAATAAAGTATTCCCTCAGGATCGGGTAATGATGGTCACTGCTGGGAGGGTGAAGTGCTCTAACTGAAGCATTTTGGGGTTATCTTCCTTTACCTATCTGTGTTCTGGTTTTTGAAATACGATTTTTATTCTTTAGACCAAATTAACTCCCCTGATGTGATAACAAAATTATTTCATGTTAATGGCTGAGGGAAGAAGAGAAATTAAATTAATTTGCCATTAATCCAAACCATCCATAGCACGGCTGTTCTGCAGTTACTTTGCTGATTCTTTTGCCTCAGAGCAGATCAGTGGATCAGAAAGAATAAATTGAAATGGCATATTTTCAATTTTTTTTTTTTGCTTTTTTGAATAAAGATGCATTGATTTTTTTTTTTTCTGTCTAAAATTCCTTATCTCGTTTTTCTAGGGACACCACCCAACACTGGGAGAACATCCAAAATTTACAAACTACTCCTTTGATGTGGAAGAATTTATGTACTTGGTGCTTCTGGCTGCAAATCATGTTTCACAGCATTCCAAGTGGCCGTTTAGGGTAAAACATGATGAATTCTAAATTAGATTTCTGACTGAAATACTGTTTTTAAATAATCACGGAATGGCCTGGGTTGGAAGGGACCTTAAAGATCATCCAGTTCCAACCCCCTCCCATGGGCAGGGACACCTTCCACTAGACCAAGTTGCTCAGAGCCCCATCCAACCTGGCCTTGAACACTTCCAGGGATGGGGCAGCCACAGCTTCTCTGGGTAACCTGTGCCAGGGCCTCACCACCCTCACAGGGAAGAATTTTTTCCTTGTATTTAATCTAAACCTGCTCTCTTTCATTTCAAAGCCATTCCCCCTTGTCCTGTCACTCCACACCCTTGTCCAAAGTCCCTCTCCAGCTTTTTTGTAGCCCCTTTAGGCACTGGAAGGAGCTCTAAGGTCTCCCCAGAGCTTTTTCTTCTCTGGGCTGGATGCCCCCAGCTCTCCCAGCCTGTCTCCAGAGCAGGGGGGCTCCAGCCCTCAGATCATCTGCGTGTTCCTCCTCTGGACTCGCTCCAGCAGGTCACTGATCTCCTTCTGGACATCAAGTCATTGACCACAACTGAGCACAGCCACACAGCCAGCTCCTTATCCATCCTCATAATGCTCCATAAAAATACTGTAACAACAGGAAGCAAAGTGCTGTTGTGAAATGTGTAAACTTCTACGAGGGAAATAACCCATCTTTAATTTGTCAGACCACTCCTTAGCATCATACCTCTGTTTTTCAGGACTCTCTTGGTTTTTGCACTGTATCTTTGCATTCCATATTCTGAAATACTCATCTTTATACAAAGATATGTCCATCCATTTCATGTAAGGTTTTCTGGGGTAGATACAGTGTCAAGAGACTCTGGCAACTCCCTATTTTAAGTTTAGAAACATTTTCACGTTAGAGAGCACAGTCTTTTGTTTTTACATTTAAATATAAGCTTTGATTCCTCTCACTTTAGTTTTAAGTGCTCAAATATAACAGGTCAGTAGGTTCAGTCAGACTTCTGTCTCAGAGCAGGGCAGTCTTTTCCTAAGTGAATACTTAAAGCTTCAGGTAAACTGAGTGTTTCCTACTTTTTCACATAAACCAGCATGTTGCATTGGAAAACTTGAGCAAATTGGAATAAAACTTGAGTCTTTTTGAGGATGATAAAGGGAATGGACTTCTATTTTTTTATGACAAATGGTAAGATGTGTACAGTGTCTTTCAGCTGCAGCTGAAAGGAAAGGAATTCATGAGGAACCTTGGAGTCATTAAAAGCCTAATTGTTAATATTCTTGTTTCCTCAAAATGTTGAAGATTCAATTTAGAAAACTTCTTAAAACCTTCCCAAAGCCAGTAGCACAGTTCACTGTTTCCAGTGAAGGAAATACTAAGCCAAAGCTGAGTTCTTTATGAAATTCCCCCCCCCGACCAGGGCTGACATGTTTGTGCTGATGGGAAAAAAAAAGCGAGTAGTCGTGTTCTCTTAAGTGGGGCCAGAAGGATGTGTGAAAGAATCAAGTCCAGTGAGATAAAAAACAGAGTTCTATGTTAAATTATAGATTTTTTTGGGGAATGTGTTCCCATGCTAGACTTGCAGTTCAGCCATGCAGTGCCGGTGGCACGAGGCAGAGCACACATTTGTATGGAAAAGCAGGAGAGTTCCAGTGAATGTAAACATTTCACTGGTCTAATTGTAGATGTTATTGACTTCCCTTCTCCAGCAGTTGTAGGCAATTCCACAGAGTGTAGGTGCATTTACTGACCTGGCTGTACTGGGAGGGATGGGTTCCTGTAAGCACAATTTCCATATAGATCTCTCATGACCTTAAGCAGTGCATAGGGAAAGCTGGATAGAGCTGAGATCTTTGTATATCTTGTGTATCTGGTGCAATTCTTCCTGTAGTGTGTTGTTTTACTGAGGGAGAAAACTGTTTCACTTTAAAGAACCATAGAAGCAAAATTGCACTTTTTGACGTAAGGAAAAAAAGAAAAAAGCCCTCGAGAAATACAATTTCCTGTATTTGTGTCTGTGTGGGTTTTTTACCTTGTGGGATTTTTAAAGGAAAAAAAATGCATGAAACTTAAGTTGATAAAATGCTTGGGTTTGAATGAAACCAAGTCAAAATAAAGAAGACATTTAATTATGAAATGCACATGCGAGTTTTTTAATAAAAAGCTTTTTAATTAAAAAAAAAATTGTTGTCATAGTTTGCCAGGTTTTAGGGGCAAATGTTTTAAATATTATTAATTGCCTGGAGTCATGTGTCTTTGCTTTCTCCTCCATGACAGCCTGATATTCTGAGATCCAAAGTGATACTCGGATCTCTTCATCTGGGGATCATTTAGAGGTAATGCTGCCATCCTGCACTGATGGCATTTGAAGACTGGTTTGTGAAAGTATTTGTATATGTTTAATGGTGCAGGTGATGCTGCTGAAGGCAGTGTGTGAGTGCAGGCATGTGCTTGAGTCTGTGCAGAAGCAGCTAATGAGGAGCTGCTCTTTCAAGTGATCACTAAAACAAATGGTTGAACATATGCATGGAGGAGAGGCTACAGGGACTTAATCCAAGGGCAAAATATCCTGCCAACGTTCACCAGTTTCAGCAAATTTGAGTGCAGCATCAACAGTTGATGGCCAGGACATTATTCAGCCTTTATGTCCTAATATTGCTGGGATGAAAATACTGGTTTTGTTGATTAACTTTACAAATAGTCACAAAATTTTCTTGGCAGCAGAACAGGCTTGGTTGGATTAATGGGGTTTTGCCAATAAATCCTGAGAGAGTTTGGACAACAGCAAAGATCTGTGGCTTTCTTCCAGAGGGTCTGGGCCATCTCTGTCTGGAAGCTGGAATTTGAAGGAATCCATGAGGCTTTTGGGCCTCTTGTTCTTTAGGCAGGATATAGCTCTGGATTATGTTTTCCTAACAGACTATGGAAATCTTGTTCCTTGCTATTTCTGATTTTTGTTTGTTTGTTTTGCTCTCTCCAGTTTATCCAAGTTTGGAGTCTGTTTTTAACTGGCACATTGGTGTGATGAGTTTCATTTTGGGACTTCACATAATGTTGCCAATCCTGAACACTTATGGGATTGCCTGTGTCTCGTGTACAGTGTAAACTGGGGGCTGGATTTGAAATAAAAAATAATTTATGGATGCATGTGGTGTCTTTCCTTTTTACTTCAGAAGGCTTCAAGGTGTAATTTCAGGTTTTTTCTTTGGGAAGTTCTGCAGAAGTTGGGTAAGTGTGAGAAATGGTTTGTCGTGGGAAGGTGGCAAATCAGGATTATTAATCTTAAGAGTACAATTATAAATATTAAAGTAATAAATTTTTAAAAGCAGTTAAATAATAGTAGAATTATTTAATTTTTGCTGTTAATCTTAGCAGTACCATTAATGAGATAACTCAGGGTTTAGAATGTTTCTTAATCTTGTATTTTTTTAAGGAGAAAAACGGAAGGAAACATTCTCCTTGAGAGCTTTCTGTGTGCTCAGAAGGGTAAAATGTTTGATTTCAACATTGAGTAATTGTTTCAATTTGCAGTGTTTGCCTTAAGTTGCGCTCTTACTCTCTCTGAACACACATTTCTCATGGACTGGGCTTCTTGTCTGAAATAAATGAACTGCTATTAAATACTCTCCAGCTTTGGCCCTGAAATGGTCACAGAAGCTGGTCTTTTTGGTGTTCATTCATGAATTCTTGTTCTGGCCAGGGGTGGTTGCCACAGTTGGATAGAGCTGACAGCACGTTCACAGATCTATAGTTTAATTGGCTGTTGTCCTCTCTTAGAAAAGTGAAGTATTTTTATAATATAAAAATATAATATAAATACAAAATAACCTTTATATATAAATAAAATATAAATATACATAATATTAACTATTTCAGTTATTACCATTGTCTTCTGGATAAGTGAATAAAACTCAAAAATAAAAATTGCAAACTGTATCTTAATTTCATTTATGTTTTCTTGGTTTCCCTTCCCCTTCCAATCATTCCATGGCAAATCAAAAAGGAGAAGTAGCAAAAAAGGAAAAATGATACTGTTACAGAGAATAAATTTATTTTGAATATGTATAACTTCTACAGTGGCATTGTTCTTTACCTTGGGTATTTTTTTAAATCAGATCTGGCTTGGGCCCTTAGAAAAGTGTTTATTAATGTAGTACATAAAGTCTATAAAGCTTTTGAGTAGTGGGTGACAAATCAATTGTCTGGAGCTCAGCTCCCCCATCACTTGGGAACAAAGCAGTGTCAGGAATATTAATTCTGGTTGCCAGGTCTTTGAGTGTCGGATTTGTTGAACACTGAAGAAAAGATGACGTTCAATCGTGATTTGAAAAGCAAAAGTTCAGCATGCATCCGTTATTTTCCAGTTTGTCCTGATAATAATGTTGCTGTTGAATACAAAATTCTCTCAGTAAAGACAACATATGGGAAAAAATGAACTCTTACCAAACCAGACATCACTGGTACAGCCTGGGGAAAAGGGGGCTCAGGGGGGACCTTCTGGCTTTCAGCAACTCCCCGATGGGAGAGGGGAGCCAGGTGGGAGTCAGGCTCTGCTCCCAGGATGAGAGGAAATGGCCTCAAGTTGCAGCAGAAGAGGTTTATATTGGATATTAGGGAAAATTTCTTCACCTAAATAGTTGTCAAGCACTGGCACAGCCTGCTCAGGAGTGGAGTCACCATCCCTGGGGGTATTTAAAAGATGCGTAGATGTGACACTTGGAGACGTTTTAGTGGTGGCCTTGGCAGTGCTGGGTTAATGGTTGGACTCAGTGACCTAAAAGGCCTTTTCTAACCTAAATAATTCTCTGGTTCCATGCTGGTTAACGCCAGGTCAGCACTTGAAATTTGCTTTCTGTGCTCACGTGCTCCCTTGGCAGTGCCGTGGCTGTGCCAGCGAATCCTTCAGGAGAGCCCGCTGGCACCCAGTACCCTGCTGGGAGGTGACAGCCCGGTGTCCTGCTGGTCCCAGGGGTCTCTGCAGACTGGAAATGCCTTTTGCCTCTCGGAGGGACACCCGATTTCCAGGTAAGGCAGGCGAGCGTTCCCTACCTATTGTGGCAGAGTGCAGTAGGTGTCACTAGAGCCCTTTCCAACGTTCGAGGGGAATCTCATTTCAGATGCAGAAGCCGCTCACAGAGGAGCACAACTAAGCAACTGCTCCTGCAGTCACGATTTTGTTTTCCACCTTCCTGTTTGCAGAAGGAAATACCTGCAAAAGAAATTAATCCAGGGAGATTTTAGCTTTTAGCCCAGGATGATTCAGATGCTGTAATATTGGTATATTTTTCTCCAGGTTTTCTTTAAGCAACTTAATTGGTGTTGGAAAATAATTTCAGTTTATTTTTCAGTTCAGTAAAAATTTTCAGTTAATCTTTTGTTGCAAAAAGCTGCTTCTCATTTTGTTCTAAAAACACTTTTTAGTGAATTGTCACTGTTTAGTAGTTAATGAAATTCCTGTTTTGCTGCAAAATCTTGATTTCCACTTAGGCAGCACATTACCCAGGCATGCCATATATCCTGCACCTTCCTCTGCCTAATTACTTGTCCCATGTAGTGCACTGTGGGGGTGTGTGTGTGTGCATATGCACCTGGTGTCGTGAAAATATAAACCACTGACACTTGGAAAACAGTTAGAAAATACTGGAAAATGGTGGAGTTGTTATTCTGTTTATAAAAAAAAAAAAGCAATTACCATGAGGACATTTGTTTTTTAAAGTAAAATAGGTTGGTTTTATATATTTCCCCCTTTCCAAGCTAATTCCACAGTTGGTCTCTAAAAAGGGTGTTGATTGACTTTGCAGGTTTGGAAAGCTTTGAGCAGACTCAGGGAGGGCTGTGGTGTCTGGCACATTGGTTAAAGCCAGTGGAGATGATTACCCTGCCTCACATCTGATCCACAGCTTTCAACAGCTGAGCAAACTAAAAATAAGCTTTAAATGTTAATATAGGGTAGTAATTGTTTGAACTGTCGTGCAAGAAGGGTGGAAAGCAGGTGAGTTTTGCAATATGATGGAATCACTGAAGGAGGGCAGATGTGATGCAAGAGCAATACATCCATCCTCAGCTTTGATGGTTGAATTGGGTTGAATCAGGGCTCTTTGGTGTCCCCATGTGTGAAGAAACCTCAGAACTATCATTTTGCTTTCAGTGGTTCAGGGTGAGGACAGTGAAGGTCAATAACCAAGTGGTACAACTTGGCATCTCTCTGCCATTCTCCACAGATCTGTGTCAGGTGAGGAACTTGGACAGATCCTGAACACTCAGTGAAGTGTGGGCAGCTCTGGTGGAGACCACAGCAGGTGTTATCCCTGTTTGGCATTTGATTTTTTTGCATCTTGGAGGTAATTAAAATGCTCATCATGGTGATGTGTCAGGTGTGGTAACCTGCCCTAGTGCTTGGGACGTGCAGGAGGCGGCTGTGCCCGGGGTGAGGAGGGATGGTCACTCTGGTCAGGGCTCTGTGAGGATCCTGGCACCAGTAAGAGGGCAGTGGTGACCACATTGGACATCATTCAATACCCCATCAAGGACTCTGAGCATCCATCAGCACAAAGGCGTGTGTGCCGAGCTGACAGCTCCGAATTGTTTCCTCACCAATTACCGCGCCAGAGCCTTGATAGCGTAATGAAATGTGCCTCCTACCTATCACTTCATCTTTGTCAAACTGACTGGGTGTTCTTAGTTTGTTATGACTGGGAGAACTTCAGCGGCGTCAGAAAAATAAGCGAGGCTGTCTCTGGTGTGAAAGGCTTAAAGACGGGGTGGATGCTGTTAAATAAAAATGCCTCAGTCCAGATGAAAATGTACATGGAAAAAAACCCTCACAGACCAGCTGAGCCCTCTCAGCTCTGTCATCATTTGGGACCCAGTGGGGGATGAGAAGAGTAAGAACTTTTCTTTTGCTAGACATCTTTATACTTAGTAAAGTATTCAGCCTTTCTTATAATTTATTCATTGTGGTCTAGCATAGTCTAAAATATCAAACCTTCCCCCTCTGTCCTTTTACATACGCATTTTTGATGCCTCTTAATTCATTATTTAAGCAGCCTGCGTTCTGCTTTACAAAATACCCTCCTCCCCAGTGCCTTAATGTTACCAGTTATTTGTGTATCCGTGTCAGTGGCTATCCAGCAGGGAAGGGGCAGGGTGGGTGGGATGCTGATCCCCCAGCCCTTGCCTCCTGTGCCCACACCAGCTCTCCTGCTTGGTGAGGAGCAGAGGGCTTGGCAGCAAAAGGAATTGGGCAGCCAGAGCTCGAGCGCTGCAGCTCCAGCAAAGCACTCGAATATGTGCTGAAGTGATGCTTGAATGTGTGTTGTTGCTTTGAAGCCTGGGAGCTCTTCTGAGAGAGAAAGTGGCTCAGTGGCACTTTAGAGAACGGGACACTGCAGCTCTCAGCACCCAGACGGCTGGATGGAACCCCTGCTCCTGCTGGGACCTGGAGTCCCACTCCCGGGACTCCATGAAAATCCATTTCGCCGTCACAGCCCCTCCTGCAGCAGCAGCTGAGTTAGCGTGGGTGAGATGCAGGGGATCCCTTCGGTGGAACTGCACCTGGAGCACAAAGTATTCCCTGTCATTAATTACAAAGTTGGGTAACTGTCAACAGGAGCATTTGTGGCTGAGAAACGTGTCTGCACATTGCGAAGCCTGAGCGATGCTTTGATTGGAATTCTTGCAGCAGTCTGTTTGCTCCCTGGGTATGGTGCTTGGACCTCTGCCAGATGTGCCATTCCACCCCCCCCAGATTCCATGTGCAGCGTCTGCGAGGCGGGTCTGCATCCGGGAACGGGGAGTCCGGAAGGTGTCATGGTCCTAGCCCTGCTTTTCCCTAACAAAAGCGAATGGGATAGTTGGTTCAATGCAGAATATTAAACCTCTTAATTTAACAACAACAAAAAAAAGGTTAAGTAAATTAAGAGGAACACAACTGCTCCAAATCTCCTGCTTATGCCCTTGCAAAACTGCCCTGGATATTGTCAATTGAGTGTTTTTAACATTCCAACCAAAGAAAAAGTTGGAACTATTTGACCTGTTAATGCATTTAAAAATCCTGTTAATGCTTCAAAGAAAACATTTCTGAATGTTGTGTAATAAATCAATCTTTGCTTATTTAATAGCCACAATGTTTTCCTTTTGAGTTAGGAACTCATGAGAAAGCCTAGGACTGAAAACCAAAACTGACAGCTTTCTGGTCATTTAATGTAAGTTGCATTCTGTTAATCATATTTGAGAGCATTTAATATTAGCTTTGTGCAGTAACATCAGTTGAGGATATTGTTGTCACTTTGGGGACAACAGGAGGAAGCACAATCCCTGTTTGCCTGGCAGGAGCTTGTTCTTAGCAGAAGGGACTTGGCTGAGGACCTCCCAGATCCCACTGACTCAGCACGTGGCTAAATATTTTTGCCTTATGTTTTAAACAAATAAACAATTTTACTTATTTCTAGGGCTTTTGGGGTTTGCCCCCTCCTGACCAAATAACGTTTACTTGTTCTCATATTTACTTTCTCCCAGCTCTCCAATATCATATTTGCACAGTCGATACTCCTCTGCTGGCAGATTATTTTTAATAGAGCGGTTTATTAAAGCATCTTTCATGAGAATATTTGCATTGCAATGCACGTCAGAGCACTGCTGTGTGAGAAAGGTTACTCCTGAATGCAGCAGTACAGCGACCTGCTTATCAAATTTTATACTTGGAACATTTAGATGAGGAAGGGTAAAAAGGAATGAGACTGGGGATCCTGTGTAGATCCTCGTGCAAATCCCACCATGGGTAAAGTCTTACTGGACATTGACTTGTTGTGAGGCAATTACAGCACGTTTCATGCAACTTTTTTTGTCCCCCAGCTTATCTTTCCATCACTTTTTAAATTCTGGCCATCTACATTCTTGATTTTAAAAATTTTGTTTCCTTTTCCTCTTTATGAAGAAGACATCTCAAGTTTCTCTCCCTGGAGGAAAGTGTCAATTTACATCCAGTATATTCAGTTACTCTGGGAGTTAATCAGGCCCAGACTACTTCTTTTTGGTGGTTTTTTTTTGGTTATGCTTTGAATTTTTGCCATCAGTCTGAGATATAGGACTCAGATGGGGCCCTCACTGAAATCCACAACTCGCCCCTCCTGGGATTTCAGTGGCACTGAGGTTGTGTCAGAGGTGGGGTCTGATGTCACTGAACATGGGAACACTGCTCCTTCCAGCCACTCTCCCAGCCAGCACTCCACAGAGAAAAGTTTTGGCAGGGCTGTTGTAGGCAGCTCCAGTTAATTTTGTTCTTTTTCACTATTAATTATTATTGGAAACAATTTCCAGTGAATTTAAATCCTCATGTCTATGCAGTAGGGCTGCATCGTGCTCTGGGTGTGTTTATTTTTCTGTGTGTCTGCTCATGCAGATTTCCTGAGCCCCTGGAGTTTTCCTAGCTTCTCTCTGGTATTTGACATTTATTCTTTGTGTGCTTTTCCAGCTCATTAATTTATTAAACATCAATGGTGATGCAGTTCTTTGATCCTCTTAAAAATTAACCACCTACGCCTGTATCTTAACCAATTCTTGAGCCATGGAAATATTCCCTCTCTCCTGGACACTTCAGCTCATCAACAAACCCTTAGCAGTGCCTTTTCCTGAGAAGTTTTCAAATATCATATGATTAATATGTGTTTCCCTTATTATTTTTCAGATCTGTATGTGGAAAGGTGCAGTTTTCTCTACAGAAATATGTTGTTCACCGAGGTAACTTACTGACTTCTCAAAATAATCGACTTCCTCAGTGAGTTAAAAAAAGTCGTGACGGGGAAATGGATTTGTCTTGAGCATTTCCTAAAGAAGGGGGACACCTGATGTGAATGGGAAGGGATCTCCGTGCTAGAGGCTCAATTGCTCTCTCCTTGCAGAGCTTTTGGGTGAAGCCATCTGACCCTGAGAGTCTGCTTTCCCCTGTGCTGCTGACTCAGGAGATTCTGCACCTCCCTTCTACCAGAAACTCCTGGGTGTCCCCCATGCCAAGTCCAGGGTTTGAATATCCTCCTTTACAGGACTGCTTGATTCCTGTCCATGTTCCCAAATAGTTGTGGGCTTTTTTTTTTTGGTGTGTGCTCTCTTCCTATAGGAGATAAAATACTTCACTACAATGCCCCACAGCCCCTAAAACCAGATGGTCTAGGCAGAGTTTACTGCTGGACTTTGTTCCTCTGGAGATGGGAGCTTCCCTCCCTGGAAGGAGCCCTTCCAAAAGCCGCCTCTGAGTTGCTAAGAAACAGCTTGTCACTGTGGCATGGGCTGTAATCAGTTGCGTACAGGTAATTAGAAGTCACTACTGCTTTATTATTAACTGTTTGTTGATTTTTCTTTTTGTTTTAAATAATTTTCCTCTCCGTCCCCAGAGCATTCAACGCTCCTGGTACGTCTGCATCAATTATGCATCGTCGGTGTGATTTTTCTTCCTGTGGAAACTTGGCTTCCAGAGGCTCTTTGTGGTGCTCCAGCCATGACCTAAACCCTCCTTTGCTGAATAATTCCTACCGAGACAACACAGTTTCCCCGCTGTGTTTTCCACGCTGCCGTGTTTCAGCAAGGCAAATAAATCAGGCTGTCTCCTGCCACCGGGCAGCCTTGTTTGCTCAATTTTGCTGTTCCATTTCTTGCTTTATTGAATAAGCATGTATTTATGTACCTTGTGTCCTCTTCCTGCCTGCCCATTTTTTATTGAACTTCTCTATCAGCCGCGCGGTTGGGTTTTCCTGACAGGGTTTTGGATCTTAAAATGCTATTTCTTCAGACCAGCTGTCACTTCTGTCCTAACCTTGTCCCATGAGGTCCTGTGTGCATCGCTTACGTGTCTAGCTCTGCCTGCCTGATCTAAGTGCCCCTTCACCTTCTCCTCTGCTCTTTTAGTTTTAATACCTGGTACATGAAATTTTGATTTTCCCTCTTCTCTTTAATTAAGAGAATTTTTGACACTATCGAAAAACCAGCACCCATACAATGAGCTTCCCTCACAGCCCTCGTACTTGAGCTCCTCTTTGTGCCGGTACCTTCCACAGGCAGTGCTGAGCCCGTGTCTCCCTGGGGACCAGCAGGGAGGTGCTGCTGCACCAGCCCCAGTCTTAAATCTCATCCCCAGTAATAGAAACAGTCTCCAGCCACAGACTGAGGGGGTTATTTTCACACACCTCAGCCTGCAATGGAGCTGTAGCTGCCCCATTCCAGGGCAGCTCAGGGTGGTTCTGAGGGAATTTCGTGCTGGCAGCAGCTGGCAGCAGCTGGGGAGAGATGTGAGTGCATCCCCACACTGGGGATCTGCTCCCTTCTCGTGGGATGTTATCCCCCACCTAATGGGTTCAGACTCTAGGACTGAAGAGGAAGGTTTTTGTGCTGAATCACCAGTTTGGGAATGTGCCACTTGGCAGGATTTCCCCCCATCCCAGATCCCATTTCTCTCAGGAGAGCACTGTGGAGCTTTGGGGACGTGGGGTGAAAGAAAACCTTTTCCCTAATGGCTCATATTTCTGCTTAGTGACCACTTGCCAAATTTGATGTCAGGAGATGCTGAGATCTGTAGGGCTGAAAGTTGGTGTCTAATGAAGGGACGTCAGGAAGCGAATGAGGTTTTTATATCCCGCGCAGCCGAACGCTGGGATGTTATTTATAGCTGCTCACTTGCACCATAAGCACCTGTAGAGACTTTATTCTTCAGCCTCTCAGTGGAATCACAAATGACAGAAAGAGCTGAAGATGTAATGACCCTTGAGGTAGGAGAAATTATTTACCAAACCGTAGATAAGGCAACAGATCTCTCCTGCACTGTGTTTAGGGCATCCAATCTATTGCAGATGTTACCATAGTCATGCTGTTTAATTTAAAATTGCCCTGCCTTCCTTGTGTCTCAAATTCTTTTCTTGGGAGACTAAATCCTTTCATAACCTAAATGCAGCGGAGGAGATGAAAGCGGCTGGGCTGGGGATGTATATGGCCATTCCAAGGGAGCTCTAGATAATTGTTTTTTAAAAGGACATGCTTGCTCTATTTTTTTTTTTTTTTGGTCTGGTTCATCCTGGTTTCGTTGTTTGTTGTATGTTTTCTGCCATATGCTCCTTGTCTAGCAATAAAAAGTTACCAAGATTAAAAGCCTTTGTTAATTTATAACAGGCATGGTAAGAGCTCTTCTCATTTTACTGACTTTGCAACCTCTGTAGTAGATATAATACAGAGATTATAAAGGAGTGGTTACCATTGGTTTCCTGGAATAATTTTCTTTGTGTATGGGTCAAAAGGATAAGGATTAACTATACTATTAGGCATTGGAGACAGTAGCCCAGTCTGTTTGCCTCTAGCTTTTAAATCTGTCTCTTAACAGGGCAGGTGACTCTGAAGTAGAAGATTTGCCACTGTCTTGAACTGAACATAGTCCCTATCCCCAAAAAACTTGTTCACTTCAGACAAGTCTTTCCCTACCAAACACCCAATAGGTCTTTCTCTGCTGAAATCAGGCAAGGATCCCAGCTTCATCTAAGTGTGAGGAGACTGATTTATACTTGCAAGACTTTAAATGATGAGTCCCAATTTTTTATATGTGCTTTCAGCTGCAATGCCGAGCAGGGAGCTGTGTAAATCTCTCCAGTGTGAACTTTGTTTATCACTTATCAATCACATGTGAGACCTAATTTTAGTTTTCCCTCTTCTGAGGCAAGGTTTTGGAAACACTCCATGGATGTCAAACACATGCAGCTGGAGGTGGCCCTGGGGATTAATTTCACCCATGGCTTTTGCAGGTCTCTGGTGAGACCCACAGTGAAAGAGAAGCCATTTACCCACAGGTGCTGGATTGTTCTTCCTGGTGGTGCTGGAATCAAAGCTGTCAAGGAAAATGGTCTATGTGCAATAGCTTGATTATACTTGTCCTGAGATACTTCTATGCTAAAGGATTTTCAGGTTTTAATCAGTCTGCATTAACCGTGATGCTCTTGTAGTTGATCAAGGAAAGAAAGCAACTGTTGATTGTACTAAAAGCATTAAGTGACCTCTGCTAATTAAAAGATAATGTCAGTGCAACTGAGTGGAGTGCCTGGGTCCTTAGCCTTTTAGGTAGACACTAAATGAAAATCAAAGAGTTTGTGGGAAATAAATGTGGTAAAGGTAAGAGACTTGTTTGTGGAAATAGGAGGTCATGTTGGAGTAAAAGTTATTTAATCCATTAAGCTAATATGTCAGAGAACCAACAATTTGTTGAAAAAGAATAATCTTCCTCCCCAGTTGTGGGATGTTTTCACTTACTCTGCCTTGACTGGAGCGTTTTTCTTGGGAAGCCTATGATGTAGTGGATCCACTGTGTCCCTCTCTCGTCCATAAATAAACTAAATGTGTTTCCTCACAAATGCATGTCACCTTTTAAATGACCCAGACGTTCAGTGTTAAGCTCTGTGTTCAGTAATCATGTAGTCAGTGTCTACAAATGCAGTCTTACTTGCCTTTTTTCATTAATCTTGGTGTCTGTGAGAGAAAACAAGACAGGTGGAATAACTATGTACGAGCACATCCCTTGCTCCTTAGAGAATACAGGTGGTAAACATTATCTTCTGCTTTCTATATTTATATAGATGCAGAATGAAAGCCCTTTGGAAAGAGAAGCAATGGCACAAATTCTGTAAGAAATCACCTGAAGATGCAACATACCCATGTCCTCTGAGGAGCCCTGGTGGACACAGTGGTGTTGGAGGAGATACCAAAGCAGTCGGTAAAAGTGTGGTATAATTTTTCAGGTTTGCATCTCACCCTTTGACTCCTTTCTCTGTGAGAAGAAACAGAAGGAAGGACAGTTAAAATATCTTTTTTTTCCCCACACGGAAGAAATTAAATCCCATGTGGGAATATAGAGGGGAACATAATGGTTCAAAATGTGGTGTTGAGAATGAGGTTGACTCCATGCATAAAGCAGAGGCTTCATGGGGAGGAGAGGGGAGGTGTCTGCTTCTCTTCAGATTAAAAGAAATGTTCTGGAAGCCGAAGGTAATCTCTTCCCAGGCAGTTTGTAACTGAGCTTCACAGCTGCCAAATTGCATTTGATCACATTCAGCATCTCTAGCTGAGGAGGCTGCAGGGTGAGGAGCAGCACGTCCCAGGGTGTGAAGGCGTCTGAGCCAGCCCTGGCTATGGTCTCTGTCAGAGGCTCCATCCAAGGCATCTTCCCAGACAGAATGTGCCTGATTTGCCACCATCCCAAAAGCTACAGGACAAGGTGGGCTGAGCCTCTGTGGCGCTGCTGATCTTTTGACCAGGAAAGAGTGCTGAGATGAGCTTGTGAGCTACAGGCCCAGCTGCTACCACTGATGGTGCTGCAGCATCCGTGCCCTTCATCCCACCCCTGTGGGTAGGAGATCCCATCACTGCGGATAGGAGATCCCCGTTGCTGGCACGTGACCCCTCCTGCCCCTGTGCCAAGTGTGCAGGGCCAGCAGGCTGCAGGGGCACACCCTGTGCATCACTGCACGACAGTCATAGAATCAGAGAATGAATTGTAGAATCGCTGAATGGTTTGGGTTGTTCCATCTTGTTCCAACCCACCCTGCCATGGGCAGGATCGCCTTCCACTAGACCAGGTTGCTCAGAGCCCCCTCCAGCCTGGCCTTGAACATCAAGGGATGGGGCATCCACTGCTCTTCTGGGCAACAAGAGTCAATATTCACCTCAGGAAGGGCAGCTCTGTCATTGTCTCTGACAAGCACAGCCTGGGCTGCTCCACACTGACTACCCCAGGCTGCCTGGAGCAGGAGCTGGGAGCAGCTCCCCATTTGGCTGTGTTAGGAAGTGGGAGGCACGGATCTGGTATTGCAGGGAGAGCAGCAGCACCACTGCCATGTCAGCCCCCTGCCTGCAAGTATCATTTCAGGGCCAGGGGTTTCCTGTTAGGCAAAAGAGAGGGAAATTTTCAAACAGAAAATAGTGATTTTTCTCAGTGCCAGCCACCTGCCTCACAAAAAATATTGTCCATCTGAAAGGAAATCCAGATGGGAGGTTTTGACGCAAATATCCCTTTTGTAGAAGACTTCCCCCCACCCCTCCCGCTATTTGGCAACAGAAAATTACATCTTCTTATGTGAAACCTGAAGAATTTTCACATTGGAAACTTTCAACTTTGAAAAAATACCCCTTCTGTCTCCCCTTAGCACCGAATTTTGTGGAATCCACCCCTTTGTTGTACTGAGGTCTCAGCAGCTCCTGATGCCTCATTTCTCGCTGTTTTAAAATAAATTCTTATTTCAGTGTTTTTTAAAGAGCAATGTGTACACCTGAAGGTATTTTAAAGAAACTATTTAAAAGGTTATAAAAAATAAAATAAATACTTGGCATCAAGATTCTTGGAGTGCATGATGAATATTTTAATAGCCAAAAATCCAGCCAGAGAGAAATGAAAGTATTTAGTGCTCTAAATAAAACTCTTTGTGGGTTTTAATGTGCAAAAATGGACAACAATGGCTTTAAAACCTCTCCACAAATACTTACATCTATGCCCTGGTATACTCTGTGTATCTTATATCCGTAGTCAGTAATGGTCTGTTATGTCTTTTTAGATGCTGAGGAAAGGCATTACACCGATTTTTCTCCTCTAGGACTTTGAATAATAACCTTTAGGTTTTTAGCAGAGAGTTTGGACCTGTGGGAAGACAGTCATGGATGTGAAGCCTCTTCATTCTCAGAGTTTTTGTATCCTTTGATGGAAAGGAAAACCAGAGGGAGGGGAGTGGGAGGTCTGGGACGTGATCATTCCCACACAGAGCAGCTCAGGCAGCATAAATTGTGGAAAGCTCTGTGCTCACATAACTTCTAATTGTCTTGTGACTGCAGTAAGTTTCAGACCAACAATGGGATAATGTTTGGTTGTATCACTGCTTAACATCTCCATTTCTTTCTCTCACACACACATCCCAACACAGCTGGAAGAAAAGAAGCTTTTTGTAGTATCAGCTGTGACAAAGGTGAAGAATTGCTTGAGTTCTTATTTGTGTAACTGGTCAACTCACTAGCCAAGAAAGCCTTTTTTTTTTTTTTTAATTAACCAAATGTATTAGTGTCCATGAAACATGTATTTCTGTAATTATTTCTGTAAAATAATATCTTTTGCCTGAGCAGGAACCCTGCTGCACGGTTACCTTTCTGCAAATCTTCCTGCTAATCGAATCTTCTGTATTTTCTTTCTTGCTTTTGTAGTAACTCCTGTTGCTAAATGTAGTGAATGCAATTGCTAAAGTGATGGTGCCAGTATAAATTATTAAAATTACATGGAGTAATAAAAATGTGTTGTGTATAAAAAGATGCAGAACAAGGCAGTAGGACTCAAGCCTTTAAGTTACTTCAGAAAATTCTCTATATCTATAATATGGACAAACTATACATTAAGCACAGTTGGGTTTTGTCTTTATGTGTTTTCTAAAACAAAATGTTTGGATGCCATTTATTTTAGGTTTCCAGCTTTCCTTGAAGAAAATGAGATTGTGAGAGGTCTTCTCACAGGTTTTGGACAATTTTTGGAAGCATACTGGGTTGGATGATTAAAAACATAGTGTCTAAAATCATAAGTCACTTCTGAAAATCTATGTGGTTTATTTATAACAAGGAGCACTGAAAAGACTAACATATATGAAGATCACTTTGTATCAAATATATAAATCCATTAATTTAGTGCATAATGTCTGTTTTCTTTTTATTGAAACAGAGAAATTCTTGTGAACCAACAAATTAAATATAGCCTTTGTCACCTACTAGCCCTTTTACTACATATTAATACAAATAATTCACTTGAGTTTTTCCTTTCTTGTAGCAGACACTCACAGAGTGGATATGGGAAGTGGTATGGAAAGTTGGAAAGAGATGCTAAACAGCACAGATGTAAGGTTGGTGTTGCACAAAAAAAGAGTTCAGTGCATAATCTCAGCCCTTGATGGAGAAGATATGGTGAAATGTTGACTTTAATTGCCATGGGACACAGATTAGCAGATGGTCCCATGGATAGACTGCTATCCATGTCTATAAATAGCGTAAGATAATTTATGCAAGATCTCTCTTTTCTTTTATAGCTATCTTCCAATGTGTTGATATCTTTCTGGCAAGGAAGTATCCAGCACTGGAGCTGGAATATAGGTCCTGTTTAAAGCCCTGGTATCATGTGATTATGTTACAGCAAAAAAAGCATCTGATCAAGTAGCTCCTGATTGAAAAGACAGGCTGTGACAGCCCGATCTGGATGCACCTTCATTTCAAAAATAACTTTCGGGTATCTGCAAGTCAGCTGGAATAATGGCTGTGAGAAGTGGGGAAGGCAGCTCGGCTCTGAGCGGGGTCAGGGGGCTTCGTGTGGTTCCTGTCTCAGGCTGCTGAGTGGTGTTTTGCTTTGCACATCTCATCTGCCTTCAGATTCCACCTCCCCACAGCTGGATGAATTTCTTTGCTCGAGGTCTCATTGCCACAAGCTGTTTTTCAAAGCTGCTTTTCCTGGCCGGCCCTGCACAGCTTTGCTTGCTTGTCTCCTTCCTCTCCTGCTGCCAGCACGCTCAGGTTTTGGGGTTGGTGCCCAGGAAGCTGCAGTGCTGGAGGGTGTTTGCCTAGTTTAGGGCAACCACATTAACCCTGTTGGGGTCCTGCTGTTCCTGCCCAGCAGCTCAGTGCTCAGAGGGACCAGCACCTGCTCTCTACCACCTCTCAGCACAGGATCTCGACCTCGAGTGGCACCGTGGGACCAGTCACGACTGGAAGAGGTGTTCCAAGGAGGAGCTGCTGAAGCTGCTGGAAAACCTCGTGTCTCCAAGTACCCTCAAAGTACACAGGCTGAGCAGCCAAAGCACTCACAGGTAAGTGGCAGAAAGTTTTTGGGCCCTGCCATCCCTGTGTGCAGTCTGGATCCCCTGTATCAGGTTTTGCCTCCTGGACATCTAGACCCTGGGTGCTACAGCTGCTCCTTATCACTGGAGTTCATTTCCCTCTTTACTGGGCTTTCCCAGCCATCCCAGTCCATATCTCTCTGTCCGTGGTTTCAGTAATGAAAACCTCACTTTTGGGTTCATGTTTTTGGCTTTTCTGTTGTTCAAGAAACCTCACATTTACAGGCTTGGCTGCAACTGTCAGCAAGCAATTGGGAAACAGATTCCTATGGATGTCTGTGCTTTTGGAGTTTTCTCTGCCGTTTGTGCCTTGTCCAAAGAACTCTCAGAAAGCCCCACTTTTTAAGATATTCATCCATCAGTGTGCAAAATTTGGCATTATAGACCAGAGTCCAAGCAATTTTTATGTCCAGTTCTCCCGTGCTATTAAACTGAATTAAGGAAGTACTGGTAAATAAGAGATAAGCAAGGAACTTGTCTCTGTAAGTACAGGGAGTATTTTAAGACAGAGCACTTTTCCCAACAGTGGCACAGTATCTCCCAGCCCCACAGAAGGGTTGAGTCATCCCTCTGCTCATCACCTGGGCAGGTAAATGAAAACATAACAAAGGACCTGCAGGAATTGACTTTATGTCATTTTGAGCCTGAAGTCGTTCAAAATCAGCCACCAGAAACATGCATTGAAAGATCAAGGTCCGCATCCTTCTCCATGATAAATCTAAACCCCCATGGTTCAGTAGGGATATTCTGGATTTACCTACATGTAATTTAGAGCAGATTTTGGACCCTACTCATGAGCATTATGCTTTTCCCAGCAGGAAGGAAGATTGATTCTGACCTTACTTAAACTAAGCAGCTTTAATCGTTCAGTGTGGAAACACCAAGACTGGGCTGGGGGCTGGGGACACAGACATGGGAATCCTATAATCTTTGGTTAAGTTGTAATGAAATTGTCCAGGATGAGAAGGAAACAGATGGATTCTGATTAATTTCTCACAAGTGTAGACCTCAGCATCCGATGCAACATATGTGGTGAGCAAATGTCACTCATGCCTCCAAAGTGCAGAAAAAATCACTATTGTCAGGATATATTCATTGGCATATTGGCTGCTGAACTCCCAAGGGAGTGAGGATGCTGTGCATTACATTTAGTCCTAAATTAAATATTCAGAGGCCGAGATACCTAACCCTTTCCTGTATGCCTCACTGGTTATCACAGTTGAACTTAATGAATTGAAAGAGGGAGGGGAAGGGAGATTTCCTCCCCTCCTTTGTAAATCGTTATTTACTGGGGAAGGAATATCAAGATGGCTTGATATTTCTGCTTTACAGAGTTCAGATGACTACCAATATAGCCTGAGTTAGGGAAAATAACGCAGCTTTGAGCTGTAAATGAGCAACTACACAACTTTCATCTTGTATTGATAGAAATCAGAGCCCAGCTCTGTGTTTGTGGAGTTGTTCTGGGTTTTGTCACTTCTGTAATCTATTCCATGTAATTGCATATTTAAAGAAAATGAAGTTCATGTATTGATTTCCACTATATTGTTTAAGGCAGGTAAGATAAGAGGCCAGAGCTACTTTCTCTTGTCTCCATGTAGTCTTAGGAAGTGGAAGGAGCCATGCATGTGAGTAAAGCGAGGCCCCATCTGCGCTGAGGAAAGAGATTCATTACAGCTGACTTGTCCTGTCAGAATTACTGCCCTGGACTGTTTCTCGGAAGAGGATGTCACTAAGATATCTATTAGAGTATTTCAACCACAAACTTGAGAAATGAATATTGAGCAGTGGGGCTCTGGTGTAGCTCATGCTCTGCCCCCATGTACAGCTCCCCCCTGTCAGTCACTCCCTCTGCAAAATCAAGAAATGTGCAGGTTAGTGTCTTCTCTTCTAAAAATGAATTCATCATTGGGAAAATGGGAAAAATAGGAAAAAATGAGCTCTCTAACTCACTGTATGTTGAAATTATATCTATCTTTACTTGCACATTTCCCTCTCCTCCTTTGGCAAACACTGCTCCACTCACATTATGGGCTGATTTGTTTGTTTTAATGATCCTCCTTTTAACAAGGGAATGTGATTTTTTGTTTTTTTGTTTTTTTTTTTTTTTCTGGGGGAAGCCAAATCATCTCAAAGAGAGTTTTGTTTCTGCCTGAGGAAGATGTGGCTGATAGGCCTGGGGAAATTTGGAGATATCCACATTAGCTGCTGTCATGCACTGGCTGAAGCTCCCTCGCTCTTCACATGCAGCCCTTTGTTTTGTTCTGAGTGGAAGATGCAGCAGAGCTCAGTAATAGCTGGGACTGTGCTAAAGAGCACCCAACTGCTGAAGTCATAACCTTTGTTTTAATTAAGACCCCTAGTTTTGGAAAGCCTGACCTGAGATTCTTGTTTCCCTTTGTCACCATTTAATATGGTGACCTGTGCTGGCCTATGGTCTCCTCTCACCTCGTGGAGCACAGCAGTGTTTAGTTTGACTTCATTGCTCATTAGAGACAACTAGTAGTCTCTGTGCTTAAATCTTTAAAAATTATAAAAAGACAATGAGACTAATTCCTCAGGAAGCTGAGTGCAATTGAGTGTTAGGTTTCTTGAAACTTCTGATTTTTTTTTTTTCTGAAATGGGTTATTTCCAACATTTTTCACCTGGTTTTGCCTTAATTATGTACCAGAACTGAGGTAACAATTTGTGCATTTGCAAACTTTTTGAACACAGTACTCTCCTTTGTCAGCTGGAACCTCCTGTTCAGTTTTTCTGGTTTTTCCATGGTTCTTGACAATGCACCACTTACAGGTCCCTCCATTAAGCTGTTGCCAGTGCAGTGGGACTAAGTTTGATCATTGCTTATTGCATCAAGGCAAAATAACATAAATCCTCTGTCGATCTCCAAAGTCACTGAACGAGATCAAACCGTTTCTTTTTTCCTTGTTTTATAATGTGCCGCTGGAATTTCCTAAAAATGTTACAGCCCCTTTTGCTATCCTGGAGACTAGAAGCTGTTCTGGGACTCCTTGGCTCATAAAAGTGGTGACATTGCAAAGCTACATCAGGATTTTTTGACCCAGCTTGTGTTGCGTGGAAACCTGAGAGTCCCATGATGCCATCCCAGTTAAATACACGGTTTGCTGAACAAACCTGCCCACTGCTTTGCTTGGTAGAGGTTTTTGTGGACCACCAGGAAAGCCTGAAGCCACAGGAAAAGGTGAAGCCAAGGAGAGAGGTGGGAGGTGGACTTATAGGGAAGATAAAATGGTGGGTGTGGAGATTTGTATTAATTAATTGCAAACCCAGAGAAAAAAAGGAATATTCAACAAGTACAGAAATAGCTGGTGACCAAAAATATTTCCCTAACTCAGATAATTGAGAATATTCTCAGTCAAGTGAAGCCATTTTCAAGGTGCAGAGTGATGAGGATGGGACCTGAGTGCACGTTGCCTTTGTCTCTTCAGCTGAGGCCTCACACATGAAAGTCCCAATTGCTGCTTCCTGTGTTCACCAAACCAGCAGAGATATTAAATTGGGGCATAATGATGAATGAAACTGTGGGATGTGTCTCGATTATCCCAGGTTTCTAATGTATAATTGAATTATTTTGGTAAGTGTATTTCAAGCCCTTTGATTTCTGGCCTCTGTTTTTAATTACTCAGCCCCCTCTTGCCCTTGTGCATTATTATGCTGCTCATTAGCATTCAGTGAGACTACAGAAGTTTGACTTCTGAATAAAGTAGCGTACAAAAGAGAAGGGATGCTTTTTATCTTACCACTTAATAATTTAAATGGAATCCTTTTCTTTAATCAATGTTTAATAGTACAATAGTTGTTTATTTAAACTGTGCTTTGCCTAATTTTGGAAACAAAAAAGCGAGGCAGGATAAACATGTTTAGAAATAATAAACTTTGTAACCGTTTTAATCTCCAAAAGATTTAAAATCTCTCCAGCACTTCTAATGTTGGTTCATCTCAACAAGACACTAACACGGGCCTTGAATGTATCTGTATCGTTCATGCAGTGTTAAGAAGTACAAGCCTATTTTTTATTTGAGGGAAGCAGAAAACACTGCTAATTGCAAAACTGAAAGCTACTCAGCAGCGTTAATATTGTTGGCATGACTGCCAGCTGTGATGATTAGGATGTGTGACAGAGGGAGAGATAATTTGATCACAGGCCTGGGGACTAGAAGCTCCCGTGTCCTGCTCCTTCCCAGTACACCTGCAAAGGCAAGGAGAATACAGTTCAGCCCCACAGTGCCCGAGCTTTCTGGGAAGGGGGTCCTGCAGGGCACAGTGGATGCCATAAATATGTGAATCACACCAGGTGGAGGGGATGGGAGCTCAAGCCTGGGTGTTGACCTCTCAAAGGAAATAGCTTTATAGGGAGTTAGTAGCCAGGTATGAAGGCTCTACATCTGTGATGCTTGTTCTGTGTCATCAGCAAAATGTGGCTTTGGATGGGGCTTGGACACTGTGAGCCAACAACTGGGAACCTGAGCCACGGCAAGGTCAGGGGGACCCTCAGAACCCGACATAAAAGAGATGGACTAAAGCATCCGTCCCTCTGCTTGGCTTCCTCATCTGTAAAACAGGAATTGATCAGGGATATCCTGAGGATTTAGAGATATCTGGAGACCGCTTTGGAGGCATTAAAACCAGTGAGCATAATATCTGCATTTCAAAGTACTCTTTGGACCTCTTAATTCATTTTGACAGCAATGCTGCACAAGAAATGTGGCTGCCTCTATTGTCTGGATGGGAAAACTGAGACTAAGGGATGGCGGTTGTGGAAGGAAATGTGAGCACAGGACAGCACCAGGCCAGGGAGAGCTGTGAACTCCTGTCCTCTGTGGCTCAGCAACCCACTTGTAAGAGCACCCACAGCTGGTAAACTGCTCTATCTCCACATACCAGGGGGTGCTGATCCTATGTAATCCCTGTCTGATGTCCTGACCAGTCTACTTTCAACAAATTGTACTCCAGGTAGAAAGACCAGACCTTTTTTCTGCTGATTTCTGTCTCCTGTCCTCTAAATCATTCCCTTTCCCATCCGTATATCCAGCTCTCTCCCTTTCCCCCAGATCTACTTCTCACATTTCTTTATGCAACCTTGGAGCTCCCTCCTCTCTCTGCCTTTTCTGTGTCCCCATTTCTAGGCTCACTAGAGGTCTGGAGGGGTGTTAAATGCCAGGAGCAGTAGGCAAGAAGGTGACAGCTCCTTATGTAAGGAATGAGATGGATATTTGACTGTATCATAACTCTTGTTGATTAAAAGAGCATAGCTGAGTTGTGTTAACATGAGATGAGGGAGAGCTAAGGGGATATGGATCCTTTCTTTCAGGCTAAATGAATTTATCCAGGATGTGAGAGTCTGCTCCTGTATTATTAATTTACAATGAATGGTGGTGTGAAAGCTGCTGAGATTTTTACTGTTTTTCACATGTGCACTAGAGAAGTTGCACAAAGACAACTTGAAAGGCAATATGCAATTCCACAGCAGCAGCCAACGAGTGATTTCCTGTGATCAAAGTAGCCTGCCCTGTTCCACAAGGCGTTTTTTCAGTGGTTCTTCCAATTTGAGGAATGTTTGTCCAGGAGGATGATGGTTTGTATCACACCAGGATTCAGGTAATATAGCCGAGGTGAACCTACTGTTGCACTGAGCCCTACGGTCACTAACGGTGAGACACTGCCCTCTCTCACAGAAACGGGACTCTATACATATTTAAATTCACGACTCCCACAGAAGCACGTATTTGGACATCACTGTTTAGGCAAGCACCAGAGCTACGGGAGAAACTGAGGGTGTAAGGTGAGGTGATAAAGGTTGCACAGAGTCAGCGGCAGAGCAAGAAGCAGAATCCGTTTCCCAGTGGCTGCTGGAAAAGCTGTTGAAGTGACCCCGGCTTTGTAGCCAGGGAAACACCATCTTTCATTTTTCCTATTTAAACTAAATTTGTGAAGGCGATGATTTATTGATAACGCGCAGGACTGTGGGGTAGGGGCAGCAGCGATCAGACATGCGGTAAGAGGAGGGGGGAGGTTGTGGCCCTGACCCCCCGCACCCGTCTCAAGTTGCGGCTGCCTCCCAAAGATGCTGCGAACTCCGGTCCGGCTGCGAGCGAGAAAACATCTCCTGTCTCTTCCCTCGGCTGAGCAGCGACCACTCGGATACTGAAATAAGGTCAGGGCTCCGTCAGGCGGCTAAAAACCCGGGCTGAGGGAGGGCTCTGCCTCTGGAAGGCAGCGCGATCTTCCCTGGCAGCATCCCGCTGCCCGGAGCCGAGGAAGGGAGGGAGAGAAGGAAGGAGGAAGAGAGGGAGGGAGGGAGGAGAGGGCACCTCGCCCGAGCAGCGCTGGCTCTGCGCTCGCCGTGCGCGGCGGGGTCAGGTACGGGGGGAGCGGAGGTGGGAGAGGCAGCGAAGCCGTGACACTGAGCTTCCAACCCCGTCTCTGAGGAGGAGTGGGAGGGGAGTTCCGAAGCCACTTTGGGCGATGCGCCGCTACGTGCGGGAGTCTGTGCGGAGAATCCTCCCGGTAGCCTGAACGCCGGGTGCGCTCCCCGCTCCCTCGTGGGTGATTCCCCCTTGCCCGCACCTCGCTCCTGCCTCCGCAGCCGCTCCTCGGACGAGACGGCGGCCAGGTGAGCGGTACCGGGGAGCGGGGCCGGGGGCCGGGAGGTGCGGGGCTGGGGCCGGGGATCCCCTCCTGCTGCCCGGGCTGGGGCTCGATGCGGGGCCGGGCCGGAGCTGGGGCTCCCGTCCGGGAGGGGCTGGGCTGGGCTGTGTCCCCACCGCTGCCGGGGCTGGTGGTCGGTTCTGCGCGTCCCGGGCGGGGTGTGTGTGATCCGCGCCGGGGGGAGGCAGCCGGGAGAACCATCGCTTCGTCTGCCGTGTAACTTGTGTCTCGGAGCGCAATTACCGGGAGTGCGGTGGCTTAACAGTGGCTTAGCTGTTCCCCAAGAAGCCATGCGTGGCTGGCGGGCTGCCCGGCCGGGGGCGGAGGGATCCCCTGCTCCGAGCACTCCCCGTGCCGCAGGTGTCGGGGGTGTTTGCTCTTCTCAGGTGTGGAGAGAACCCCGCGGGCTGGGCAGGCTCCGGCGCTGGAAGAGTGGCTGTGTGAGTGTCAGTCCGAAACACTCAAGTACTGATGTTAGAGTTAAATATACCTCCCTACTAGTGTGTCTGCACGCAATTCATTTACTGCCACCGTTATTTTAGTGGTGGAGGTGTCGCTAGAAAAGGGACAAGCTTGGTCTGCAAATACCACTCTCTTTTTTTTTTTTCCCTTTATAAAAATGTTTATAGTTTCAGCTACCGATTTTATGGCTCCTGAAATACTTTCATTTCCCAGATCAGTTGGTTTCTCACCACTGGCAATTTCATCTTTCTGAGTGGGAGATCTCGAGGATTTACTTTCTTTTAAAGAGGGCTCCAACAATACCCTCTCCTTTCAGCGAGGCATGTGTTATATCCTGACCCCAGCAACTTCACTTTGACAAAAGAAAAGCTGGAAATAAGCACTTAAGAGATGCGACTTTCCCTGTTTCAACAAGTTGCTTTGTTCTCTGCTCGCGTAATTTCCTCCAAGATGAGCGGTCATTGTCGTTAGTGGATGATGTGGTGATACGTGTGATGTTAAACCTGCAGTCATCGGGGATTAATGTACGGGCATGACATCACCGACAGCCAATGAGGGCATGGGTTTGGACTCGTACTGACCCAAACTGTCTTCCAAACTGATGTGGTGATCCTGCCATGCTCCTAAGGAATAATGCAAGTTTGGTGGTTTCCTAGCATAGTGTGACTGTATTTCCCGGTCTTGTGTCCTCTTCTGAGACAGTCACCGTTCATTAAACAGCCTCATGTCTGTAGTTAATCTGGTTGGTTAAAGGTTTCACTCTTTGGGAAGAGACTGTTGAATATGGACATATTAGTTCCCTGGCACAGAGGGAGGTAATGTGACTGAGCTGATTTCTAACAGAGTATAAACAGCCAGAGTTCTAAGCCCTTGTGGCAGAAGAACTACCTGAACAGCATGTTTGAGCACACAGTGGTTTCACCTGTAGTAAATTGCCTCCTTTGCCTTATTGCTTAGAGTAGAGCTGCTCACATGGAGGTTGGCACAGACCCCGTGCCAGGGGAGTGAGGAGGGAAGCCGTGCAGCCAGGTGGATGCTGCCGTGGCTGGTGAGGCAGGAGAGCGCGTGTTCCCTGCTGTGGCTCTTGCTGTGCTTCTCCCCGAGACCTCGATGCCTCCATGCTGCCAAGGTCTAGCAGGTGTGAAGCCCTCGGCCTCAGTTCCTATTCCTTTGCTCTAGGGTTGCTCAAAAACTCAGCTGTCTTGGGTGGCTTTTGCAGAATTGCAACAGATGTTGCCTGGCGTGGTCTGGCTCCTGAAACGTGCATTTCAGAGTTCAGGCTGCCTCTTCTGCCTAATGTTTCCTTAACTGTCGTCATTCACAGCAGACTCATCCAAGTCCCCTGCAGGTCAGCCAGGGGCTTCCCCACAGGCTGTGCAAGACCCTTTGTGCCACTATCCCAAATATTTGCAGACAAATCACTTATATTGCCTTAAATATTACCTGTTTGCCAGAATTATTAATGCTGAGAGTAAATTTTTTGCGTACAGACTTCATCCCTCGAGTCTTTTAACATTTTTGGTTGTAATTTATATGTAGGTACACACACACACGTTCCCCTGCCAGTGCCATTGCATCGACAGCCCTCTACACTGAGGGACCCACACAGAGTGTTAGCAACATGACTGACATGCCTCAGAGTTGTGTGTGATCCTTACGCCTTCGTTGCCAATAAGACGTGACAGGATACATCTAATGAATTACCTTTAAATTAGAAAGCAGTAAACAAGCCATTATTGGATTAGAGGAATATTAAAATTAGAAGAACGTTACAGTCTTTTGATATCCTGTGGCACATTTTTACCAGCTAGGAAATGACACGGGTTGCTGCAGAGAGAGAGAGGGTCTCTAGAGAACTGTAATGATTTTCATCTGTGTGAAATAGATTTTTTTTAATGCTATTACTTAGTGTCTTATGTTTTAGATGATGCTGTAGCAGATTTCTTCCCCCCCCCCCTTCTAGTTTCATATTGATGTTTGATATATTTGTCTGAGTGACTTCAATGCTTGTGGAAGGTACAGGTTTGATGTACTCTGATGGCTAAAAAGCTTCTAATTATTGAAGAAAAACACAGGCAAAATGAAACAAGAGCCTTGGTGATAGATTTTAGTCCAACACTGAAGAGCCTTCTGCCTTGCCAGGGTGCAGAGATTGTCTGGGTTCATGCCACTTATTCCGTGGCCCTTTTCCTCAGCTGCCTAGAAGGCTACTCCAGCTCTGGTAATTCTGGGATATTATTCTAACTGCATAAAAAGTTTCACATTGACTTTACTGAGACCCCTAAGAACTAGATTAAATCTACCAGTTCTCCTGGTCATACAGCTCAGGTGCAGGTGTTACCTGGTATTGCTTTCCAGATGTGACTGCTCTGGATTAGATATGAACTGGCAACTGGTTGCTGGTACGTGTGAGCAGCTCCTGATCTCCCCATGCCAGCTTTCTATTAATTGAAGGCCAGCACCTCCTGTCCTCTCTCAGGTAAAGCTGCCCAATTAAGGAGGAGGCTGTGAGTGAAAAAAGCAGAATTTGGCCAGTACTCCTCAAGTGTTACAAAAAAAAGAGTACATATTTTGTATGTACATTTGATGGAAAAATATTTGATGAAAATCAGTTAATTCTCAGGTTGAAGCAAAATAAAATTTCTTATGAAATCTTAAAATTATTATGTTTATTGCCACCTGTGTTGGCCGTTGAAAAAAGTAAGCTCAATCTAGAACTAAGCTTGAATTTGTGGGTGCAAAAATTGTTTTTGTTTGGAATGTCAATCTTTAATAACACTCCAAGACCAGTCTTTTATTGTTTTAAACTCACTATCAATATGAATATGGATCAACAAGGTACCTTGGAGTGCTAAGCCTCATTGCAGTCTCCTGAGGAGAGCCTCGAGCATCCTATTTTTTCCTGGATTTTGGAAGCACATTCAGAATAAAGATCTCTCCTATATAAATACTTTTCATCCAAGGTATTGGATTTTCCTCGTCTCACTCTCAGAGTTTATGGCCCTGGGACTCCTTGCCCCTTCTTGAGGTCTAGTAGAACTCCTTCAGCATCTCTTTTTCCCTTTGAAAAATGTGATAACCATCATGCAAGCGGTTGCTTTGAAGCGGGTGCCAGCCCTGCAGATCAGAAGATCACAGCACACTTTCACCTGAGGTCAGGCAGCTCGAGCTGGGCTGCTTTGCAGTGGCAAAGCATCCTGAATACTTGCAAGCAGTGGGGATTTCTGTCGGACTGTGCCACTCAAGCCTCTTTGCTATTCTGAAGAGGCTTGTAAGGAGGAACAAAGCACGGCGGATTTCGCCAGTTTTCCTCTATTTTGTATTTTCCAGCAGTTATTTTGGAAAGGCTGTGAGCTGAAAGGCTGATTTTCTCGGACTTGGTACAACTATGCCAGAGTAAAGCTCAAACGAGGAAAGTGGTATTGGGTATCTCTGTGACTCCAAAGGTGACCTGTTGTTTTTATTGCCCCTTCTGTTGTGTTACAATTTCAGTTACACTTTACAGGGAACATCTATGGAATGAAAACTCTGGTGGGGTCAGGCCTTTCTGCTAGAAGGATATTTCCCTCTGCACAGCCTCAGTACGAGTTTTCTCCCTCCCACTTTTAAAGTAACAGTTGTGTTACGTGTGCTGTGAGATGTAACAAGGATAAATATATTGAGGGGCAGCAATCCCATCCTTGGTGTTACATGATGGTAAAAGATGGTTAAAGAACTTAGTCCTTGACCCTCGATGCAGAGCTCTTTCCCATTTCTGTTCTCCAGCTGCTTGCCAAGCACAGCTCAGCCATGTGCTACATCCTTCTGAGCTGAAGGACACGGTCTAACTGCAAACAGCCTGTTTCTGGTTCTGGAAGCAATAAACCTTCTCCATATAAAGGAGGGAGAAGAACTCTGATGCTTTAGCTCCTCTTTGTAGGCTTTTTTTTTCCTGACCTGCAAGAAGCTACTAACTAAACCAGAAGCATTTGAGTAATACCTAGACATGGATAAACCAATTAACAGGAGTCCTTTCAGCTTTTTAAAACAAATCGCAAATTTTGGGTTCATATTTGCATAATTCAGGTTATTAATTCATGTGTTTGCATTTCCTAAACTGTGTGCCAGATTCCCATTTGGCGCGAGTTTGAGTGTTAATCTCAGTGTAAAGGGCAAAAGGTGGAAACTGAGTTGTTGTAGGAAGCACTGAAGGGTTAATGATTTTTCTTTTCGACAAAATTAAATGAGTTTCTCTCTTTTCTGAGTCATTTCGGCATCACCTCAGGTATTCAGTGAGAAATTCAGAAACCCTTAATTGATAAGGTACCTCGTCTCTCCTATATGCATCTCTGGGATTTATATATATTGCGAGTTAATAAAACTTCCAGCACACATTCTGTGCGTGTGTAATTAAGGAGTGACTGCCCCTCGGTGTCATTTGCTGTGTTATGTAGATTCCAGTTGTGGGGATGATGGTATTTTATGCTGTCATATAAAAGCAGGAACATCCCTGCATGAGTGAATCTGTTTGAAGGACCAGGCTGTGGCTGGTTTAGTCTAGAGAGCAGTTACCCTCGGATTTCTTTGCTGCTTCCATTATTCAATGAGAATTATGTGTGTTTATGATAGTCGGATCAGCAAACAGAAGTGCATTGCAGATGCAGATATATTGTGAAGTACAGCGGTTTACATTAATGGGAAGGATTTATCTTGTTGCTGTGTTGAATTTATGATGCCAAGCTGTGATATTTTCCTGTTTCAAAAATGTTATATTGCAGTGAGTTGATACCAGGGTGATAAAATAAATGTTTCTTTTTTAATTCAAGCCACCGTAAGATGCTAATAATGTTGGAGACAGGAAGAGAAATGCCGTATTTCAGAAAAAATAAAATGCATCTGTATTATGATTTCCTGGCAAAATTAACTCAGCTTGGGCTCCTAAATGAAAGTTCTTGTTATGTTTGAACTAATAAACAGGTGTGGTTGAGTTCTTTAATGGAGGTACGGTTCTATGACACAAGTACTGGGGTTATTATGCCCTGCTTAATTTAGTCTTTGGGACTCTATTCCCTATAATTTACGAGGGCATGTAGTGATAGGACAAGGGGGAATGGCTTTAAACTGAAAGAGAGCAGGTTTACAGGGTGTTAGAAATTTAGATGATAGGAAGAAATGTTTCACGATGGAGGTGGTGAGGCCCTGGCACAGATTGCCCAGAGAAGCTGTGGCTGCCCCATCCCTGGAAGTGTTCAAGGCCAGGCTGGACGGGGCTTGGAGCAACCTGGGCTAGTGGAAGGTGTCCCTGCCCATGGGGAGGCAGCTGAAACTTTACGGTCCCTTTCAGCCTGTATCATTCTATGATAATTCTGAAAAGAAAATAGAGAAGCTCTGGGTGCTGGTGATGGTCCCTTCACTGGGCATTCAGGCAGCTCATGTTCCTTGCTTGTTTAATTCCAGTTTACTGGCAAATGCTCAGCAGACAGGGTTACTAGGAAGGAAGGAGTGGTCATGTCTTGTCCTTTGCTGTTACCTCCTCCTCTGGCCTTGCCAGGGGCTGTGGCAATGCCAGGGCTGTACTCAGGATGTCCATTTGTCCTGTTCCTAGAAAAGGCAAGGAAACCTTCATGAGAGAAGGTTGTCGTGGCTGCTCTGCTCTGGGGCCACAGTACTGCTTCCTCCCCAAGGAAAACCAGGATGCAACAAGCCAGTGAATTTAACATTGGTCAGGTGGCACTGATGTTATGAAGCTAAACCTTTTTGTCTCAGTATATGTGCAGCTGTGCCTCACTCCAAGAGCATTTTACTGGTTTCACTGGAATTGTCCCAGCATGAATACAGGCAGCTGTGAAAGCCTGATCCTGACTGTCTGGCAGGCTCGTGTTCACTGCATTACTATTTGTGCTGAGCACTGTCAGTTTAATGACTGTGAAGCACCATAGTTAGAAGTCAAGTGTTATAAAATTTTCCCCAAACACAGATCTACAGCAGTGAGTGGACCCGGACATAAAATAGGTTATTGAATCTAAACAAAGGATTAGTCATTTTGTGGAATATAGAAAGATTGTCATATGTGTGTATTCCTGTTACGTTACTCCCTTAAACAGTGTCTCTGAACCTTTGAGTTAATACCCATTATTTGGAGGCACATGGGAGAGTATTTGACATTGGCTTGTTTAGCTGAAAGGTACTACAGGAGTAACAGTTTGACTGTGGAAATACTTACCAGTTATGGGTGTTTGGGCTTAGCTCGGGCTGAAGGTGGAAAAAGAAAAAAAATTATTTTAGCACTATATTATCCGCATATTTTTGGTGTGCTGGTGAAATGATTCATTCTGCTTTTGTTTAGTAATAGATCTGTTTCTGTTCATGGACCATTAAAAGAACATAATTTTCTTAGAAACAATTACTTAAAAAAAACCTGCACTGATTGTCTTCTATTAAGAGAATACTAGGTAAAAAGGACTATCCCTCCTTTTCTACACCAAATTGAAATGGAGGGATGGATCTGAGGTGAAGCAGGACAATTTCTGGCAGAATTAGTGTAACCTTCCACCTGAGAAATGAATAGGTTCATGTAGTTCAATAAGTGTTAGAAATTAATTGGTACTGAGCTTATCCACATACTTAAGAGCATTTCCCTCCAGAACATTTCCTTCCTGTAGATGTTTCTAATGTATTTTTATGGTATATATGTCAGTTTAACAATAGAAGAATAGTCACAGAAGCCTGAAACCTTTAAGAATAATTACTGTTTATAGCTCTGAAAAGGGTTCAGCACTTTAAATACAATTACTCATCCTGCCAGTGTGTATCATTCAGCTATGGAATGCTCCAGGTGCAGTTTGCTTGCAGGTTGCACCCCAGATGGGTTGTGTTTTTGGGTGGATGAACAGGTAGCTGCATTCACCCAGTGTCTTTGCAGACAGCTGTAAGAATGAGAAGGAAAACGTGTCATTTAAGCAAAATTCTTGGGTTTTGTAAGTATTAGGCATTCTTTTTCCTGAACATGTTCTTCAGCAATGAATAAACTGTTACTCCTAAATCTTCCTTGGAAATGCAGTGGAGACAGGTAGCTATTTATAATTTGCATATATGGAATATGCTTAATTGTATTATGGCTAAAAATCTGATATACCTTCTGTGTTTTCCTCCCATAAGAGGAAAAATAAAGACTGAGTAAAGTCAAACTGGTTTTATTTTAAATGCCTTTCTTTTTTTTTCTACAGCAGAAACATCTTCAGTTACAGTTAATGAGTATTATTGTCTTTTGTTCAAATTCTTTGTTACAGATGCTTAGAGCAAAAGGGCATTAATAATAAAAAGGCCTTCTTCTCTGGAATGTCTATCTGATAATGGCCTGTATGATTTAAAAATAATACTGTAAAATAATTGGTTTTCAAAGGAATAATTTTGTATAACTAATTGGAGGGCAAAAGGAAAATCCGCATCCTCCAGACAAAAGCAATGTCTCTTTAAATTCCCAAACAATTTTTCCTTCTATATTTCCACCCTCAAGACCAAAATAATATCAAATCTCCTTCAGGTTATACTTAAATATGACCAAACTGATAATTACATTATTACAGAGAAGGGCAGGATAGCTGGAGGGTGTGTACAAGGTGCATTAGTACTGCAAATAGAAGCTGATTTACTTATTGATAGTGGAGACACGTTTTAGTCACTTTATAGAATTAACAATTGATCAGCTTGTTAGGTTCTAGTTCTTCATAAGCACAGCATGTTTATTCATTATTGTCATTACACGGTGCAAGCAGCTGAGGTCATGATTAGTAAGGCAAGATCTAAAAAATTTTAAACTCTCTTAAATACAACTTCTGCAATGGGCAGTTTCTGAGCAATGCACCGATTCTCCCTTCTCAGAAATAAATATAACATACACCTGCCCTGTTCATTTGTATTTCATTTACATTTTTCAGAACCATCAGATTTAGTTATTTCCCAAATGCCAGCGATTCAGGCTTGTAAAAGTACAATAAGATGGGCGACATAAAAGCATTACTATCAAATTGCCTCGGTCACTGTAAATATCCACCAATCTATAGTATTGCAACTGATAAACAGAACACGCTGCTGAAGGAGAATGGAATGATGTTATTCCAATAAATATATCCATGATTGTTTGTTACTAAGTGTAAGTTATATCTTGTAAATCAGCATTGACTTAAGCTTGAGCAAACTCGATAGCAAAAATTCCCACAGAGGCTTCTCCTGCTGTATATGACTAATATATTAAAGAAGATAAATAGTCATTTTTAAAACTTATTACACAGTAGGATTGAATGCAAGAGGAAACCATTTTACAAATCTGAAAGTTAAGGTCACCTTGAGAAGAAAAGGACACTTAAGATGACTAGAAAAAGTCTGTTTCCTCCAGAAATTGAGATTCAAGTTTACTCTTTTCACGGTGTCTTTTATAAAGCTTTAGAATCCCAAGTGTAAAACCAGAGTTAGTTTTGATGTGCAAATATTTCAAAACTGTGTAGTGGATAGCCATTTAGACACTTGCATCTAACCAGTGCTACAGATTATCTTCCAGTCTCGTACTAATAAATAAAATACAGAATAATAAATAATAAAGAATAAAAAACAGAATATGAAGCTTTTTCGATAGCGACATTTATAATATAACCCAGCATTAGGGCTGAACTTTCTAAAACATTTAATTGGGCTGTCATAATAGTTTTTTACTTTTTCCTTTTTCTATTTATAAGCATTTTGAAAAATTATCATGATGTATATTTTAGTCATACTGAACACTGTCAAGCTTTTGGTTCATAATTCAGACTTTTAGGAGTATGAAAATGTGCCAAATAGCGTTTTCTTAGGGCTTGCTAATAAAGTTAATGAAATATTTTTCTATTAGTCAGTCTTATCATAGATGATACTGTTCCCTTGTTTGGGCTGTAGCAAATCAGGACAACATTGATTTTCTTTAAGAGATGAATAATGAAAGATCTATATTCTTAAATATGTAGATAAAGATAAGTAACTTAATTAAAAAATTATCAGTGGAAGGTAGTAAGATGAATTAGCTGTTTTAATTTGTTGTATATGTCAATATGCTGCAACATAACCCGGAGTTTTACCCAAAATCAATTTATGATACCTTTTTCTTCATTTTTTCAGTGTAATTTCATAGTGTCTTCAATTGCTTATTCTTTTGAAAATCGCTCATATACAGGGAATGTTAAATTCTTGGAACTATCTACCCCAACTTCAGCTTATGTAGGCATTGAGTCTGCAGATGTTTAATGTCCGGAGCGGTGCAGCCTGATGAAAATAGTTCTGCTCTGATCAATAGTGATGTTTACAGGCTCTGTCTCCAGCGGTGGAAGTCACGTTACGAGCCTGATTGTTTTCCCAGTGACTGGCAAATTCTGCTCTTTGATCACATGTGCTATGAATATCCAAGCTGGCAAAATTCCAGTCTAAATTGCTTGCTATTTTTTGACTAGCTTTACAAATTATACATGATGGAAAAAGGGACGTCTCCGGGCCCCCGTCTTTCCCCCAGTGTTGCTTTTAATATCGAGTAGACATCATCAGGGTGCACAGTGTAGGGGAGGAGCTGTTAGGAGGAGCTGCTGTATTAAGATGTGGTAGTTGATCTTATTTAAAGGAGGAGATAAACAGCCCTGTGCTGGAAGGGCTCCTCTGTGTCGCACACATGGAGTTTTTTTTGGTCTCACATTAACGGAGCAGGCACCCATACCCTTTCCACTGGTGGATTCTGTGGTGGGAATAATTATGTGTATAGTGCTGTGCCTTGAATAAGACTTTCACAATCCCCATGCTTAAATTCTAAGTGACTCCCAAGTCATGCTGGTTTTCAAGCTTGAATCTCCAATCTCAGTGCAGCTACAAATACATGATTTGACAAGCACGGCTGAGCTTCTGCTTCAGGTCCTTGGGTCACTGCCTTTCTGTTGCAAATGCATTGTCCAACGGCTGGTTAGAAGGTATTTTTTTTAAAAAGGCTGTTTTTTCTAGACATCTCTGTTAGCTATCCAGGGTAAGACAAAACTGGTTCAAAAAGATTTTCAGATTTTTCACCTTCTCCTCACTAGACTCAAGGCTGTTCTGTTTGAAATGACTCAGCTGGGTGATGAGAAAAGGGGAATGTTGTAGGTAGGCCATATCTGTTATAGGAAGGGATTGGGGAGAGATTTTATAAAATCTCTGGGTAAGGCATTGCTTGGTAGATAAGACATGAGCTGAGCAGTGTGTTAGGATGTTTCTGTAGCGCTTCCCTGGGATGATTTGACAATACAGTGTGTGATTTGGGCAGGAAAATTTTACTCTTCCTACTCTACCCAGTAATGCCCTGGCAAGCTCTGAAGCGTTGAGGAGACATTGGTATCCTCCAAGCTTCAGGCTTTACTTTGTTTTACCTTGTTTTATGCACTTTGTCTTGCTATAGCTTTTGATTAAACACATTACTTCTGTCACCGAATGAGTAGCAAACACTTGCTGTGGATTTTGCTCCATTAGGAGTAATGGATGGGAGTGTTTCTTGTCCAGAACAAGACTGTCAGAATCCAAGATGTAAATAAGAGCCAAGGAAAATTAACTGCAAACCTGTCAAGCCTAGTCTGTCTGTATTTTTATTACACAGTGTCCAAAAGATCTTTCTGGGACATTTTTTTTTTAAAATCCTGTTCCTTGTGCAAATCCATCTGAAATTTACCCAGGCACAGCAGAGGTACTGTTACTGGTCCTCTGTGCTAAGGGAACAACCTCTGGATTCTCTCTTTAGTTCATCATTTTTGCTACACACTGTAGAACACACAGACAGGATATGATTGTGGTTCTGTATTTTGGGACATGTATCTCAGGAGACCAGTGGGCCAGAGGTCTCTGGTGGATAAAACCTCCAAGGAATCTCAGATAACCTGTGTCCAAACTGTTGCAATGGAACTTAAGCCAGGCTTGAGTGCTGCATTCAGAGAGCTCTGCTAACTTCTCCTGAGTGGAGAACAGGAAGCTTCGGAAAGCAATACTTTCCAGTTAGGATGACTGTCGTAGGAATATTCCATTATTAAATGAGAAATTTTTCATATTCTTGAAGACCAGATGCTGAAACCTTCAGGTTAAAAAGGCGATAGGTTATTTATGCTATACTGCTATTGTCAGGTAATAAATTGGATGGTGCTGTTGCAAGCAGAGACATAATTAAGAATTCTGGTACAATTGAGCAGTCAAATTTAAAAGGACAAAATAATGGTTTAAGAACCCAACTGTCTTTGGCTGGAGAGCAAAAATAATTTAAAATGATAAACCACACCCTCCACTGGCCATTTATTCTGTTTTACACAGCAGTGTCAGTATTCCAAGTGGGTTCTTCTGTCTTTCTGACGTACAGAAGCTGCTGTAAGGCACTTCATACTCACAAGTATCTCCTCAAAATCACACAGTCTGAATGAAGCTGAACAAATAAGTACCTATAAGTACCAGAGTATTTATTCTATTTGCCCAAAGCCCTCAGTTTAGAAAAAGAAAAAGGACCACGAGAGTAAAATTAGGGTGGTTGCACTCTCTAGAAAATGTCCTTTGGGTTTGGCTCACCAAACACTTTCTGTGAACAGAGGATGAATTTTGGCCATTTAGGGGAGGATAGAGATGGACAGAACTTCATCCATGGTTAAAAAATGAAGTATTAGACTAAACTGACAGTAGATAGCTACATGAAAATGAATAGGGTTTGCCTAGTGAATGGAACAGCTCTAAATTAAAAGTCTGTACCTTTCTTTTTGGATGTGGTGGTACCCTCTGGTGAGTGAAGGTTCAGTTATCTGCAGCTTCTCTTGCTAATCTTGGCCAAAACACTTGCCACTGAGTGATTTTTTTCCATATTTTTTTTTTTTTTTAATTAAGGTTTCCATTAAAGTAGAAGACTTAAATTCCTGCTCTGGTCCCTGAGATGTAGCACATTTTTAATGACAGCAGTTTTTAATCTAAACCAGTCCTGTGACTGTCTTTGCTAATGGCCTTCCTCCAGCCTGTGTGACTGCCTTGCCTTGTGCCAGGCTGTGGAAATGCTGTGTGCAATAACCCTAGAATTTGAATCAATGATGCAACCACTCCATAGGCCTCTTAAAAGATGTATCTCACAGTGCAGGAAACTCAGGTGGGAACAGTTAAAGTGAGAGTTTCACTTTTGTGTTCCAGTTCATCAATCTTTAAAGAGACATGAGCAGGTCAAACGGGTCTAACACTGATCGATGTACAAGAAGAATCCCTTTTTAAAGTAATCACAATTCACCTCCAATGGACAATTGAGAAATTAAATAAAAAGATGCAGCCACTGGGGTCCTGGTGGGGGAGAACTTAATTAGCTCAGCCCTCACATTGAGTCATCCCTTGGAACCCATAACCCAGCCCGACCGGGTTTTTGCGGCCCATTATGTTTTTGTTCAGTGAGCTCTTACTGGGTCTGAGAACTTGTCTCTGACTAGTGCCTGCCATCAAGAAGGGCATCCCTGCTTGGCTTGGAGGACAGTTCCCTGCAATGTGACAGCAACCAACCATGTCTGTCCCCCAGTCTCTCACTGAAGGCTCCTTACTATGTAACTGCATCTCAGGGACACACAGAGGACACGGCCTGGTCACCACCTGAAGGGCAAATGCCTGCTGGTCTGCAGCAGGACAGCAGCAGCTGTCTCAGGACCTTGCTAAGTGCTCATGATTGCTCTTGTTTGAGTTACATTTGAGTTAGAACCAATGTACTAGTAAGGGTACACATGGCAATAGTAAACAAGGTATGTTCAGGGTGGATTTTAATGGGATTATTGGTTAGGAAAACTTCTGTAAAGTTGTGTGTAAGACGAAGAGACTATTCAGTTGCCTGTCTGAGGCATTTCATACCTGTTGCTAATTCTAATATTATTGAAATTTGGAGGTTGCTCTCCTTATTGTAGTTAAGTTTGAGTACCGTTTCCCCCAGGACAGAAATTCACAGATCATTTACTCAAAAGTGGGAAAAAATGTGTATTGTGGGGATCTGAAAGCCAGGTTCTGTGAATAGTCAGAAATCAGAGAAACGGAAGACTTCTGCAATCCATTCCCTGAAAAAAAAGATTTGGCAGAAATATCTGAGTGTCCACCAAGGTGGCTGAAAATACTGGTTTTTAATCTGATGCCAATATCCGTAATATCATACAAGCTCAGGAAGCACAATCCAATCTCTGGCAAACAATATCTCATTGCTAAAAGATTGAACTAAACATGTCACCAAGTTAATTTTTTTTCTCTGTGAATCTTGAGACTTTTTTTTTTTTCCATAAAATCTCACTTTCCTGGATGAAAATAATTGGAGAAGATTTTTCTTTTCTGTTTTTTAATCATTTTTTAAGAGAGTTAATAGCTCACCTGTAGCAGTGATGAGAAGCTGATTAAAAGCTGATTGTTGTCTACCCTGAAAATAAACAATCAACAGTTTGTTATTTTCACAGATCTCATGTCTTTAAGGCACTCATAATTGCCTTCAAGTGAGGCACGGAAAGTGGGGGGAATCTCATGCTACATTTCCAACCCTGAGCATTTCAAAGCATAATCAAAATTATACCACTTACCCTTCCCCCTGCCCCTCCCATCAATCATGCACACGATCACGAAGAGGCCTTTGCATGAATGGAGGGGCAAGATAAAAGCAAAAATCTCTTCTAGGAAGATTGGGAAATGAAAGCCTGAATTTCATCCTTCTCTGAGCTTTGTGAAAAGGAAGATTACTATTTTTTTTATTTTTTTTTTTAAAAAAAGCAAAGAAGAAAGATTCTAGCTTTAGCCATGAGGATGCTGTTACTCATTCAAAGCCTGGCTGTGGTCATACTTCAGCCAGAGAAACTGGCTGAGCCTCCTGCATGGAAATGTGCTCTTGGATCAGCTGTGATGGGCGCTGGAAGGAGGAACCTGTGACAATTCAGGTGCTTGAGGGGGAAGTATGACCCTAGCAACACCTATAACTGTTTCTGAAGAGCAGTTACCAGCTTGCTCTGGCTGCTGCTGTCCTGTCCTGGTAGTACAGTGACAGGAAAAGTGTCTGGGACTGTTCTTACCAGTCTTTCAGCACCTTTTGAGGTTTGCTCCTTGTTCATTGCAACAGTAGCCAGAGCTCTACCTGGCTTCCTTGTGCCTGTGAAAGGATGAAAACAGCATCCAGCAGATGATCAACCTGCTCTAAACAGGGAGACCTTTTCCCCCTGTTGATCAATATGAAACTCAGGTGGGGTCTCTTTCCCTGCCTCCCAACTGTTCTCTTGATGCTCATAGACAGGCTGCTGCCAAGCAGGTCAACTTCCCAGAGGAGTCAGGGAAGATGCTATGCAAGCAAGAAACAGAGAGGGCTGAGAAGGGACAGGGGAAGAGTTGTGAAGGATTGAACTGGAATAGGGAAGGATGAAGGAAATTCGTTCTGGAGGTGAGGAGCAAAATGTGATTTATAGGACTTGTGAAATTCTCTTGCACCAGGGAATTAAGTCCCTGGTGCTGCTGGAAATGAAAATTGCTGAGAGTGTTACCTCATATATTCATATTGGGATTTGGAGTTTTTCTGGTTACAAAGGAGAAAGACGGGGTCCTGCTGGAGAGAGATGGAGTCAGTCCATGTACAGACTGTGCACAATGCAGGTTCACTCTGTGTGATGGTCTGTGCTTCCATCCAGCATGATGTTGCCCAACCACAGAAAAGCAAACACAACTCTGAGATTGGCTCTGAATATGCTTTTGTTCATTTAACCTGAATCCAGAGTGAATAAGATTGGGATCTCCTTTAAAGTGCAGTTGTTTATTGACCCAGCTCCAAGTCTTCATGCCACACAATTGGCTTTTTACTTATGAGCAGTATTTTGCCTCTGTCATTCAATGATGTAACACTTTATTCTTTTGATTAGCAATTCCTGAACTGGTGGGTCAGGAACCCAGTTCTGGAATTCTCCTATTCAATAGAGCAATGGTTTTCTAAAATAACTCTGATAAGCAAAGAATGTTTTTTAACACTGAGTAAAAAGCTCTGAACCCATAGCATCAAAGCTGGGTTAAAGCTCTTTGGCCTGTGCCTCTCCCCTCCTGTACAAGTTTAATTCTTCATTATTGCCACAAAAGATTCTGCATGGGGCAGAATTTTAAACCAATCCCAAGCTGACTGTGTTATTTTCGTACCAAAATGGGAATACAAAAGATGTTACCTTTCAATTTTCTAGTAGTTCCTCTACATACTGCCCTGAGCCTGGCAGAGAGAGCACAGCACAAGGTACTTTGCTATTGGCTTATGTAGTGGATAACACAGGTGCTAAAAAATGTGTGTTCAGCCCATAATTGCACTTCTGGAAATTTAGTGCTGTATTTATGAAATGCTTTTCCTTAGAATCTTTTAATAATTAGATAATGAGTCCCAAGTGGAACAATTATCTCATATACCCAGACAGTTGGGATTCTTCATCAGCCAGTGTGCATCCACTGCTCATCAAGCATGTTTGTGTTCTAAAAGCAAAACTGACTATTCTGTGTTTTCCTCTTGGAGCATTTCAGGCATTGAAACAAAGGCAGAGACCAGTTTACATGGATGACACAGGAATGGACAGACACTGTTGCAGTCAGGGCCTAATACAGCTTAGGGAAGCATGAGTGGACATAATGCAACTATTTACTGTGAATGAGGTGTCTTGGGGAATAACAAGAGAATATAATATTCTAATGCAGTAGAACCAGAAAGAACCATATTTGGTTGTATAAGGACCCTGAGAACCACCAGAAAGATATCTAAATACAGTACACACTGACCCACCTGCATGAAAAATACCAACATGTGTTGGAGGTTTCTTTCTGCTACAATTTTCCTCCAGGAACCTCTGATTTGATGAGTGTCTGCATTCAGGGTACTGGAGATGACACTGAACCGTGACTATCTACCTCACATATTCCAGCGGGTTTTTTTTGCTCCAAGGCATAAAGGAGATGGATTCCTGTTACATACCCTGAGCAAACATGTCATCCAACCCTGTGGAGAAAGAAGGGAGCCTTGACCACCTCACATGTCCATCCAATTTAAAGAAAACTTCACAAACCAGGCTTCTAGAAATTTTGATTGGCTTGTACCACTACTTTTCCACCCTTAGACACAGGAAGTTTCTCCTCATATACACCAATTAATCTTTGCAGGACACTGAATTTACTTTCATGCTATTCGCAGTAGCTACAGAGAGCCACTTCTTTAAATCATACCCTTCTTTAAAATAAACCTCTTCAAGGAGACAATTAGGTCTTTTCCTGACTAAATAAACAACAGCTACTTCAGTCTTTCTTTACCACTTGCACTTGCTGACTCTCTTAATTTTCATGTTATTTCCCTGTGATTGCCACTTGTTCTTAGTTTGAATGGCCACCCTTAGTCAGTGATGATCTGCTTCTTGCACCCTGAACAGGTCTGGGACCTCCCAATGCATCCTCCATAGGCACAAACAGACATGAATTTTGCTCCTTCAGCCCTTCCATCCGTTCGTCCCTCCTCTGAGCAATCTCTGCAAAATAACCAACCAGCTCACCTGGGTCCCTGGTGAGTGGGAAGAAAGTTGAGTGACCTGTTCTATGGCAGGTCAGGTATCTTTTCACTCCAGGGGAGAAATTAAATTCCTCCGTCAATTCAGGATATAGAAAACATAGGATAGTCTGTACAACAACTTCAGTGCTTTGCTACCTGGCAGGCAAAGTTTACAGTGGGGGAAAAGGAGTATTTGCTGTGTCTGGAACATCCTGCTGAAGAGACTTCCCTCAAAGACGTTTCTCTCCACATTTTTTTGGTGTGCTCTCTGCTTTAGATGAGTACTGCGCTGCTTCTGGGAGGTCAGCTGGGAGTGGAGCAGGGCACTGTCTCTGCTCTGCCTCCTCTTTGAACAGGGTTGAAGCAATTCCTGCTCTCCCTTGAACACAGTGCCTGAAGCCTGCCCATCTCTTAAGCAGGCCTTGCTCTGGGGGGGTGAAGATTTTGAGCTGCTGTGAGGGACTGAAAGTAGCTGGATAATCACAAGGAAAAATTCTTTCTGATAAAGACAGTTGAAAAGAGTTGAAATGCTGAGCTGTAATGAGATCTCCTGTGTTGGCTGTAGACGTTGGTAAGTCTGTGCAACCTTAAAAATGAAATCTTGATGGTGATACCTCCCTCTTCAGGACTTTACTTTAGCAGAATGGTTTTTTGTGGGGTGGTCATGAATAATAAATAATACTGAATGGAGAAAAGCGTCTATTCTGCCTCTGTTCTACAGGTAGAATAGCTGTACTTTACTCTCTGAGCAGTCCTGTTGGTCTTGGTGAACTTTTTGCTGGAGGAAAGATGAGAACTCACTTTGAGTTGAGATTCTAAAACGTCTTCCCAAAAATTAATTTTCTAAATGAGATTCTGTTTCATTCAGATGATCATCTCATACTCAGAGATTATTCTTTTGGACTGCAAGTGATCAGTTATTTGTGCCAGCATGACTCATGTGCTTCATTTTCAAGTCTAATTCTTGCTGTGCAAATACACTTGCAAGCTGTGAGTTCTGGTGACCACAGGTCCCCAGAATGTACACTGGAGCTGGTGTATATGAAGAAGTTACTGTTTCCTTGCCTGGAAGGGCCCTGAACTAGCCTCATTTCAAACTCCTCCTTACACTGTGTGGACTTGAGGTTTTGTGGCAGTCCTCTAGGTCTCACCTCCAGTCCCTCACTTGAATTTGTTTTCTGATTCTGCTGTTGCTGCTTCTGTGTGACCTGAGCTCTACTGAATCAAATTTAGAGTCCACAAACTCTCACTTAAAATGAGTCCAACCGAAAAACCTTTCCAGGGCTCATCCACTCATGTCCCTATTGTGACTGGAGCTATTAGCTAAGGAGGGCTGTGGTGTCTGGAGCAGAGAATTAGGGTGACTCAGGCATATTTCTCCCAGGACATCATCTTAACATGCCCACTACAGACAGAAGGTTTGTTCTCATCTTTAAAGGAGGTGGTGAGGACAGATACAGCCTAGAGAACTCCAAATGCTGCTGAAGACAGACTCAGTTCCCCCCAAACATGTGGCACACAGGATGCCTGTCTGTGTGTGGATGGTCTGGCTGCTGGTGTGGTCGATACCTCATGCTATGTAGATATAATAGCAGTTCACTCCATCCTTCTTGGGAGGCTGTGGGTTTTATTTCCTTTAGTTCTCATTTGGTATTGTTTTCTTTACCTCCCCATCTCCCCCACTTGCTGTTTAGTGAGATTTTGAAATATTCCTGTGGAAAGGGCCAACTAGTGATGACAGACTGAGCTGCCACCAGCAGAAAGTGATGTCTAAATGGAATGTGATGTTCAAAAGTTGCACATGAAGTGTGTTGGGAGTGTGCTGGGGTCTGAGAGGTACTGGGCATTGCTGCATTTCCCCCGTGGTTTTTAGGATACCTGCCTGGCTTTCTCAAAAGCAAGGATGCACACTTGCAGCTTGCTGCCAGCTTCCTTAGCTGATTTTCATGCTGTCTGAAGAGCATTCTCACTTCAGTTTGCTGTGTGGAGCTCGATGTGACAGGGCCTCCCTCCCTCAGAGACACCTGCAGAGAAGCAGAAAAGTAGATGTTGACTCTGGGAGTAAACAGGTAGAGGAACTGAGCCCAAAGAGTTTCACTTTCTTGCACTGTGAGATTGGTCTTGTGCTACCTTCCAGTACTTGAAGGGAGCTTACAAGAAAGATGGAGAGGGACTTTGGAAAAGGACATGTAGTGACAGGACAAGGAGGAATGGATTAAAAGTAAAAGAAAGTAGGTTTAGATTAGATATTAGGAAAAAACTCTTTATTGTTAGGGTGGTGAGGCCCTGGCACAGGTTGCCCAGAGAAGCTGTGGCTGCCCCAACCCTGGAAGTGTTCAAGGCCAGATTGGACAGGGCTTAGAGCAACCTGGTCTAAGTGGAAGGTGTCCCTGCCCATGGCAGAGGGTTGGAATAAGATGAGCTTTAAGGTCCCTTCCAATCCAAACCCTTCTATGATCCTGTGATCCTACTACATGGATAACTTTGTGTCCTTCCTCAGTTTGCACAGTGCCTTCCTACCCGGTGTAACCCTTATTTGGTGTAAGGACTGGCAGAACTGAGGCCTTTAAAGACCTGACATGTCCCTGTGGGATGTGCCAGCTGGGAAAACAACAGGAATGTATCAGGAGGTACAAGCTGGAAGGTGCAGTGTTTAAAGCGAGGTTAAGTAACTCTTGGAATAACTTGGCCAAGGTGGATTTACTACACTTGAAGCTGTCAGATCAAGCTGAGTTTATGTGGCCTGATGCAGAGCTTTCTGTGAGAGAGTCGAGTGACTAAATTTGGAGTCCCAGATGCCTAATTTCGCTGTATCAGCCCATTCCTGGGGGCTGACGGGGCTCCCAGAGGAGACCTGCGAGGAGCCCGTGCCCGTGAGCACTTCCCTGCGGTGTCCAGACCCCGAGGGGAGACTGAGCTGAGGGAACCTGTGACAGCGACGTGTTAATGTGATTAATGAGGAGCCCTAATTGTCACGGACAGCCCGTGCCGGCGCAGGGAAGCGCTGCCGAGCGGGGAGAGCATCCCTGGGGACCGGGGCGGCTCCGGCGGGGAACAATGAGCGGGGTTCGGCGGAGCGGCTGTGTGGACGGGATTTAATGAGATTTCCGAGTACTGACAAGAGCTGGAAGTGTTTAATAGCTCCGATTTAAATTATTCATGGCCGGGCGGGGCCGGACCGGGGCTGGGGGGGGGAGCCGCTGGGGCGGCGCGCGGCCGCCAGGGGGCAGCATTGCCCCGCCGGTGGCGAGAATCCCTTTGGATGGAACCGGGATAACGATCCTGGAACAGGGATAACCATCCTGGAACCGGGATAACCATCCTGGAACCGGGATAACCATCCTGGAACCGGGATAGCGATCCTGGAACCGGGATAGTGATCCTGCATCTCAGGATAGCGGTCCTGCATCCTGGGTTAACCATCCTGCATCCCGGGATAGAGACCCTCCATCCTGGAACAACCACCTTCCATCCCGGGATAACCCCCTTCCCTCCCTGGATAACGATCCTCCATCCCAGGATAACGATCCTCTATTCCGGCAAAATGAGTCACCCTCTCACGCCCCGAAAGCGGCTGCAGGCCGAGGGGTAACATCATCACAGAATCACAGAACGCTCAGGAATGGAAGGGACTTGAGAGATCATCCGGTTCCACCCCTCTGCCATGGGCAGGGACAACTCCGGGTAGAGTGGATTGTTGCAAGCCCTGTCCAAACTCGCCTTGAACAGTTCCAGGGACGGGGCAGCCACATCTACATAACACCTAGTCTAAATCTCTCCTCTTTTAGTTTGAAACCATCCCCCCTTGTCCTATCACTGTCTGCCTGTGTAAAAAAATTGCTCTCCCTCTTTCTTACAAGCCCCCTTCAAGTTCTATTGCTGAATACCTGACCTGTTTATAGAGGTTTAGCCCTGAAATGTAGCTCTGGGTTAGCCATTTTGCAGGGGGGGATATGGCCAAGAAGGTGTTCACTCTCGCTCTTTTCTTGATTTTTTTTTTAGGTCTGGTTCCCCTCAAACTCAAATAGCAGCACTTTTCAAATACATACAGTGACCAGACTAGATCTTTCCCCCCCCCTCTTCTATGAAATGCAGATGTTGGTCTGTTTTCTCTTGTTCTCTTATTCAGTAGGAGGTAAGATTTTAACCAGGCTGACAGTGGGGTTAAGCTCAGGCAGGCAAATCCCCCTGTACAGTACACGGCCCCCAAACTGCTTTCCTCTCTCACCCATTGCTTTACAGAGAAGAGGAGTCTTTTGAGGGATGCACTGCTGTATTATAAGTGAGGAATTACTGAGGATGGAGAAATTAAAGCCTTTTAAATATTTAATGGAAGAAGGTTTTCTAAATTATTTAATAGCTTATTATGAAAAATTGCATAAAATGGTTTGGTAATTTATTCTTTACAGAAAGTAGCCTTAAGAAGCATTTTACAATATATAAATATTGGTAGGAAATGCACCTAATTTAAAACCCTATCTTATTCCTACTGTCAAAGGAATTATACAGCGCCCATACAGTTTTCAAATAACTTTAAACCTTTATTGTTTCTGTTCTTGAAACACTTCTCTGGCATAGGGAAATGCTACTGAAAACTGATTTTACTGGAGTGCAGAGGCACAGAGAACAGACTGTGCTGAGACTGAGGCACATCAGATCTGACCATGGCAATTCCTTTCAGATCCCAGAAGCCATAGTCTTTGTTTTGGGCGTGTGGATGCCCTAAATACTGACACAGGGGAGCTGTGTAGCCTCCGGGGTGACTCATATGCAAAGCAGGAGCTGTTCATGGCCAGCCCAGGGGTAAATACTGAGAGCCCTTCCCCTCTCCAATTCCCTCTTCCTTCTTTTCTATATATTTACTGGAGATGGAAGTGGGATTCAGTTGCCCACTGACTAGTCATTGTATAAAATCAAATGAACAGCTCTACTTTCCAAAGTAGTGCAATACCCTAAGAGGAGATAGAGACCAGCAGCAAATACAATGTTCAGAAAACACACAGAAAACGTGGCTTTGCCATGAAAAACCTGGAATTCCTTTTACCCTTATTAACCAAGCGAGCCTCTTGCTTCTGTTCTGACCTGTCTCCTTTATTGACATAAACCACCTGACGTTGGTTTCAGGAGTTTGCCATAATCTCCCCTCAAACAACCCTGTTTTTAAAAGAAATATCTCTACCTGGAAGGCATCAGAAAGCCCCAAGATATGCTGGTGACTGTATCATCTGTCAATTTTGCTGCTTCCATTTAATTAGAATGAGTTGGAATAATCAATATTTCCTTGTCTTTTACAAGTGTTTAACATGTGTTTACAGAACAGGTTACAGCAACGTTAGTATTTACCTGTAGGTGCATCTACACAGGGTTTTATTTTCCTCTCTAATAAAAATTATGGAACAGATAAGCACTAAAACCCAGGTTAGTGTATTGCAGTATTGATTTCTGCAAGAGCATTGTAAGAAAATATTTATCTACCTGTCCTATTATGAAATGGGTAAAAATGTACCACATAACCATTTCAGTCAGTCAATGCTATATCGAAAAGCCTCTTTGTTTGTTCTTCTCAATAGGCCTTTTGAGACACACTTTTTTATTTTTATTTTTTATTTTATGTGTATTTGTGGAAGAAAGGATTAATACAGGATGGTAGTGCTCTGTCTTAAGACATCTCTTTGTCCACATTTTGTTTTAATTACAACTGTTGTGTTGTGATTTTGGCTCAGTCTGCAACTCCACATTGGAAAGCAAAGAGAGAGTAAAATGTGATTAATTACAGTTTGCTGGCCTGGCACCTCTTTAATTCCAGCAATTACTCTATTTTCTCATGGCATTCTGAACAAAAAGGAGCTGTTAAGGCAAGGCTGGACGGGGCTTTGAGCAACCTGGTCTAGTGGAAGGTGTCCCTGCCTGTGGCAGGGGGTTGGAATGAGGTGATCTTTAAAGTCCCTTCCATCCCAAAGCATTCTGTGATTCTATGATTGTGTTGAGCCACGGGCTTCTGAGAGGTGTCTGCCTAGAGATGTTTTGCCCTCTGATGTGGTGGTGTAATTTTGTGTTTCTTAAAAGCAAATTTCTAATTGATCAAAAGAAGAGTGAAATTAAAAGAGTGGTGGAGAAGATGAGAAAAGGTTATTGTCACCTCTCCGTAGTGAAGACCACATTATTATTACTCTCACAAATTGCACTGTGTCGTGCTTTCTATAGCAGAAGGTCAAGCTGCGCCCAGGGATAGAAGTGAGAGAACAAATATAAACAACAAAAGCAAAGAGACTCAAATGTCTATAAAAGGGAGTGTTTGAGCTGGTTATTCTGTGGAATGTGTGTCAGTACTGCTGCACAAGGGTCTCCATGTAATGATTTCAAAGGGTAACTTCTGGGTACAGGTGGGCTGGGTGTGAGAGGTGATGCTGGAAGCAAGAGGAGACAGAAGTGTCAGAGGGTGCAGCAGTGCACTGATCACACAGACACACTCCTGTGGATGTGACCCTCTGCTCCTGAGGCAGCCACACTCCAGGGCCTTGGCCAAACTTTTATGAAGACAAAGAAAGATTTTTTTTTTCCCCTTTCTCTAATAATCTCTGGTTCATACTGTTAGAGGCTTCATGTAATCATGTGGAAATGTGTTTGCACTATGGTGGGGCCTTAGACCTTACAGCTTTCACAGCATTTGGGTAGCAAGAGGGCACATGGTTATAAAGCCCCAGCAAGCTGCATGTTCTGTTTGTGATTCCTAGTACAGTGAACTCTGCCTTTAGTTAATGCAGTGATAATTCAGAGCTGCCTTACCACAATTTCTCTGTGTTCTTGGAAAGAATAGAGCAATACAACTGCTGTCTTCTGCCCTGGATTGCACTGTAGATGGCACTGTGAAACAATGATTTTGGTTACAGAGATGTATTTTACAGCACCATTCCAGACGTTAATTGCAGTGTAATATGGCTTTCTTTCTAGGTCCCCAAAGTGAAGGAAAAATTCTGAGATGCAGAAAGTCTTATTTGCTGCCGCAAATGGGAATCTGGAATAACTATGAAAAACACACTGAAATAATTGTGTTTGACTGGAACAAAATTCTTACAAAGTCCCCAAGGTAAGAGCACTTTTTATCTTTCAAATGACACTGAAGATTTGCTGTTCTGGTGAGCAACAATATCCACTTGAATCCAATAGAGAATGAAGGCTTGACATTTCTAGAAGCAGCAGCCCACTGACGCTGAAGGGCTCAGCACCCCTTGCTGCATCTGTCTGCCAAATTTCATTTTTCTCCTGCCTTTTCAAAGATCCTCTTGTATTTCTTTACATTGTCAGGCTGAGAACTTGAGTCCTGTCTACCTGTAAGGCAGACCAAAGTCTGAAAATGTATCATTTCAATGGTACTGTCTGCTTTTAGCAGCCTTTCAGTTTGGATATAACTAAGTTGATGCTTGGTAGTGATACACTTATTCCTGGACTTGAATATTCTTGCAGCGGGGTAAGGTTACCCTGTTACCCTGATGAACCCTGGTTTCACATTCCCTGTCTAACATCACAGTATGGCTTCATAATCTGGGAAAGCTCTTGAAATTATTTCAGCACACAACCATTTCTACTGAGACCAGTTTTGCTCCTGCACTGGGAACAGTGGGAACACCTGGGTTCACTTAATTGCTGAAATAGCAGCTGATAAGCACACAGTGCATGATTTGAGACTAAATACCTGTCCCTTCCATTAACTCCTACCAGTAATGGCATGTTCAAAATACCTGATCTGTGGTATTTAATTCCATGGGTTAAATCCTGCTTTCAGACACACCTCAGGAAATCTGTAGGAAAGTTCCCGCCTTTGTTATGATACCACAGAGTGAAACCAGAGCTGAGGTCTCTGCTATTTGGATCAGATTCCAGTGTTTGCATTTAGAGCAACAGACAGATGGGATTGCAGGATGAGCAGATGATGACATCCTATTTAGTGATAACTGGTGCATGAGCTGTAAGCTCATGTATGTTTCTCATGGAGAGTAAGAAAACTAAGATTAAATTCATCTGTCTCCTCAGGAAAATGAGGTTCAGTTACCTGGGAAAGAAATGGTACATTGATTTCAGAACTTACTAGGCAGTTTTCTTAGGCTAATATTGGATCACCAGTAATAATAACATTTATGCTGGTTTCACAGTGACTCAATCCCATTAGCTGCAGTGGCATTATGTGGTTCAGCTGGATGCAAGAGGTGAATTAGGTTCAGCTGCTCTGAATTAGCCTGGGAGTGCTCCATAAGAGGGCACTCACAGGGTAGGCAAGGACTAGTGATGTCTTTATTTTCTGAGCTGTAAAAGACCCTCAGCGTGTTCCTTCCTGTACTGGTTCATTTGCATTCAGGGTGGCAACACTGGGCTTGATATAGAGCACCATCTTAAAGCCAAAAAAGGTACCACATTGTCAAATCAGTCTTTAAAATGTGGGTTCTTTACATGTAATCTTTACATTCTGAGATTTGTAGACATGGTGAGCTCTTTATTAATGCTAATTGTGTAATTTTTAAAAAAAGTTTGTAGGCTGGAGTAAAGTCTATAAGGACAGCTGAAGATGCTGGGGTTTGCACCAATGTGTAAAACAGTATTTGTTGCTAAGATATGTTTACATGCAGCAGACTTTTTGTCTCTTGATTTTTGATATTAGTAAGTGCTTTTGTGATTTGTTTGGGCTTTATTAAGATTCTCAATAAGGGAACAATATTGTTTTATGAAGTGTGAAAGTGAAACTTATGCAAGCACTACTAAATGAGGAAACATGGCCTCTGCTTTGGTTTTCTTTGTAGATGTTTATCAAACTTAATATCCAAGTGCTTCACCTGGCTGTGACAGTAGAGCTGTCTAAGGCATGAATTGTTTCTTTTTTTTTTTTTTTTTACTATCCCTGTATTCAACACTTGAATATTGGGTTAACTGAATAGTCTCAGACATTTTTAAAGATAAACAGATAAATTATTTGGAACATACTTGGAAGAATCAGAACTGGAATCCGCTGGGGGAAGAAGTTCCCAAAGGACTTTTTGGTGCAAATAAATATGCTTGTGATAGACTTGTCCAAATCCCAGTATGTCGATTCACTGCAGACTAACATCACTGCTATGAAAGCAGTATTTAGTTCAATTTATGCAAATCTATAAATTGCCTTTAATTAATTTGATGTATTCCTGCTTACAGAATTTGCTGAAAGTGTGAAGCGTGGTATCTAAGGGTTCAACTACATAATGCCTGTTTATGTATCACACAAGTAATAAATCATCATAACTGAGTTTAAGAAGATGATTAGATTCCCTTTCTATATGATGAATGGCAAAACATAAGCCATTGAGGGATTTAATTGCAGATATTTGCCGAAGAATTACTGAGGATTTGTGATCTTAGGTCTAACGCTAAGACTAACAACATGCACTTTCTTTAGAACAAGTGTTTTCTGAAATGCAGTTTTTAACACCCTGGCAGAGAAGTGAGTCCTTGCATATCTGACTGAGGTGCTGGTTTCATGAATGTTTAACCCTCAACAAACCTACTGGAAAGGAAAGCTCACAGATGTTGTGTGACTGGGAGGCCCAGCCAATTCCTACACACGGTTACATGGGAGCTGGTACCTTTAGCAAATGTGTCCTGAGAAGTGTTAAGTAAAAATGACATTTTTTTCTATGATTGGGGCAAGTGCAGTTTAAAAATAGTAGTACAGCTTATATTTACATTTGAGTGTGGAGGGATCTTAATAAAAAACAACCCACCCTTTATCTCAGATTCATAGAAATGTATTGCTCATAATGTGTTATTATAAATATGTGTTTGTGGGTAATGTGACGTGTGATAGACATTGTTTTGCTTCTAATTATGAAACATTATTAACAAATAACTGATGCCAACTAAATCATGAATATGATTTTATCACTGTTGTCTTGTAATAAGCCATATTGGTTATTCTTCAACATCGTCTCAGCTTTCCTTCCCCGCACCATTTTTATGTTATTCCCTACATACATTGTTCTTTCACTCAACTGCTTCCTTTTCTGCCTCCAGGATGAGATTCTGTGCCAAATCAATGCTTCTCTCTGAGTGGCTCTTTCTGGTCTATGTGTTAATGGTCTGCTGTAAATTGTTGTCCGCCTCTAGCCACCATCCCCGGGGGCACACAGGTAGGAGCTTTTAAACTCATTATGTGCTACTGAGACCAATTAATACCACTTGCAGCATGTTAAAGCCCACTTTTTAGCAATGGATAATTGATGAGGCTGTTGACAGCATGTTATAATCAGTGCGATAGGTTAAAAATATAAAACCAAGAAAAAAATGAGTTATTGTAAATTTTCATGGTTTTTCTCTAATAATTTTATGTACTGAAGCTCACCAGACAGTTTTTTTGAGTGACTTCGTGACTGCTAGGACTTGGGGGTTTGTTTGTGTCATTTTGCTTTATCTGTATTGGGATTTGTGTCATTTTGCTTTATCTGTATTGGGATTTGTTTGTGTCATTTTGCTTTATCCGTGTCCGAAGACATTTTGAAATGTATCTTTATCTTCTCCCTCTTAATCCTGTCATTATCAACTGACTTTACAACAGTGTCATTGGCTTTGGTGGGCAATAGATCAAAGCCTTCAGACTTATCTTAGTCAGTTCTTTCACTGAGTAACACAAATTCTGAACAGTGCTTTAGACCAGCTTGTGATGTGCTCCTTCTTTTCCTAACTTGCATAGTGAGGCAACCAGAAAGATCTCGCATTTAAGAATATGTACTATTATAGTAGGGAATTATCTATGAGGCATAATGTGTTATCACATTACAAGTGACTGAAATAGCTCAGAATAAGCTGGGTTGGCTTTATGGAGAGATATCAGACTGAATCTCTGGAGCAACATCTCTGTTAGGATCATGCAGACACGTCAGTTTGAAAGCAGAAAGAGAGAGAGATGTACCTGTGCCAGTGAAAAGTGGAAGCCCTAAATAAAATGGGGTAGCTGTGCTAAGGTTGTGTCACCTTTGATCCCAGGAGAGAAATAAATTAACAAAATACCTCTTTGAGCACCACTTCTCAGGAGAGGCCAAAATCCTGGCTGCAACACCGTGATGATGCCTGAATTCTCAGCACCATAGTCACCTTCATGGTGGCTTGGGGACTTCAGCAAGTGTTGCTGTTTGTCATGTAGTTTTATTCTTAAATTAGTCCTAGAGTCCATATGTAATGTTCTTAGCTCTGAGCCAGACTCTTGTGGTTCCAGGTCTAATGTTAGCATCCACTCCAGCTCAGCACTAGGAAGTGGGGATGCATTTCTTAAGGCTCCATCCTCCAGATGAGACAAACTATTGATCTCTTTCCTGGCTGCTTCAAGTGGTCATCTAGGTGGGAGCTGAAGGCTCCTCACGTGCTCTCCAAAATGTCTTCAGTCCTGGCAAGCAGGACTGACTGTCCTGCACAGAGATGCTGTGTCTGTATCTACGTGCTCAGAGCACATCAGCAGTGGGTGTCTCTGAGAGCTACCAAAACCACCTCCCTGCCTTACCCCATCACCAGCTCTGTGCTCCCAGGTGCTGTGCAGCACTTGTATGTGTTTGCCATAAAATGCAATCACAGACTATGGAGAATAACGGGAATGTTTTAGCAAAAGCCCAAAGAGTGATTCCAGTGAACAGAGTGTTGGAGGAGGATCCGTATTACTGCTTTGCAGGGATCTTTTATGGAAACTAGTTCAATTACTTCAATGAGGAAGGGGGTTTATGCACAGTGACAAGTTAATTAGGCCCTCTTGACCTTTCCTGTAAACAACTGCTGCTTAGCAAAGCATTTCAGAGCTGACTACACAGAAAAACCTGGAGAACAGCCTTCTGCAGCATTTGTCATTTAGGGAAGAGTCTTGTCAGAGGGAATGATATTTTTGTCTTTTCAAGATGCACTTTGCATTTGTCATTAAGGGAAACACCTGTAATAGGGCGGTAGTGATCTTGTGTTGTGGGCTCATATGATGAACACTTATTATGTATTATGTAAATTATGACAATTTTTTTTACATAACATTTCAGAATGCTTGACCGCTTACCTACAGTTGACACCAGGAATTCTTTCCACCGTATCAGAGAGGTTCCATAAAACACAGTGAGGCTGCTCGACTGTTAAGCAGTTTTGTGCACTGATTTCTCTGGGAGGCTAAAGAAAGGTTCTGCTCTTCCTGACTACTTTGGTCAGATTGTGGAATTATTTTTCAAATGGACACCCTTGAAGCTGGAGCCATCATGCACCTTTTTAGACTATGGTGTCTTGTTCTTCCCCAGATGTGAGTTTCCCTCATCCCGTCCCACTTTAGGGTTCCATGTGTTAGATGAAACAGTTATCCCATTTTTGATTCTCCAACTCTCTGTCTGACATGTGGTACCACAGAACATTTAGAGGGCTTGAGGAGCTCTCCTCAAGGGGCCAGTGTTTCCCAGCCTCACCTTATCTTTGCTGTTTGACACAACACCTAAATAGGCCTTCTAACATATGATCAAATCTGTGCTGGAATCTGTTGTTTGAGCAAGATGTGTCCTTGTTCGTCAGGAAAACAAATAATTCAGAGCTTTCAGCACAGCCTGTTTTGTGGAAAGCAAATAATTAGCCTCATTTGTTTAATAAAATTAGCATGTTCTTGGATGGCAATTGAGACAAAATTTTTGCAGTCAACAGGCAGCATTAACACTTTTCAAAGTAAAAGGTGCAGAAGCACATAAGAGGGATGAATTCAAGCTTTATGTTTGATGCTTTGTCTGGTGTCCCTTGGATCAAGCAGCTGTAACCTGACAGGTACATGCTGAGGTGGGATGCTGCTTATGAGGCAGGAGGTGCTGAGCCTGGGATACTTTAGGGGGAGCTGGTTTTTAAGAACATGTTGTGCCTGCTTCTGGCAATCAGTGTGTCTCAAGTGATGTGCTTGACACCGTCAGTACCTTAGAATCAAATGCGTAATCACTACAGCCAAGAAACTGTATTAATTAAGAGCAGAAAATAGAATTTAGATGAAAATAGGGATTGACTTTTTCTTTTCAAAATACAACCATTTTTAAGGAGCCTAATCCGATAAAAGACAATTATTGACTTGGGTCATGTTAGATGGTGCCTGAAAGAATAACATTCTACAGCTGTCTCTGCAATATTCAGGCAGGAATAGAGACTAGATCTTAAGGACCCAATAACCATCTTGTTTCTGAGAAGTGGGAGAGAACACCACTGAGCAACCCCTTTGACAAAGGGGGCCTCTTCACTGTAATAAAGTGTAAGGCAGACCTGGTTCTTTCTTTTGTTCTGTGAAATATTCACCACCATCAAATGACTGGTAGGGGAGAAAGAGACTGTTCGATCCTGCCAAGGCAATCCTGCCATTGCTTTGCAGAACTTTGGATCTCAAGCCCAGCTTGGAGGACGCAGCCTGTTTTTAATTGGAACACTGTAATTGCTTTGACTGGCAGAGTTAACCAGGCAAAAAGTAGGGAAGAAATGTTCCTTCTCATTACCATTGGATTGTTGAAGATGCTGCTTATGCAGATTATTCCAGCACCCTCCCTGTACATCTGTGTGGAGAAGACAAGTCAGAATATTCGTCTGACTTTGTTGCTCTGAATTGCTTTTCTGAAGAGTTTTTCTTTTGCACTAACAATAGCCAAGGGAAGCATAAGCACCAACCTTACTATAGCTTTTGGGCAGTATTTCAGGCTCCTGGACTACCTAATACCAATATAATGATCAATTCTATGCTGTGCTGGATGAAGCAACATACATTTAGTAGCAGAAAACATTTGTTTCTGCCTCACTGCTGTAAGTCAAAATCCACAAATGAAGAAGCATTGAAAAGACACTTTGTCAGGTCAGCTCACGTGGAGGCTGGACTTGCAGAACATCAGTTGGTACAGCCAGCTGAGCAGTTTCTGCCATGGATTACCAGTGCAGCTTGGCTTTTTTGAGGCTGCTTGTTTTACATGATGATGCTCACCTGAAGTGCTTCCAGCTGCCTGCTGCTTGTTGAAAGGTCTAGATTTTTGAGAAGTCCATTATTATTAGTATTATTAATATGCCTGGAATCCATATATTTAATGAACATCTGTAGCTTAAAGCAGAGCCAAATTGGTTCACATTTCCCTTTTCTTTGTAATTTCAAGTGAAGAGTTCAGTGATAGCCAGAATGGTTTGCTTGCTCACTGCAGCTGCAGGATGATGGAGATCACGGGGATAAATCACAGTGTGTGGGTGCACTGGGACAGCTTGGTCTTTTAGCCATCTGGAAGAATGAGTAGCAACTTTGTTTCCTGGAGTTTTCCCCTTGTTGCATCGCAGACAGTTTTATTTATGGGCTTATCAGAGGTTAAAAGGGAGAAGTCTAAAAATGGCAGTGGCAAGCAAATATACATGACCCCACCAAACCTAGTGACCCTTCTAACACCCTGGGGCATACACACCTCATGGCCCTCTGGTAGGGAATGAGGGAGGAACAGCAGCCCAGAATAGGTGAGGTGTCAGTGTGGGGTGTGTTATCAGTCAATCAAGCATCAGGTGATGAAAAAATGAACACCACACTTCCCCTGAAGGATGAATAAGGAGTTCAGTGGTGCTGTTGGACTGGGCTCAGGGGCTGAGTGGCAGCTGGGCGTGTGTGATTATGGGAACATCCAGCAGAAGGTTGTTCCTTTATGCACAAAATAGCAGCTCATGCTGAGGAATGTATCAGACGCTGGTTTGGTCTGCAGCACCCTCCAAACATGCTTATATTTTTAACTCTGAGTGTGAACTGTCATCATCAGCTGGAATTCAGACCTCTTGATCATGCTTTTAGTTTCAGGTGGTCCTGTAGCAGACTGGATTGTTCCCCATCGATTGCAGTTTTTCACAGCTTTAAGGACTTTTTTTTTCTCTACTTTTCAGAACTTTAGGGACATATTCTGTCCCCACTGGAGTCAGAGGAAAAATTCCTTATTTACACAAGCTCCAGGATTTAATCTGCTTAAGGGAAAACTGTGTGTCTGAAAAACGAAGTTTAGTGTTAGAAATATTGCTGCTTTCAAGGAAACAGGGAAACCAGAAAACTCAGTCTTCTTGTTCTCCCCTTATTTTTGGTTTGGAACGTCATTCTTCCTAGCAGTGCTGTTTGGCAGCCACGGGCTGGATTCCCAGTTCCACCAGAGGGCCCTGCAAGGCCGTGGAAGGGGTTCCGGTACAAAGCCACTGCACTGATTTAAAACCCAACTCTGCATTTTGCTAACTAAAATTATGAGTCCTTTGTATCTCAACGGGTCAGACATGGTTACTGCACAATAAGCTTTAGCCCTTTGTTCTATTTAACTCCTTTTATGTCTTAATGTTTTATTCAGTGTGCTATTTATGTGGTTTATTATCCAGCTTCTAAATATAGGGCTGCTACAATATACAGCCCTGACTGTAATCTCTTCAAGTAATAAGGTAGGGAAAGCAATTCAGTTGAGAAATAGGTTCCCTTTAAGTCAAAAGGAGCAGAATTCTCCCTGTGAAGTTTGCTTTTGAGGAGAAAAAAAACCAAACAAACACATAAGAAATTCTTATTATTTTCTCTTTTTATTTTTCTTAAATAACTCTCAATATATATGACACCAAGTCAGTGTTGATTTAATCTTTTATAGGGTAAAATGTAGCTTCTGGTGTCATTTTTCATGAATGTACACTGTGAGTGGAATGTGATTGTATATGAAAAGATGTGTATATTCCAGGGAGATGGGGTGGAGGAAGATTACAGGCAAACCAGTGAATGAGCAGGTTTTGTGTCAGATTTCACTGTTTCAAAAGTGGGGGGGACAAGTTCTGTAACTAAAATAAGATGGAATCTCATTTGATGCAAATACTGAAGCCCAGTGTATCAACCTGTAGAGCAGGAGGCTGAAACCAAACTCTTTCCTGCAGTATCAAAATGACTTTATTTTAAAGCTATTGGGGAAAAGAATGTGAAAATACAGCCTTTATTTTATTTATTTTACATCGACAGCATAATTTTTTTATATAGCTGCCATCTGCAGTAAATTATAATCTTTAGATTCCATTGACCAAAATTATAACCAGGAAAGCTTTCTTTACTCTTTTCTTCTAAATGTACCTCTCCTAAAGTTAGAATTGATTATAGAAAAAAATTTTGCATTGAAAATGGTTAGGCTTGTGTTAAAATGTGGAGAAAGAAACGGTCAGATAGGTGTAAATCCACAAATAAAATGGATGGAAAATATCTTGTCCTCAGTGTTCATTTGGGTGAAGTGATGCAACAAAAAGTGGAACATGCTTTGTTCTGGGTTTACATGAAGGTCAACACACAGAGTCCTTGAGAGGATGGATACTTGAGTGATGAAGGCAATAGATTAAAATATAAAGGACTTGCATTGAATTCTTTGCTCTGAAATGATTAAAAGACCTGCCTAAGATGAAGTCCTGACCCCACTGAAGCAGGAGGTTGTGATTCTTCTGTGATTTAGTTTCCAGCCTACTCCGGATATGTCATATGGTTTTTGGTCCCAGCAGAAAAGTTAGACTTCATAGTTATGACTTTATTAACGCTTAAGCCAGTTATTCTTACAGAATTCATCATTCAGTGCTTTGCAAATCACTGCCATTTTGAGGGATGGAAAGTGCTTTAGGGCCTGTTCTGCTATTGATCGGCTCGTCTGTGCTCAGTGCCTGGGCTGCACTGCCACAGCCTTACAATAACATCAATTGTGATGGCAGCACAGGGCCTGTCCCAAACTTACAGTCCCATTTCAATGGAATTGTAAGGCCTTTCATCCCAAATGAGTGGCTGCACAGGCTTGAATAAAAGCCCATGGAAATGGGTAGCAGTTTCTGTTGACTTGCTGACTTCAGCTCCGTGTCTGGTTTTGTCTGTGCTGCCAGGGGAAGCGTGGCTCAGAGGCGGACTAGGGCATGCTGACCCTTGGTGTTGGTTTTCCTTTGCCTGGCTGTAAGTGGGTACAAAACATTTACTCTGCATTTAAGAGCAGGAAGTTAGGTCCCATCCTTGGCTGTAGCATCCATCGTGCCCCACCTGTGCCCAGCCCACTCAGACCCCATGAAGAAGCGCTCTGCTCTGCTCTCCTGCCAAGCACAGTGTTTCCCCTGCCAGAGAAGCTGCCCTTTGACTTGAACTTTATGGTGTTGATCTGTCTGGTTTCAAGGATGTGTTTAAGCAAGCATTTCTTCTTGGGAACCAGAAAATGTTTAATTAATAATGGAAGAATCTGGAGATGGAATTTTTTTATTTTTTACTATCATTTAAGTGTTTTGTTGGCGGAGCACCTCTGGATTGCTGCCGGTAGCCCTTTGCTGCCTGTTTTTCAGTGCTTGGCAGCATTCTTGCATTCCTTCAGGAGAGTGACAACTGATAGTGGACAATGGATTCTAAATCAGGAGATTAAAGATGTCTTGTAGGGTTCAGCAAGGTAATCTCTCCTCATCAGACTGGAGATGGAAGCTGCACCTGACATTCATTATCTTCCAGCGTAGCAATCTCTAACAATACCTCCAGAAATGACAGAAGTTATGAGTGGAGAATTCTAGGATCAACAGTTCTATTGCCTAGTGTGTGACCAACCTTTATTTAATTATTTCCTTTTTTTATTTCCACTTTTTTTTTTCTCCCTGATGGACATCATCCATATGCCTTGCAGTCCAGTGATGATAAGTAGTCTTTTGATTTGTGTTGTTACTTTAACACATAATGAACATGTAAGTCTGAGGCAGGGTTTCTCTTAATGTTATTTACTGTTTACATCTTCCTGATGTCAGTTTATAGCTGTGTTTCCTTAAAGTACCATCTTAAGAAGCAGTGAATATTTTGGAATAAGCAGAATTCTTTTACTGTCTTTTTTTTCTTTTTGGCACAGAGACAAATTGTTGCAAATTAGCTCGTGTGGAATGGCAGGATCTCTGTGTAGCAGATGAGGATTGTGTTAGCAGCTGTTTGTAGGATGTTGCATCATGTTGGATATTCTTGCCTGATTGCAAAGTGAGTGATTGTAACCCAAAATATGAATGTATCAAGGTAGTCTTTTGTGTGCCTCTCATTTTCAGGTTGGGTGAAAAAGCTTAGAGCACTTCTTGTGCTCTCTTACATCTCTTCTTCTATAGCTCCCTTTTCCCTTGGGAGATTTCCTTCTATATAGCAGGAAATAGTGTTGACAGGGAGCACACTGTCCTTCCTGCTTCATGCTGTCCCTGGATGGGACACAAAGATGAGGGGGTTCAAGGACTCTAGGGTGGCATTAACCCACTTGGTTAGAGAGTATCTTTGAGCAACTAACAGCACAAAAGGGGAGAGAGGAAGTGTGACAGTCCCTCACTCATAGCTATCACCTTTGTAAGGCACCAGAATGGATCCAGAGCTTTTCCTACTTCAGTGTCCAGCACAATGAAAGACAAAATCTCTTAAAGTGCATGGAAATACCTATTTTCCTTATAAATATGTATTTACATGTCTTTTATCTATGCTACATGCCACACACAATTTCAAAGTATCAAGGCTTTCTGTCACATTTCCCCCAATCCCATTGATATGTTGCACTGTCTGGTGATATATTAAAAAGTATATTGAGGGACTGAAAGTTATGGAACCAGATTATTGCACTTCATGAATAAGCAATAGTTGTGCAAACGCTCTCCCTGTCTCAGTTTTGAATGAGGCACGATAAATAACTTGTCCAAAGGAATGGTACCTGTTTTCTTCTGGCTTGCCATGTTGAGAAGGTGCCCTCTTGAGAGGGGATAAGAAGGAAGATCTTAAAACTGTATGTCATCACTGACATTTGCTACTTACTTAAGATTGTCTTTAGAAAATGTAATTTAATGAAAATATTAAAACCGAGTCAAAATATAATTTAAAAAAGTGAAAATTATGTCAGTTGGCATAACTCACCCCAGCAACATGAATATCTGGCACAAACTGTGAATATGCTAAAGATTTCTGTCTATTGAGTCCTTTCAGCAGATGTTGGTATTCCTCCAATTAAAAAAAATAAACCAAAACAAAAAAACCCACTCCTTCAAACTCAATCAACTGAAATTTCTCATCTAAAAGAGTTTGAATATAGAAAGAGATCCCTTCTGTTCTCTTCATGCACCCTGTTGGAGTTGATACTGTTGGATCACCAAGGAAAAAAAATGTAACTGATAATTTTATTTTCAGAGTATCTAAGTGCATCTTGCTTAAAAAAGAAGCCTGATTGCTCTGGAAGTTGTCCTTTGGGACTGTCACTTGCTTGACTGCATGTCCAGATGAGTTGTCTGGTTCTGGGAGTGCCTGCTGATAATAGAGTTTAATAATTTACTTGCATTGAGTTAATTTTTCAGATTTTGTTCTTCATCCAAAGTTTCAGAAATGAGGAGGGAACACAGTAAAATCTACTATCAGAACTATGCTTGGATTTTTGTGGTTGTTTGAACTGTATAGGGAAAAGCCCTATTTTGACATTTCAGTTGGGAATACTGTAACAGATGTTTTATATTTCTCCCTGCACCAGACATTATTATTACTGGAAATACAAAAAAAAATTGCTGCCCTCAGCAAAATGTAATTTACTGCAAGGGATGCCACAGTCCCCAAACAAGGAGCCAAGATAATTAGTCTACAACTGAAAAATAAGTCTGCTATGCTAATGTAGTGAAACATCCTTTTATCAGACTGTATCACATGGTAGTTTGTGCCAAGCTAGAGAGAAACGAGAGTTTACTCTGAAAACATGTCCTCTTCTGGGGGAACAAATCTAATCCAGCAGTGACTATGCAAAGCATTTTCCTGACCCTTCCCCAGTATCAAGGGATTTGGATTAACTGAATTCTGGATCAAAACCAAGACCTGAGTAGGGGTTTTTGCAAAATCGTTTCCATTTTTCTTTCTGCTGAAACAAGAACTGCATCAAAATGACATTAAAAAGAACTATGGCTGCAGAATGACCAGTTTATCAGGTGATTCAGCATTCTCTCTGTATTGCCTCTCAAAAAAACCGAAAGGGTCTTTGCCCCCAGATTGGGCAGTCTAAATGTGATATATGCTGGAGTAACTCCTTTGGCAGCCAGACTCACTGAAACCAAAGCAATACAAGGTGTTTTTTCAGCAGCATGAGCTGCTTTACAAGAGAAGTGTGATTGTTCTCATTTAACAGACAGGGGCTGAAGCATGTGTGCATGGTGAATGTCTCTGTGTCTTGGGAGCAAATTGGACTCTGTTGCAGAACAGAGCCAGAGGTCATATTTAGATTGCCTTGCCTGGGACTTGTTGGCGGGGCTACTATTTATGCAAACAACACAGAGCAGTACTTAAATACCATCATTGCACCGTGCTGGCAGCTACAGCGAAGGTACACACCTGACAGAGCTGAGAAGTGACTGGTAAGCTCCTTCCCAAAATTATTTCCAGTGTTTCTTGGTCCAGAGTCTGTCAGTTGAGTTGGTCAAAAAGCAATGCAAAGGGATGGCATTTATTCTTGCAGTTATCAGCTTTTGCTCACTGTATTTTTTTTTAATGGGCTATGACATGAGCTTTCATTCTGAGATCTGCTAGATAATAAATAGTATTAATGAGGTTGTTCCTTGATCAAGGGAAAAACGCAAGATGTGTAATGATAAATGTGGTCAGTGGACAAGCAATAGAAAGAGGTCTGGTTTGTGACAGCATCAGCAGAGGGTTGTACTGAGACAATGGATATTTCTAACTGCCACTGCTCTTATGTCAGTGTGTCCACTAAGAACTGGTTTGCCACTTGCCTGTGGGGGATGGGGGATCCTTCTGTCTCAGGTGAGTGATGTAATAGTACAGTCACTGTGTATGAATCAGCTGATCCTCATTTCATGAAAAGCCAGGTAACACCAAGGTATCTGGAGTGGAGGGGGGCAGCATGTACTGACCTCCAGCAGAGGAGGAGTCATTGATGTTATAAGATACTTTAAATAAAGCATTAAACAAAGAATTGATGAATATAAAAATAAAACAGCACAAAACACAAAAGGATGAATGCTGCGCTTCAATAAGAGTGTGTGTCAAGAAGAGCATCCAGTTGCAAAGTTCTCTCTAGGTTAATGAGAGCTACTGACTGTTTTTTGCATAAGTCTGATGACTTCAGCTATCTGCTTTGTGAAAGGAAGATAACATAGGGGTGATTGATAGAGTGAACAGGACATGACAATCTTCAAGGAAGAAGAAAAGCAGAAATCACTTTCAGTGGAGACAGTTTCTTATGATGTCACTGAGCACTTGATAAGCCAATTGAAATTCAAAAATAACATTTAAATTACTGAATGATGAAATGAGAGGAAGATAAATAGGTCTGTGCTAATGATTACATAACCTCTTCATTAGAATCAGAGATTAAATAATGTACTGTACATTTTCAGTCAAGTCTTCTCTCCTGTAATCAAACAACTGTTAAAGCTTAAAATGCAGTTTAGCAGAAACCTGGTAGAAACGTGCAAAGGCTCAGATTATTCTTCATGTTAGGTGCTATGCAAGTCTCGTCTATGCAATGTTTGTATTTGTGTGCAAATTACTAAAGCTTTAGTGCAACACTTAACTTTTTTAACAGGTAAATGGGCTTTTTGTTCTTTGGTATAGGGGCAAATCAGGGACATCTGTTTACCCACGAAATGTAACTATCCTAAATTAGTCCTTCTGAAATTAAGCTCTGAGAGTGTCCTGGGCTTGGTCTTTTGCTCAGACAGAACTGAAATATAAAATAAAGGCAGGTACACTTGCAGATTCTCAGTAGAAGCTGGCTTGGTGCCTGGGACAATGTATACTGTGTAATCACAGGGCAGCTCCAAGTTTTGCCTATGATTCCAGGAGAATATTATTCATAGAATCCAGGCCTTGCTATAGGGTGGAAGGATTCTGATCCTGCTTTTCAGGCAGGTTAACTGTGCAAGGAAGACCCAGTATGTCAGGCTTTCCAAGTGCCACACAAATCCCAAGATAAGCAAAGTTATACTCAGTAGTCAAACCAGATGAAACATGAATTACGATTTTTCCATTCTGTCGATGATGTACTTGAGTGTCAAGTATTGGTAAGTGATGTTTGTTGGGCCACAGTTCACAGTTCTTTGGTGTCTCCCATATACCAAAGAAAAGCATCATCCCCTTCTTTGTTGACTGTTGCACTACTGCTGCTCCTTGGGAGAATTCTGTGTAGTGAGATTTAAAGACAGATTAAAAATGGATTAATTTAAAAGTGGATTAAATGATCATTTTATGTTGCTTGTAGTAATTTTACAGTAAATATGAAAGTATGAAAAATACATAGAGAAACAAGAGTCATTCTCATCAGCATCTCACAGTCTCACAAAGCAGAGTGCTGATTGTGCAGCTAAACTGCTGAGGAAAGCTTTGTCTTTTCCAATCTCCTAGTCCTAAGTCAACCCACTTCCCCCTGCTTCCCTCCCATTCTCCTTGATTTGGAGGAGTTCTTGCCTGTTGATGTCTTGCTGCAGAGTCCTATTAGCATCAGAAATTTATCTTCTTCATAAATTGCCCTGTAAACTGCACCTTGACAATCTGAGTTGGCTTTAAATTGTTGTCACTGCCTCTGCTTCATCACCCACCAAGTAATGATGTTGATAATGAAAATGTTATGCTATCATTTACAAATTCTGAGCCCCTCTGTTATCTGTGAGGGAATGCTAAGTAGATAGAGTATCAGTCTCATTTTGCTCTACACATTTATATTCTGAGCTCCCAAGTACCTAAACAAAGCAGATACAGGCTTTTAAAGCCAGATTTAACAAGATATTTAGATACCTATCGTGGCAGATTAGCAGTCAGTAGGATTTTTCAAATGTGTGTGTTCAAGGTAGTCGCTGAACTTCCATTTTAACTGCAATGAAATTTCTAGATTTGAAGACTTTAAATCTGTGCTGGTACAAGCTGAGATCCTGCATGTTACAGGGCTCTGTGTAACCACTCCTCTGTCAGCTCCAGTATCTTAAAACAGCTAAACAGCTGCAGAGATCGAAGCAGATCAAGTCCGTAGAGGGATTTCACAGTCAGCACCAGGAAAAAGCTGGAGTACAGGTGCCTCTTTTGTCCTCGCCCAGAAGGAGCAGACTGTTACAACGACTTCTTGTTCAGCACCTGCTTTATTTTACTTTCTCTGAAAACTTTTGTCTCAGATGGCATTGACAGCAAGGTGCAGAATGAGCATCAGTCTGACAGTGCCTCACCTCAGCCCTCGTTAGCCATCGATCTCTGCTCAAGTGCTCTCTGCTCAGCCGCCCCACTGGATGGCAGCAGCAGAACACAGCCACGGATTCCTTTTCTGCCTGAGTAGTGGGACTGTCCAAGTTAGAACATATTCTCCCAGCTTTTTACGTGCCTTTCTCTCTGCTTAATCTTCTGTTATTTACCTCTGTGTTTCCAGGAGAGGCGCAGCTTGGTCTCCAGTTTCCTGTTCTCAGTGTCCAAGAACCTGTGTTGCTGTTCCACATCTTCAAAGACCCAGGGTGAGGTCAGGCAGTGAGTAGGTGATGTGCTCATGGACCTGGTGTAGGTCACACTGCAGATATGACCAGCTCAGCTTGCTGATTTCAGGTAGAACTTTACCTGGAAAGAGAAATGAAACTGGGCATGAGCATTTGCTTTCCAAGCTTTATTAGGCTCTATCAACAGCAATTAAAACAGGCAGGTATTTACTGCTGGATAGCATGGACAAATAATTTAATTTCCTACTGCCTAAAAACTGATCCTCATCTTAGCAGGACTTGTAATTAGGTTTGACCTTGAGCAGTCTTGCATTCCTCATGTTACTTGAAGCAGTATATGAATTTTTGAGTCTATTTAAAATGTAAATTATGTTACTCGAAATTGTTAACAACATCTTGTGTAACATTCTACCTTTACAACGTAGAGGTACATAATAAACAAATGTTTCATAACTAAATGTCATGATTTTATGCTGAGTGCTCAGACCTGCAATAGTTTGTATGTGTACCAGCATTTAAGTGGGATCCAGCTCACCTCCAAGGCTAACAATCCATTAGGATGAAAGTGTGGGCAGTTCACCCCAGTGTCAGTGCTGTATTTTCCAGCAGTTTGTGTGTGGAGTCTGTACAGTAAGAGAAAAGAGATCTGTACAGTTACGGGGCTCTGCAGCATGAAAGTCCTACGAAAATTAAAATTCTGATGATGGTAACTTTTTTGGGTGTCTAGGTAGAGCCTGAACTTCAATCAACCGAACAGAGCTTTTTAATTTTTTAACATCTGGTCTCTTGCAACTAAATGTTGAGAGTCAATGCATTCTTTTTGGTTGTTCTTGGCTATTAGTAAATACTGTAGCTGAAATGACAGCAAGATGTATTTTAGGAAATATCACACCTCCTTTCTTTGGAGGTGGCTCTAAGTTTAAGAGGAAATGCTTGTATTTACTAGGGAGTGAATATGGCATTAAGTAGGTACAATCAAGATGACACTGTTTATTGCAGCAGGAAATAAGAGATGATAACAGAGCAGTGGGACCTATAAATTCTGTAGCAGTGACACCCTGTCACTGGATTATTAACAGTAATTCCACAGTAGTTCCTTTTGGATACATAGAAGAGACTTAATCCCAGCCACAGGTCTTATTGATGGTACTAGGCAAGGATGTGGAGATAATAAAGAAAATTTCTTTATCGAGAAAAATACAAGCTTGGAGCTGGTACAGGCTTGACCTCTGTTACAGCCCTTAATCTTGGACTAAAAAAAGATTTTGGCAACTTGTTCACCCTTTCTGAACTTGCTTGCAGATACAATGACACAAACCTGTTTTGAACTTATCAACACCAGCCATGTGCATGGGCTGAATGTATTATCTGATGCAGGGTTTTGGGAATTGGGGCTGTTTGATTTACAGGACTGTCCCAGCTGTTGAATTTATCTGGTTGTCTTAAAGGCCTGAAGAAAAAATTGCTTTGAAGGAAATTTTTTTTCTTAAATAAAGAGATCCTCTAGTTAGGGTGAATTGTACCATTCAGGAAAGGTAGCTCATTAGCATTATTAATCTAGGTCTGTGACTGGCCCTGTGGGAGTGTGCTGTGTATGCTCCAGGTGACAGATGATGGAAGATCCATGGAGAGGACAGCACATCTCCAGCTGGCAGGCACATGAAATAATCTGTATGAAATTGGGGAGTTTTAGGGGAGTTTGGAAGTTTTAAGGGCACAGCACAGAACTATACTGGGATTTGGTCCTGTACATTCATTATGAAATGACACAGTATAACGAAGAGATGATTTATGTCATTGTAATAGTTGTGTAGAAAGGCTCCTGTTAAGTACATCCCTATGCTGATGTCTTGTTCCAAGTACTGGGATTAACTACAGGTGATAAGAACTATGCTTTGGTTTTTGTCTGAAGCAAGCTGTTCCTTCCTTCCTCTTTAGTTACCCCATTCCATTTCAATTTGCTCTTGTATATCATGATACTTGTCAGTCCAATAGTCCAGCATGTTCTGAATTAATTATGAAATGCTTCAGTTTAAATGTAACTGGGACTGTTGCAGAGAGTGGGAGATGGCTGAGGATTACTGTCCTTACTGAGACTCTTTAATTCCTGTTCTTTCCAAAAAGGGAACCATGTGCACATCTTGCATTTCAAACACTTCTGAACCCTGAAGGACTTAAAGTTCTCAAGGAGCAGGACAGACATTATTTTATAGTCCCTCTAACTGACTACCTAATAACTTTTTGAGACTTCTGGGCCAGTAGAAGCTCTTGTCAGTGTGGACTGTGATCCCAACACTGGAGTCTGTCCCTCCCAGCACAACCCTTGCTATTCTCACCTGTGAGTGCCCATTTGGTTTCAATTCCTTTTGATTTTTGTTATTAGGTATCATCCATTTGAAATACCATCCATTAAACATCATCAACAAATGCCAAGCAGGAAAAGCCACTGTCTTCAGTGCTTCTGTGTCCTCTTTCAGACACTTGTGAAAATCCTGTCTGAAAGTCCAACTCTTATTAGCCACTTTCATTTTATGAGCAATGTCACTCCTCATCCTGAAATGACAGGGAAAAACCAATAGTAGTTCACCTATTGCATCTCTTTAATTTTTTATTATGGTGAGTGCCAAAGTTATAAAGTACATTTATCAGGGTCCCAAAAGTAATTCCAAACTGAGAACAGGATAGTAACTAGTTAGCCAGATCATACAACTGCAATGCTTTGTGTTGCTAAGAAGGACTTACTCCATGTTGCTTGCAGAGTTGCTGTTCTGAACCTCCTTGAAACCTGGAGGAAGTCTAATTTGAGAAATATTATGGATTTCTTTATGTAATAGTTCTAAGAAGCCTTGCCCCCAGTGACCTAATTATGTCACCTGGATGCTGCACAACTTTGTACTCAAGCAAGGCTGCCACAAGGCATGTGAGCTTTGTACTGAAATTTTTTTGTAAATTGGATTTTATCTTTTCTTCCCCCCCCCAGCCCCCCTCCCAGTACAAGATGCTGACTTCAACATTTTACCTGAGGTTGGAAGCTCCACTGATTTTTGTTTTCTTTTGGATTTTGTTTATGTTTTGGGATTTTTTTTCCTTTCCAAAAGGCCAAGGAGGCAATGATAAAACTAATTTGTCTTTTTAATCTGTACCTTGTAATTAGAGCTAAGAGAGGCTGGAAAGAGATGCCAAGCGAGTAAGCTCTTTTCCTTTAAAAGCTCTCCAGGCACATAACTGAGTCTTGGGAGACCTTTAAAGGAAAGCACTAATGAAAATCTTGCAGAAAAGGAAAAATAAGCCAACAAAATTAAGACTTAAGTGTGCTATTTTTATTCAGGACTGAGGGTAAAAAAGACTCTGGTGCCCCCTGGGTTCATTCTCAGATAAAACATTTGAATCACTAATTATTTTTAAATGTGTTTTTTGTGTGGATGAGCTTCCATCTTTGTTTCTGCCCTGCTGATTTCCCCAGCATTGAGATTTTAGGTGATTGAAGGTGATGTTGGTCTCACTCGGAGGTTTTGGAATCGTTTTACCTCGGCTTTGTTTGAAAATCAGGTTTTTACTGTGAAACCAGTAATTTTCATGAAGTTTTGTTTTTCTAGAAGGCAAAGCTCTGAAGCACAAAACCCAACTTCATTTAAATACTGGAAATTGAATGGCTGTGGAATTTAGGCACGTGGATCTCAGAAAGGTTTAGAAATATCACACCTTTCACTCGGGCAGAGCACTGAGTTAGAAACAAAGGGCAGACATGATCCTTCATGTTCATAACCTCAAAGAAGGCGATGGTGGTGGCAAGAGAGACTGAATGGCAGAGAGTCGAGGTGCCAGGGCTGGTCTCTGGAGAAGCTGAAGTAGGTGCTAATCGTTCCTTTGGGCAGGATGCTGCAGTCTTAAGCCAAAAGATTTCCACTGGCAGAGCAGTGTTGCTGCATGGATCTGCTGATAGGATTGCTCTAGCAGAGCAGATTCTTTGTTTCTAGGAAACACACATGTAAAATTTTCATTATTTGTTCCCTTCTGAGTACATATAACTCCACAAGCACAGCAAACTCCAGAACATTCCTTCTGCCATCTTATCATCCTGGTCCCATGACTTCTGCTCTCAGCGGCTTTTCTTCTTAGTCTTTACCAACCTTTGTTGTATAAATATGAGACTGTAGGATCAAAATGATGTCTCTGAGCATTGCTCTGAAATGGAGATGTTGCAGAGCTAACCCGTATTGTTCATTGGCACATTATGCTGTGCATGAGATGTGCAGTTTGAGAAGGAATATAAACCTCATATTGTGCTGGTGTTCCTGAGGACAGAGGAGAACAAATGTTTTTGAATAAGATGTCTTCTGATAAACAAGGTACCCAGTTAAAATGACACTCACATCCTTTTTTACTTGTGCAAGTCTAGCTTTCAGGCTTTTTAAAGAAGAGGTGTCCAGATAAATACACTTGGTCTTAGCTGGCATCGCTTAAAACTGGATTATTCCCTCCTACCTTGGTGGGGCCATGAGTGATTACACCTTGCCCTCACCCCTCTCTTTCTGAGCTGATGAGGAACACTGCAAAACTGGTTTTATCTCCTTATTATTTGGAAACTATCCTCTGTCCTTTGGGTTTTCCGGAGTGGTTTGGGTTATTTCTTTGTTTTCAGTGGCTTAGTGAAGGCTGCTTTCTCTGCTGTCTTAGCTGGAGGACAAGGCCAAAGATCCAAGTGACATGTCATCCACGGTCTGAAGGGAGAAGAGGACCAATAGCAGTTAGGGCTTGTGAGTTGAATGGTAAATGACGGGGATTTTTATATTTCTAAAACTAAGTTTTGGAAAACCAGCAATATCCCCCATCATCAAGGGTGTTCTCAGCTATATCTCTAACTTCAATGTGCTGGTTTTCCAAGTGATGTAAATAAAATCAGCGGGCCTGACTTTCTTTAGGTGCTGTGCCTCCATGCAGTCACGGCCCTGGTGCAAACACTATCATCTGGACATTTGCAAGCAGCTGTAAACCTCTATTCTTTATTGCTCCCTGGTAGCTCTGTGCTATGATGCAGCTCAGCATGCAGATTTTTGAGTAAGGAGAGGCAATAGTTTTCAACATAAACAAGTCCGCTGGGTCGCATTAACCTCCTTCAGTCTCTGTGTTAAATAATTAAAATAAACTAGGTAGTGTTTAACTATACGTATTTAGAGGCTTACTGGAGGAGCTTATTAGTTCAATATTCTAACACAGTGTCTTAAACCTTCCTGAGCTCCAGGATCCCTTATTAAATATTTAGTGCATATTGCTGAAAAAGTCAAGATTTGCTTTATTTTTTAGAGGCAATTTCTATTCTCAAAATTTATGCAGCCTTTCAAACACTGGCCACCTATAAATAGTACTTTTCTCAAGTTGTCATTTCTTGCCACCAAGGAGTATTTTTCATTTGTGCCAATCCTAATAGCGCCACAAGAATTAATACTTGCAGAAGGCTCTGCAATGCATCCTTGCTGTGTTCCATAGAACCACCTCAAACACCTTTTTAAGCAACTCATTTGACAGCAGCTCCTTTGGATAGAAAGAAGATGTGTGTCAGCTGCTGACTGTGCTTCGGAGACATCAATATTTCTCCTCTTCTGCTTCTAAAACCGTCAAAATGAAATTAGTTAATTGGCGAGTTCTTTTGTGTAGTTGCTGTGGGATAGTAATTATTGGTGACAAGAGCTGCTGGATGTGCACTAGTACAGTACAGCAAAACCTAAAATTTGGAAATAGAAGGCATTATCCTGCACTATTATTATGACTAGTCATTTTGCCATAGTCTGGCTTGCTATAAATTCAAACCTTCAAGTTCAAGGACTTTTTGCCAGGAGAGAGAAGATTTTTGCCTTGTACAGAGCAGAGTTTCATAAGACTTGCCACATAGCTGAGCAAAGGCAGCTTAGTGGATTAAAATAGCATCAGTGCTATCTGTAGTCTCTAGGGTGATGAGTTATAAGGAAAGGCAAAGACCTCCAGGAAGGGATTTTGTTTCTGTGGAGTCTCTATCAGATGTTAGTGTATAATAAACAAATAACAAATTGTTTCACTGAGTCCATTCTCATTTTACCTAATTGCCTGTCTCAGTTCAGAACTGGTGAAGACAAGACATAAACCATGTTGTGTTTACTTTTACACCCGAGGCCTGATTGCTTATGAAAAGAAATCGGGTTCTGTGTTTTCTCTGCCTGTAGCTGGAAAGTGGTCATCCCCTGCTACAGACTCTTCTTTCAAGATTTTAATTCATCACTGTCTGTGTTGTTGCATGGTCTAAGGTGGCAACTGAGAAAGAGACCCTGTTCAACTCCAGTAAAAGCATCAGCTTTGTAGAGTGAAGGTATCTGGGTGAGCCATTCACAGAATCCTGCAAACAAAACTGTTTTCTACATCTAACAGTGAGTCCCCATAAATGGCCTGTGTGCCTTAAGACATAAACTACCTAATAAACCACCTCTATCCAAATACTTAAAATTACTTAAAATCTGACAAAGGATAATGTGTTAGATTGGCAGCATGTTTAATCTCTAATATAGAATCTATTCATCCCAGTAATTGCCATCCACCTCTCATCTGAAACTCAGCTGTGTGCTTTAAGCAGGGAATCATGATCAGTCATAACACTGTCCTCATAATACTAGGAAGGAGAAATACTAGGTGAGAAATTCTTTTAAAGAAGGTACTCCCAATTTTGACAAGATGGTTCATGCACAAATATGTCTGGTTTTTTCATTGTAGTATTATAAGGCTTTATAGTGTCTAGATTAACAGATTTCCCCTCTTCTCCACTGGAACTTTTACTGAAATTTGGTGGACATGTAAAAAGTTAATTAAAAGAAACATTAGAAATCTATTCTCTCTTACCCAATTTCAGTGCTTTAAATAACAATATATATTACTAAAGTTCCTAATATAATGTCAATTATTTAAAAGAAATAAAAAAAGGAAAAACAAGTTATGATTTTCCAGAGGTTGCACCTTTTAATCTCAGAGTGAGAAATGCATTCCTGAAGGAGATAAATGACACTGTTTTTTCTAGGCCATTGCAAGTGGATGTCAGGTTTGTTGCCAAATAACACGTCTGATTTCATGTCTAATAGTTAGTGAAATTTAATGAGCACAAGGTGAAAAAGGAAATAGTTCTCAGTAGGAAGGGAGCTGAGTTCTTCTTTCGACACACCCTGCTGTTCATTCGATTGTAAAAGATACCCACAGGTGGCAATTCAGTGCTCTCAATGCCTTGCCTGTGTGAAAGAATGAATGTGGAGCCAGGGCATCTTGGGAACAAATCCACCCCACCTCCCAGGCTGAATAGGTTTCAAGAGGAGGGAAAAAGGGTAGCCTTTGGAGCTAATAGGACGGCATTGGTGGGCTGAGATTTTCACCACTGATGTCTGAGGTACTTGACATTTAAGGCGCTTACACCTAAAACTCAGGAAGGGAGTGAAATTTATACTTAATACAGTGGTTAAATCCTTCAGATGTTGAATTGTTGCAGGTTGGAAGCCATACTTGAAAGCTTCTCCAGGTTTTTCTGCTGGGAATCATTTGCCAACTGGGTGCATCAAAACACTGTGCTGTGGCCTGAGTGGGCTTTGTGGAGAGGCAGCAGAGAAATCCTCGTGAGGACTTGAAGAGGGAGCCTGTGAGAAATATGGAGACAGACTATTTACAAGGGCATGCAGTGGCAGGATGAGGGGAAATAGCTTCAAATTGAGAGAGGGTAGGTTTGGATTGGATATTAGGATGAAATTCTTTTCTGGGAAGGGTTGGCCAGAGAAGCTGTGGTTGCTCCATCCCTGGAAGTGTTCAAGGCCAGGTTGGATGGGGCTTGGAGCAACCTGGAATAGTGGAAGCTGTCCCTGCCCATGATAGGTGGGTTGGAATGAGATGATCTTTAAGGTCCCTTCCAATCCAAACTGTTCCATGATTTGAAGTTTCTATGACTGTCACACTTTTCTTCAACTGTCCCATCCACAGCTAGTGCAGAACATGTGGCTCAGGGACTCTCACATAGATTTTACCTTCATTGGAGTTGTCATGGTACCTGGGGAAATTGCATCCTTGTGATGGTTTAGTTGTTCAGCTCTTGCCTCTAGGATGTGTTAAAGTTAAAATAGTCCCCGAGGAAAAGGTGATGCTGAAATGTGTCATTTAGTCACTTCATGTGGAACTGTAGGTGCCAGGAATGGATGTATGTTCTGGTACTTCCCTGCTTTTTTAGGAAACTTGCATGTCAAATTTCCTTCAGTAAAAGCAGGATATCTTAAGCGAGGTGTTGGATGTTTTTAATATCTGAAGGTCTAATTCTCTCTGGTGCTGAGCCTTGTAAACCAATGCTTTGTATAACTTGGAGTTAGGAATACTCTATACATGGCCAGATCAAATTATGAACATGGTGACTATCAGCAAACTGGTCTAGTTGCTGTGTAGTTTTGAGTTGTGATCAAAGATAGATCATTATTTTGCAGCTTCTCAGAGCACAGAATGCTTGGAATACGATATTGAGAAACCTGCTTTCATGTTTGTAAGTGAACTCCTCCGGGGTTATGTTGCTGAAGCTGGATACCTTCTCAGCTAAGGCTATTTCCAAAGTGTACATATTTATGATAACCTCAGGCCATCTGCCACCAATTTCAGAATGAATTAAAATATTCATCCTAGATACATCTTGCCGTATCACGGCCAGTGATTCACAGCAGAATGTATCTTTTACTGTATTTTCTTCTTTTAAACCAAATAACTTTTTTACTAATTTTAGAATCTTTTAAGTCTTCCACCCTTTTTGTCTCTCCCTTAAACTTTGCCCAAAAATAAAGAGAAATTTTCCTTTACCTTCTATACTGCTATTTTTGCATTCTCAAAAGCAACTTGTTGGAGACTGCAATTAAAATTATTACAAATTTCACATGTAATATAGAAGTAAAAAGTAAATGATTTTGTTAGAATTATTTAAACAGAAAGCTTGCATGCAATAAATCATATATAAAGTGACAAAAGACTTTTGAAAAGTCATTTGTTTTTCAGTGCTTTCATGCTGAATACCACCATGCCTGTTCCCTAACAATAGAATTTTATAATAATTTTTTAAGCAAAACTCATATTTTTATTAATGTAGAAATGTAGATATTTTTTCATTACAAGACTCAGGCTATTTCATTACAGAAGTTAAGGCATGACAGTTCAAGTGGGTGAATTATTTTCCTCAAAAGTTCTGTTTGCCAAGGTAGAATTAAACTGGTCTCGCCAGGACTGTCAGTGCACTGACAATTGAGTTCTCTTTGTGGAAGTGGTAGTGCAGAAACCAATTCATTAATGATGTTGTTTGATCTCAAATGGTCAGGTTTGCATGCTCAGAAGGTGGATAGTCACTATAAAGAAAGTCTTGTAATTTCTTGTGCTCAAAAGAGGCACTTGTAGGTAATTGCATGATGCAATCACAAAGGATCAGGAAGCCTCGATGGATTAGTAATGAGATACAGAGCCTTTTACCTCAAGGTCATTGTTCCTAATCCAGATCTGCCTAGTGGTGTTTGGAAGTGCCATCAGACAGGTGCTTAGTTTGAAATTAGCTGGAGATCTCAGAGTTGTTAGTAAGTACATATCCACCAAAGAAAAATTGCTGTGGGTGTGATTTTCTCTCTAGCTGTCTCCCTCTCTCCTACCTAGATAGGAGACAATTTCTGCTGTTCCTTGTATTGTGCTGACTGAGTAAGATTAATGTGACTCTGGCCAGTTTCTCTGCTGCTGAGAGCTGCCTGCTGGGCACTGATGGTGCTGTCAGACACGAGTCCTCTGCCTGCTGTGGGCACTGCAGGGAGGGCAGCAGAGGGAGGCAGTGCAGTAGTTCACGTTTAAAGGAGAGGCTGGTGGGAATTGATGTTTACAGGCTGGAAGGACAGTGTGAGGGAGGCAGTCCAACCACACACAGTGTCCTAGGAAGCTCTGAAAATAGCCTGAGTTGAACAGGCATGGGTGGAAGGGAAATCTTTTTCCATGACCTGTCCAGCGAGTGTCTTGTACAGACTGAAGGACCTCACGGCTCATTGTCAACAGCGGCACCAATGCAGTTGTCACTGATTCCCACTGCTGTGGTTCACTACAGATTAAACTGACCTTTTCTTGGGTTTTCAGGACCTCTAAGCAAGGAGTCCTGCAGAGGAATGTGCCTTTATGAAGCTGCTGCTCTGTAGGACAGCTATCACAAACAATACCTGTTGGTTCTCCCTGCCAGGTCCTTGGTGAGACATTGAGCTGAAGAAAGTACCAAAAGGACACTATGTATAATCTCATAATGTCCATGCATTTTCAAAACCAGTTACCATTCTGACAGTTTATCTTGCAAATGAGGCAGTCTGTGTTTTGAGACCAAGAGAAGCCAACCACACAGCAGAAACTGTTTTTTAATGAGTTTAAGTCAGCACAGTTTTTAAAGGTAAAAAAAACCAGCATGAAATGTTGATTTGAAATTTTTTTTGAGAATAGGATCGGAAGAAACCTGTTAGAAGTTCTACTTTGTAATGTAAGGACTCCAAGAGAGAGAATTCAACTGTTTAAATTAAAATGCCATCTTTGTGGAAAGAGTGGAACTAATGACAACTGTACCAGGTCACCTTTAAACTTTCTCAGACAGGGGAGATGGTGGAACATTGCTGTTAAAGTCAATGGCTCTTGGGGGAGCCTAACCAGCACTGTGTAAGTTAATGGCATGCCCTCTCCTACCACCTATGGCTGCTCCATTATCCTTGAAAGCAGCCATCAAATTTGCACAGCTTTAACAGGAACATCTGCTTCTCTCCCCCGGTTGTTTCCTTCACATCTGCAGTGGTTGTGACAGGGCACGTGCTCTTCTTCATTCACCCTTGTTGCTCTGACCTTTCCTGTGGCTCATTTTTTATGCTCTGGCTCCTTAATGACTATTCTAATTCATCTCTGCATTTGCTGATAGTCTCATTAGGGCCAAGGGAAAATTCACCAGGTGAGGAAACCTGTTGTTTTCTGGTAAGAATAAAAGTTTGTCAAATCTGACAACCTGGCTGGGGTACATTGGAGGGACAATTTTTCTACACCATTTCTGCAGTTGTGACAAGTGTTCCTAATAAAAGAGCAATCCCTCTCTTCTGTGGTGAATGAAGTGTGTCCTCTTTTCTACCTGACTTTCTGCCCCCCCCCCCCCCCCCAACACCTAGAAAGGTATCCAAGACTCTTCCTGCTATTTAAACATCTTATTTCCATTGATTTAAAGTAGATTTCATTGCCAACATAAGAACTGGATGGACATTTAAAAGCCCTTGGGAATTTGAGACTTCCCCTTCAATTCTACCTCCGTTGAGCCTCCACTCTAAATATGCTTTGTCAAGTGTCCTGGGGCAAAACCAGTGTCTGTCTGGTTATATACAGGTGTAAAGAAATGCTATTATTGCAGCTGCTACATTACGAAATAAATGCGCTCAGATATTGGGGAGCAAATTTCCATCTCATGGTAGAAAACCCCCTTCCGAATACAATAATCTACAAGAGTCAAGAGCCTTCTCTGTCCTCGGAGTGATGACAGTAAGGATTGAATAAGATTTGAGGATCAGACTGTCAGACTTTCTCCCAGAGTTGTAGTCTCTTTCTGTCAAAGCTATGCCATGGTATGGAGGGAGGTTTTTGATGTTACTCTCCAGTTTGTTCCTCCTGTACAAATTACAGGATACAGTGGCTTCTGTACCATTTTAAAGTTAAAATATAACTTTTCACTTCAAGCTGAATTAAGATGGAAAATCTACCTAATCACAGTTAAGGACTATAAATTTTAATAAGAATGGAAGAAGACTTGGGTTCCTGCATGCTTGGAAGGGGATGTGTGGAACAGGAAAGGAATGTTTTAACATATAGTTCTTCCCTTTCTGAGAAAGGCCTGTTACCACTCTGCTTTTACTGCTTCATACAGCTTTTTCATAGCAACTCACATTGTAAGCTTGGGTGAAATATCTTTACTGTTGCTAGTCACCAAATGAAAAAAGGTAAATTTGGGTAGAACAAGCCATATACTGACCATAAAAACAGCTTTTGCTGCATAGGACCATATGGTTAATAATACATATAACATGGAGGAAATATGATGAAGGACCAGTGTAGTATGTGTGTTCTGGCAGCACCCACTTATGCTTGCACCCAGTTATTGAGCACAGATGTCCAGATTTGGCTCTTTGAACTGCAACTCTCTGGGATTTTTCTTTGCAACTGAAATGTTAAAATTTTAGACTTGAACCTTTATTCTTAGGTAAAGAAGATTAAAAATCAAAAGTTGAGAGGCTCAAGAGATCTGCAGAATCTTGAAAAGAAAAAGAAGTACTAATGGTGAAACTTTGACAGAGAGCCATCAGTATGAAACAGGAAACATGCAGACCCCCACAACTTCTGAATTCTGACCTTTTAAATCATTATTCTGTCATTACCAGTGTAAGTCAGGGTCATGAGTCTAAATGTGGGCCTATGGGGAACTGTTAGTAGGTTCTAATTCTCACTTTATTTCATTGTGACTATATTTTATATATATATATTTATGGTCTCTTTTACTGTTCCAGCGTAGCATAAAGTGGTGGCACTCTGCAGTATTCTTTTTTTCTGTGTATCATCATCATTCAACAATGCTGACTAAAAAAATATCTGACATTCTGGAAACCTCACTTATGTTTTGCACTTACGGATACAGTAGTTAAAATACCTTAAGTTCAATTAACTGTTCAGCCAGGTTGGATACAGTCTGCACATGCTGAAACCACTTAAAAGTCCGCATGCCACTCAAAATTAAAAATGCATTTGTGCAATTTAGTTTTATGACCTGTTATTGCTTAACTGGCAGCTGGATCTTATACTTGCACTGCTGTGATGCTTTCCTTGAGTTTTCCATTAGATAAACCCAAGATAATCATTATAGGTGCATAAAACCTGATGTAAAATGAGACAAAGTTTGAAAACAATTAATCAGTGGTGATCAAGACATAGGGCTTTTTCCAGAGATTAAAGACCAGCAGAGGAGCTGATGGCCTGGCGCCAAGTGCATCAGCTGATCTGATTGCATATAATGTTCTTCAAAATTTCCTTTGCCTGATTTGCCTATTGCATGAAAATTTCATCTCACTTCAGCAGTGAAATCTATAATCCAAATTCACAGCCTTATCTGCTGGTTCTGGTTTTTGCAAAAGACCAGTAGCAGCAAATGGTGCTGTATGATTTTAATAAACACAGAGCAATTAGTGTAAAGAGATTGACTGCCAAAGTCAGTCTTTTAAATTAAGACTCAAACAGGACCACCAGAAGAACTTTCATAACCACAGCATTTAATGACAATAGTTATGTCTGTATCTTTCTGGATCAGATTCTCAAATGAGGGTTAACTAATGACTTTATTTGCCTACCTCTAACTGCCAAATTCAGGTGCAGTCCTATTACTTTACAGTCCAACAAAATTAATTTAATTTAAGGAGGGAAACACACCTTTGTATTAAAAAATCAAACCCAGAAAAGCAGAAGTTCTTTGTACCTTGTAAATGTGAGCTGTTTTGAGCACTGAAATGGAACATTTCCTTGGTTGTACTCCCCAGTTTTACTGATTCTACTTGGACATGAGAATACAGATTCAATTTTCACTTGAAATTAAGAGAATGCTTCTTTCTCAAACATCTACTTTGTTTTCTGGCATCTTCCATTTTCTTAATCTGCAAAGCCTAATGGCTTAGATGACAATTAGTGTTTCATATTCTCTGAACAAATACCATTCTAGTCTGATGAATGACCTTGAAGTGGGTTAAAAGTACCTCTGGTGTTTAGTAGATTACAAATGTTTGTTTTACACAATTAAGCCCAAAATGATCATTAGGTATTTCAGGTGATGGAGGAATGCTTGGAAAGGCATTCCTAATCTTCAAAATATATTTTGTTGCATGCCAGAGACAGACTTAAAAGTTTTTATGTCTCTTTTTTTTTCTTTAATGTTCTGAAGATTATTGTACTATTAAATGAACTTCTGACATGCCTTAGATGAGCAGTAATAAGCTGTACAAGCACAGTTCTGATCTTGGGTGTAGAGAGCAGCTGCCAATCGCAGCAGGCTCCGGGGACAGTGAAATCCTGGTGCCTTCAAGGGCTGCATTAGTGACATTTTGGTCAGGATGGCTTCATTACTGATGTGGATGGGACAGTCTTTCCCAGTTTGTGGTCCCAAGTATGCTATTTTTGCTTCCCTATGGCAAGAACAGCCCTGTTTTTAGAGGCCAACAGCTCTCACAATTGAGGCAGAAAATTTAATTTTTGCTTACAAACTGGTGAGCAGCTGTAAGCCTGGCCTGTATGGATGTGTGTGTACCTGCTTTCTTCAGGCAAGCAGAAATCTCTCTAGAGAATAGTTTCATTCTTTTTCCCTTTCTCTCATGATAAATTTGTGGAGGAAGGAATAAATGAGAGAAAAAGAGTGGTCCGCATGTAATAGCGAGAGTGAATGTTAATGGGACACATGGGAAATACTTCTATATTACAGAGCACAGTGTGGCTCATTTGCTACAAGTTATGATTGAAAACCAAATCTTTCCTTGGTATTTTCTTCTCTGCCTCACCTAAAACAGCCACACAGTGGAAAGTTCCCCCCAGAAAATGATTAGCTCTGCTTTAGTCTGAGGTGTGTTATGAAGTTTCAGGCTCTTAGATTTCATTTGTACAAGTGATATGTGTGCTTGAACCAGGATAAATATTGCTGCCCAGCTGAAAAGCAGTCCTTATTGATTGACTTCAGTGTAGCACTCTGGCGGGTAGAGACACTCATGTTTTAATTTGTTTTTGCTTCCAGGTCACCCTTCATCTACCTTTCCATTTGCAGCAGCTTTTTCCTCCTCCCTTTCCTATTTACAGCACCTTCTCAGCTGTTTTGATTTATTGACTGCTTAGATTTAATGCTTCATCCCTTGGAGAAGTCTCAGTGCTTGTGTCTGATCTAAGGTCACCTATGCTACTTATTCCATGGGATTTTAATCTCCATATGGATGTGACCTCTGACACTCACCAAAGAATTCACTGTTACATAGATCTCTGCAGCTGTGTCAGCAGGTTCTTCCACCTACTCTGAAGGGTTATGCTTTTGATTTTATTAACTCTTCGGGTCTCATTATCAGGGTTTGGGGTCATTCACCTTTTTTCAAATATACAGCTGTATCTACTGTACCCCCAGGGTTCCTCCCTAATTAGTTGCTTGTTTTGAAAGTTGTTTTTTACCTCGGGTGTCACTTCTCACCCTGCACAAGTTAAAGTGGTTGAGGACTGGTTCCCAGGTTCCTCAGTTCAAATGCTGATTGTGATTTTGCACATACCACACTCCTGCTTTCTGCAAGAGATGAAGACCAACTGTCTTGACTGGAACAAAAGCTGTAACTTTATGGGCTATGAGAAAGAAAATCTGGTTTTAAACCTGCATGTTGTGGAAGCATCAACCTCTGTTCCTTCATCTGGAAGACTGTTGTATCTTTGCTTGCTTTTTTTGCTACAGATACTGGCTCCATGTATCACCATACTGTTGTGTATTTGATGATTGTGAGAATAATGAATAGTGAACTGGATTCCTTGCTCCCCTTTTTTTTTTTTTTTATTTTGGTGTGTGTGTTACATCTGACTTTGCCTTCTGTCATGGGCAGGTGGTTATGGGAAGATATTTCTTGTCTATTTATTTCTAGAGTAGTTGAACTGGGCTTTCATGGCAGTTCTGGACTATCTCTGAGCAGTCTCTTACTGCCAATAAGTTGAAAGGTTAAACTTTAAAGGTGAAACTGGACTGATTTCTATATGTAGAGACAATTTATGAGGAAGTGTATGTATGTATATGTATCTATCTATCTATATAAATCTACTCTATATCCTTGAGGAGGAAGAGCATCTAAGTCAGAACCTTGTGACATGAATGTGAAACTGTGAAAAAAATCCAGAGGCTGATGGAATGGTAGTAGAGAAAAGCTCTGCTGAAATTCTCAGCCTAGAAGATGGTGTGTTAATTTTACCCCTCAATGACTTCTAGCTTCTTCTCTTGAGAAGAGTTTTTACCTTTAGAAACACCCCTTCTCTGCTCCCCTCCCAAAAAAAAAAAACCCAAAGCACCCCGTGAGCTGGAGAGGGTCTTGTAAATATGTTTGGTAAATAATATGAAAAATAGCAAATGTTATTTCCATTAATATGTGTTTTTCTAACAATATTTGCCTTTTGGTGTGTGCTTCTGCAAGTTCACATATTTGTAAGCAAAAGCCAGCATGAAATGAAGGCAGAACAGATGATGAACTGGCACTAACATTTCAGAGTGTCTTCCTCTTCCAAACAGCATCAGTGTTTCTCTTAATGTTGTCTGCAATGTTTGGTTCCAAAGCTGTTCATCTTCCTATTGACAGCCATCCTCTTATCCTTTAAATAAATGATGCAGTTGATTTTGTGCAGACCAATCTCGTGGGTTTTGAGGCTTTCTGAGGAATGTGCTGAGCTGGGCTAGTATGGTCCTACTCCCTAGATGTGCTGCTCTCCACAGTACAGTTGCTGTCTTCATCAGAGGTGGCAGCTTATGAAACAGAGATAAAATTTCCCTTTAAGTCTGTCTTTTCCTTATGTTTCTTAGCCAAGAAAGTAGAAAAAGAGGAGGTTGTTCAGAATTTCTGATTGAGGCATGCTGCCTGCATGTATATTGCATTGAAGCAGCACTCCTTGGGAGTGATTAGGGTTAGTCACAGAGATGAAATGGATGTGGACAGAATTGGTTAACAACCTTCTGAAAGCCTTCCTCTTTCTTTGATAAGTTCCTTGTAGTTTTGAAGCACGACACTATGATGTTTGATATTTTATTAACAATAATTGTATTTCCCTCTTTTCATTTGAGCGTTTCAAAGAGTTTTAGAACATTTAATTGAGTGTCTACCCTCTGACTTGTAGGAAGAAAGTGAAAATACTGTCTTGTCTAGTATGTTAGTTGAAAAAACGTATTAAACTGAGAATAAACAATTCAGTGGTGATTATTGAGTCAACTCTACTCACAACACTTGTGCTGGCTTGTAATGTGAAAGCCTAATAACCTCCTGGCTTGTACTCTCTTATTCTTCAGAGATGATGGCTGTGTGCTCTGAGCACTCTGGGGGTTGTCTCACAGCTCTGCATGGTACATCCTTCTGGGCTGAAAACAGAACCTTCATTGGCCACTCCTTGAGGTCACTAAGAGGTGTTCTGGACTTGGGCACATGAGGCCTGTTGTTATTTGTAGATATCTCATAATGGAAGGCAGGAAAATTCATAGCAGGGAGTGTCGTGGAGGTTACTTCCATTAGGAAGTCCTGTCCCATTATGTCTGTGCCCTTTATGGAGAGAGAAAGTGTACTTAGTGAACTTGAATAACACTGATATTTCTAGGGAAGCTAAGCTGTACAGAAATTGGGATATGGATAACAACACATGTGCCAAACTCCTGGTCAGAGGTAACCCAGATCCCCACAGTTTCCAACACTCATTCCCCATCCTCTGCAGTGCTCAGCTGGCAGATGTTCTGTCCTTGATATTTGGGAGGTGTTCCATGATAGGAAGCTTTCTCTTGTAGTGTTGCTGATAAAATGTAGCTCTCCTTGGAGAGTTTTCTTATTTAAATGTGATGATGTAACTGAATTTCAACTGCAAATATTGACAGCCCTAAAGTTGCAGATCTGAATAAGTTTACTGGTGATGAGCTATGAATTTATGGGCTTTGCTCTCCACAGCCTGGCTTTGTCCCGTTTTCTCACTGCAGTTCTCCCTGAAATGGCTTTCTTGATGTGTCTGGTGTAGAATTCACTTACTGTGATCTTCATATTTTAAAAACTCTTCAGTCCCTGCTCCTCAAATGACTTGGCTTCCAGGGACTCCCTGAGTTATAACACACTGTAAGGCTGTTCTTGAGTGTTTCTGTCAGTACACTCTCAGCTGTACATTAAATGTACTTTAAACCTGAGATGAAGGTTTATTTTAGTGCAAGATGAATATCAAAACATGCAGGAGAGTATTCTTATATACCTTCTTTTTGCTGCCTTTGGGCACCTGAATGCAGATACAACAGGTTTCAGTGGATATGGGTAGGAATAGACTGAGCTGATGGTTGGTTAAGATATTCTGTGAGTTTTCTTAAATGTAAAAGTCACTCTGCAAATGGGAGTGCTTATCCTCAAAGTTGCTGAACACTGACAAAAACAGGACCAAAAGCCACCACATTAACCCTCAGCACTTGTTCAGCACCTGTTCACAGATGTGTCTGAATATTAAGAAATGTGTGTGGTGTTCAGCAGAATAAAAAGTGTTAAGATATGTGTGAACAAGCAGGAGGAAATATTGATGAGAACATGTAGGAGGGGAAAGACTATTACAAGGGCAATCCAATTAATGCAAATGATGCATGCAGATGTCTGTGGCTTTTTAGTTCCTCTAGTGTTCTACTCCTTAAAGAGCTGTGCACTAGGGACAAGGGAGGAGAGCTCTGTCTTTCTTTGGGTGCTTTGAAACCTTAGCACCCCACCTCTGCCAGCAGATGAAGAGGGGACACCTCCCCTCACCTGTCTGTGTAGCTGCAAAGCGTGAATAAGTGACAGCAAAACAGCTACTAAACCAAAGGGTGCATTCATAAGGGAACTTAATCTTGCCTTCTGCAAACAGCAGTGTGTCTGTTGGCTCTTGGTACTTCAGGGCAGAGCTGTCACTGCTTTAAAATTCAAACAACATGATTGAAAGAGAGCCCCAGGTTTCTGGGGCTGTATGCTCAGGGCCAACCTGTTTGATTTCTTTTGGTATTGGCTTAACAGGACTCTTCACCTGAGGGAAGCAGGATTTGAGCTTGAAAACAGACATTCTTGCAGCTACATACTGAGAGTTGGAGCTGGATCTAGTCCATCCTTATGATGTACCTTCTGGAAAAAAGGCTTTTATCTTGGCATCTCATATCTGGTGACTAATGACTTCAATTAAAATGAAGACCTGGTCACTTGGTCTTTCAGATGAGATACATGGCAAACACAAATATGTGGCCTGGGCAGTTAAAAATTTTTGCTTTTTTTCCCCCTCCCTTATAAAATCTGCTTCTCAAGAGACAGTCCAAAATGACCTTGCTCTCCTGAAGTCAATAGAAATTTTGTTGTTGACTCCAGTGAATGCAGGGACCACCACAGTAAGCACTGTAGGAAACCAATGGAAGTTTTTTCTGTTTACTCCAAAGAGTTTTGACTCAGGCTGTAGATCTAATACACAGATAATTAAATAAATATACTCTCTTAAATTAACAACCTCATTTTACAAAATCTTTTCTATCAGAACCCCATACCACCTTATTAACTCCAAGCATTGTCATGTGAGGCGCTTTGTGGAACCACAATTTGGAATGAAGTGGCCAATTTGCCTTTTCTTCTGTGTATGTTTTCCATATTGACTTACAGAAAAGCAACTGTCAAAGGGATTAGTAGCTTTTTTTTCATTTTTTCCATGTTTATTATGATATTGATATTAGGTACCTGCATGAAAATTCAGTCTGCCAATAAACTGTGTCTGATATTAGTTAGTAACAGATTTTGTAAAAAAGAAAAAACACCCCACCCCAAACAACAAACCCAAAACAGAGCAAACCTGGAGTGAATAGGAAATAGGATAATCCTCTGTTTGCCACCTGGAGGATTCTGTTCCTGAAGAGTGCTTTCCCTTTCCCCTGCCTTTCCTCAGTCTCTGTGCCTTTGATATCAGCCACACCTACACCAATAACTAAGCTGTTGTCTCTTCTCATATCAGGAGCCTGTACTGCTTTGATGGTGACTATTTTTATTATTCTCAGCCTTGTCTCTCTGTCTAGCTCACTTATGAAATAACTCCCCCTGTTCTGTAGTGCTGTTAATTTACAAGGTGCTTTACAAACACAGATAAGAGCCTTCCAAGGCTCTGCTCTAAATAAGACAAGACAAATGCAAGATGAAGCACTTGAAGGCTGTTCAGGGAACTGAGGATGTGGAAATGACTTATGCAAAGAGGAGAGGGGTTTGTGGAGTTTCTGAGGAAGGGTTTTAGGCAGGATAGAGAGTAAATTTGGCAATGGAAGAAAAGGGTCAGGTGCAAGGAGCAGTGAAGTCAGATGTGAAGGCAAGAGCAAGGAAAAGAGAGGAAGGGGAAAATGACCTCAGAGAAATAAGGGACAGTGAATTGTGAGGAAATGCACTCAAGAGCATAGAATATTTAGAATATTTATACAACACTTATCACAGGTTTATTCAGAATGATCTAGGAGGGAACTTGGGAAATCCATGTAGTTTGGGCGTGGTTTTTTCCTTTTCTTTTTTGACAAAACTTGACTGCCCATGGCAGCTTTTCAACCTACCTCGTTCTTGTTGTCTGCAAGCAACAGGCAGGACTCACATGTTGTTGTGTTGGAAAGTTTCCCTACTATTTAAGATAACTCTCTCCTGCATTAAACATTATCCTGTCCATTGTGTCCATTTATGAAGTGAAAGAATTGAGTACCAAACCTAATGGAAGACAGGAAGCCAAAGGAAGGAAGAGCTTCTTCTGTCTGCATGTCTGTTCTTCCTACCTAATTGACTACTCCAACTTCCTTTTCTCCCTGTGGTTCTGTAAAGGCCAGGGAAGATAGACTGAAAAATTGATTTATGATGAACTAATCTTTGTTAGTAAGAATAGGATAAACTCAGGGAACAAGCCAGATCCTACAAGGTGCTTTGCCTCTTTGTTTTTCTGGGCTTTAAGCTGACGCTGGGGAGACTGAGTACCTCGCAGGACTGTATGAAGTGTCTCTTCCTTTATGTGCTGATGTTTTGTTTTGCTCTCCATCACTTGTCTCTGCATTTATTAGGCCAGCACCAGGTCAAGCAAGGGACATGTGAGGTTGTGGCCGTGCACCGTTGCTGCAATAAGAACCGGATCGAGGAGCGATCCCAGACAGTGAAGTGTTCCTGCTTCCCGGGGCAGGTGGCTGGGACAACACGGGCCCAGCCCTCGTGTGTGGAAGGTAAGCAGCCTCCTGCTCACTAGTGGTTCATTGTTTGAGGAGTTTAGTCTCCTTGATGTTTGACTTCCCCCCCATTGCCTCTAAAGCGTAATCCTTCCTTTTGTTAATTTTGGAAACATCTCTGTGCATTGATGATAATGAGTCTGTGAATAAATCTTGGTGTAATTAATCCTCTTAATATATGTACTAGTCCATTTTGTGTGTGTGCCAATAAAGCTCCTTAATTTTTTCCACACAAGAATTCTCCTTTAAAACTAGTCTGAAAACTGCATAAGCCCAGAAATTCGAGCTTATGGTATTAACTCTTCCAGGTGTCTTAAGAGAGAGTAGCTTGGTTAAAACTCAACAGATAATAAATGCAACCCTAAGGCTGGGCATGCAGATAGTGCTTGGACAGCTGATATTGAGAACTGTGCTCTTTTCACCATTTAATGTGCCTAATGGGCTCTTACACTTGCCACCAGTGCTACAATGATGCCCCAAGTTAATTCAGTTCCATGTGTGGTGATCCTGAATATTTCAGAGTTTGGAGACTGAAGCAAGCACAGGGTTGCATAGGACACTGTCTGAGCTAGGACACCTCCCTGGGGAATGAAAAATGGGGCCCAGTTGCCTTAGTCTATTCCAAGGACAGGATGCTGCTTTTTTTTTTTAATGTAGTAAAGCTACTCCAAGACAGATTTATTTTCTTTTTTAATCTCAAAGTTACCAGAATCCTCCATTTTTTAAGCAAGACCTTTCTATTTTTATTCTTTTGCACATAAAATTGTAACCATTTCAGTTAGGTATAAAACAAAAACTTCAAAGTCCAATTTTAATCTAGCATTCAGAAATATTTGACTTCAAACATAAAACTCTAAGTACATGTGAATCTGTTCTGTTTTTTTTTTTAACTTGTTATGAGGTTCTCAAAACAGATATTAAAGAAAGTAGATTTTCATTTTCTATTTTTTAGATGCTTAGTCTTTTCATGCCTTGTAATTCAGGAGTACAATCAACTTTAACTGTGCAATTTGTTAGGGGGTTTTCTTGTTACATCAGAAATATCTTCTGTATTTTTAGGTGACATATCAAATAGCAGAAATGCTTTTACATATAACAGGTAATAGAAGTCAGGCATTATTTTAAACTAATTTAAGGATGGTAAAGGTGACACTGTCATTCTGTGGCAGAAATCTATAGAAGCTTGATTCAATCAATAATTGCTGAAGGAATTTGGTAGCTGTTTTTTCTTAAAAGATAGTTGAAATTAAATGCAACAAAATATTATGAATGTAAGATTTTGATTTTTCCAGTAGAAGCCTTTGATTGCCCCCTCACCCCTTAGGGTAATGTTTTAGCAGACTTCGCTTATTTTTGCAGGCATGTGGGACTACAGTTATAGTTTCTGAGCTACAGAACTCACCATCTTTCCTTAGCCCCAGGATTAGATGTGTTTTCTCCCACTCTGTACATATCCTTCAGTAGGCTTCTACACTGTGAAAACCAGAAAGTTTGTGTCTTGAATTTGCATATTACAGTCTGATACAGACACTCAGTTTTCTTTTTCAGCACATTTTTCCTGAATGCAGGCCTGCTTAGTTTGCCTGTATTTTGCCCTGAGTTTAAAGGGAAGGATATACCCAAAGCCTAGAGTTACTTTTCTAACCAAAAGAAAAGATTTTATAGAGCAATTGGCTCGTGGTAGTATTTTATTTTCTTTGAACTTCAGGTGTTATCCAGCAGTATTGATGATTTACACCAGGGCAGCAACTGTCCCTCTGCTGCTGATCACACACATGGGGGTTGGTACGTGTAGTTCCTACCTTGAATCACCCAGCCCTACCTACCCCAGCACACCAGCTTTTTTCACTCCATCCTTTGTGACCTTGTCCTCACCCCTCTTTCTGCCTGGGAAAGAAATCCCTAAGGTGCCAAAAGCAGGGCTCTCTGAGGAAGTTTTCCTTCAGCCTCTCTGCCCCATCTCTCCCCTCTTGTTCCTCCAGTGAAGGTTACCTGCCTCTAAGCTGCACAAGTTTGGCTGCTTGTGAGAGGAAGGAAAGCAGAAAGGGAGGAAAATTTCCCGGCTTTTATTTCAGACTATGTCACAGGTGTTTATTTTGGTTTGTTGTTTGTGTGGGTTTTTTGTTTGTTTGTTTGTTTGTTTTTTCTTTAAAAGACAGAGCCCCACAAAAACTGCCAAACAAACTGACAAAAATCGTGCTGCTGCCCAGTGGGGCAGTGATAGCATGTCCTTGGCTCTGTGGGGCTGGTGGACATTCCAAGGAGAAATCATTCTCTGGAAAACACCTCTGGACAGCCAGTAACTAGAGTTTTGCAAGCCTGATCCTCAGGAATCCAATGAGAATCCATGGAACTAAAGGAGCTATTGGAGTAACTGAGGCACAAGGGATTCTAGATACCTTCAGGGAACAGGTGACTTCCAGATCTGAATTTGAACTTATGTTTTCAGGTATATGAAAGCACATTCCCATGTCAGAGTGCAGGCAAAGCCTCAGTGTGTCACTGCATCCCTTCTCCCAGCATTCCTGTGCAGAGCTGTGGTGATGGAGCCAGGCCCCCTGGCACTCGCTGGCTTTGAGGCAGAGCTCTGAAATCACAGCTGGTTTGCTGCCAGGATCTCCTGCCTCCTCAGAGGCCTTTGCATGTGCCCTCAGGCTTCTGCATTTACCTAAAATAAACGTGGTATAGAAATTGGAATAAATTTAGAAAGTAGCAGAGATAAAATGGATTAAATAGATGACTGGACCATATGCCTGGAGCGGGAATGATCCCTCACCTCCTTGGAAGCACAGTCAAGTTTCACCCCCTTTGTCAACAATCAATCAGCACTAATGCAAATGATCTGAGACCCAAATGTCTGGTGAAAATTCACACTTATTTTATAATGTTATAAGACTGAAAAATTAGTTTATGAAAGCCAAACTACTGTTCCAGAAGGATATTTTTTCACAGTGCTTTTCACATAGGCTTTGAGTGAAAGTGCAAAACAAAAGTAATTGAATGAACATTTCAGCGATGTCCTGATGTCAGCTTGCCTGCTTGTCGCCCTAATTTAAAGGTTGCAGAAGTACAAATATGCCTTAAAATTAAAAGGAAAGAAGTGCTTTACTTGAAGTAGACTGTTATTTTTGTTCATCTCTTTTGAGTGTGTTGTCCTTTCAAACAGGCATTTCAGCAGTTTGTGCACATAATAGAATAATGCAGACTAGCTAAATCAGCATTTTAAGTCGTATTTTATTTTGAAATTCAATCTAGATTATGTAGGATGGTTAACTGACATATTTCATGATAATTTTCAGGGATTTGGTAAGTTCCATGAACAATGTAAAACTGAGAAGTGCATGCAGATGCTTGCAGCTCTTTGTGGGAAAGTATATATCTTTTTACTAGCAGTTTCATAAAGTCATGACTACATTTGTAAAAATAACAAGCATGGTCTTATTAATAAAAATTGGCTTAAGGGTAGAAAATTAATAAATTTGCACAGTTAAGGTCTGCTACTGTAGTCTTCCAAAACATATTGAAAACTGGCAGTGTAACTGCAGGTAGATTTTTAGTTGATAATCTAATGCTTGCCAGTGGTTTCCACATTCTTACCTGCACTGTTTGCTGACAGACCTCATGTGGTTATATCTCTGTGCAATTCTATTTTCTCACCCAGTGAAGGGAGAAACTGGCATTTCTACATCCAGTCTTGCATATGCATATCTGGATTAAATAAGAAACCTCAGCTTCATTCCACCTTGCAGCAGGTACTTGACTGAAGCATGTAAATGAAGGAGGCAAGTCATTTTTGTAGTCAGTGGAGATGGAAAGGCATTTCCAGAGGTCAGTTCAAATGCTGGAGTCAGTCTCTGGTGGTGCTTGCCTGCCTTCATCATTTGCATACGGCATTTACCCTTCTGAGGGCTGGAGGAGTTTTTTAGCTCAAAAGCACTCTGTGTGATTCACTGTTAGAACAGTAATTGTTGGTGCTACCTTTTGAAACCAAGCAGTTGAAGATGGCACAGACAAACCTCCCTGCTAAACCCCATAGTAATAAAAGATATTCTATCCTGTTTCTCTTTGCTGTTTCTAGCTTCCATTGTCCTACAGAAGTGGTGGTGTCATATGAACCCCTGTTTGGATGGAGAAGACTGTAAAGTACTACCAGACTATTCAGGTTGGTCTTGCAGCAGTGGAAATAAAGTCAAAACCACAAAGGCAAGTACAGAGATCGCCTATATTTAAAGGTGGCTCTTGCTTATGGCATTACATCTGTGGGTGTGAGCACCAGTACTGGCCTCTACGGTGTTTTGGAAAGCAATGATTAATGTAATTGCTCTCAGAGAGGGAAACACTGGGTCAGAACAGCCCCTTTACTCCTGGAATCAAACTGGAAAAGGCCCTGCTTCAGTCTCTAGTGGGCAGAGAAGCTATCCCGTTGTGACCAGTGCTAGAGGGATGATCACATTCCAGGATCAATCTTCAGTTTGCAGATGGAGTACATGGCTCCAAGGTCTCTAAGTTTAGGTGACACTGGTAAATTCCTGTGCTACTGGAAAGCCCCTTTAGCTTTTGGAAGTACCAGCATGGCTTGGGAGTTGTTGAGAACCTGCACTGATAGCAGTAGGAACTGTGTAACACTGAGCACTACTGGAAATCAGGTTGGTTCAGACCATTTCTAATTACAGACCATCCTGTAGATGGCCTGTTTTTTAACAAAACCCCAAACGACCCTTTGCTATGATATCTTATTTCTTAATTAATGGCTAGCAGAGAGTAAATACCATGTTCCTCTGTCTGCTTAACAATTTAAAATGAGTTCAGTGCATCAAAGTTCAACAAGTCACAAACTGCATGTCTAAATATATCATAAACCAGGAGTCTTTAGCAGGTAATAGCAAGGAGAGACATATGCTCAGTTTTTCCCTTTACAGTATCTTCTAGCTGGGAATGAATGTTGTTGATTAGGTTACACTCTGAGTTAATAAGCAAATACTGTCACCAAATGTTGTTTAATAATGGTTGTTCTAAGGAATGTAAACTGCACTAATTTCTGGATGAAAGAGGGAACGTTAGAAGGTTTGGGCAGCTGTGGTGTGATACCAGCAATCTGAAGCCCAGTTACTGACATTGCACAGTGTCAGACTTGCTGGAAAAATCTGACCAAGCCAACCAGTCTGAAAAAGCTTGCTTCTGTTTTGAAGATCAGAGGAGTGGCATCCCTGCCCCTGACAGAGGGTTTGGAATTAGGTGGTCTCTGAGGTCCCTTCGAACCCAAACCGCTCTGTGATCAATTTTATTTATCAGGTACCAAAGGTGTAGTCCATAGTGTGACTGGTGTTCTCCTGTGGTGGATAATACACCTGAAAGTTGGCCTGCATGCTCTAGAATCAGTGTGGGTAACTGGCAGTCAGTTATTGCAAGATAAAGATTACCCTCAGCCTTTAAAGTTTTTCTCAGGCACTGACTTTTAACTACTCATATATAAATAAAGGGGTAGTGTTGTAGCATCACACTGAAGGGTCAGGCTGGTAGAGTAGGAATTTTAGATATTGAATAAGAAAATCTCTGGACATACCAGAAGAGAGCTGGCAACTTATACCAAAAGGACCTTAGTGGATAAGAGTGAGCCAGTGTTAAATATCCTTAACACCCTCAGTAGATACCAGAAGGATGAGGGGCAGAACAAGGAGCTTTATGTTGTCACTGATGACTGAAGGCCTGAGATGTCAAGTCTTCATTCACGCAGCTGCCTCTTCCTTCCTGGGAAAATTTGCCTTTTAGTTCACTGAGATCAACTGACCACATGAGTCACACACTGTGTTCATGACTCTTGCTCTTACTCAGGGAAAGGAGGCAGCCTGAGTCAGTGGGAGTTTACTGATAGAAGGGTGAATTTGGCATGGATTGTTTATTTTATTACCCATGACAAGTACTGCAGCTGGTGAAGTACAGACTGTGGTATTGCATTCTGATGAGCTTAGGGATGTCTTTATAAAGCTGGAGCGGGACAAATCATCCTGCCTGCAATTAGGCCTGTGCAAATTCATCAACTCCAGTGAGTTTGTGTGGGGCTAAGAGAGGGCAGGGTGTAGCAATATGAGGGAAAATGTTGTTTCACTAAACTCTTCCTCTATTTTGCTGGGATGTGGGGTACATTTTGTGTTGGTTTTTATCACCACAGGAGATTTCTCTGAGGACAAGTGTAAGTAAACAACTGGCACTTGAGCTGAGGTGTGAATTTAAGGGGGTTCATTGGGATTCGTTGTTCCCAGCTGCAGGAATATTTCCAGCCAAGCTGAGTTTTTAGGATTCTCCCAAGTCACATGGGGAGAAATGGGTGATCTCACAGCATGGCTGTGCCCATCCACAAGAATGTTTCCATGAGTATTTCTTTCTCTCTCCTGCACCAAGGAAACCCTGGATGACAAGCTCACTTGTAGATATCTGCTTGCTAGACAGCAAAAGCTGTGATACAGAATCTGTCCTGGTACCCATTTTTCCCCTGCAGGTATTTTGCCTGTCTTGTGGGTAGTTTTCTCTGTCAACCAAGATATAGTTGTTGCACGAATAAAATGAGCAATGGTAACCTCAGATTCAGAACAGAAGCTTGTGGCACTCAAGTTCACTATTTTTCAATTGGAAGGGAAATAGAATGGAAAGAAAATTTCCCTTGTTAACAGAGAAAAGGAAAGTATGATATAACTTAGTTTTTTATTTTGAAAATGAACCAAAGATTTGTCTCAGATCAACCAACGAAATATTTATTAAGTGTATTATTAACATTTTTCGCAAAGAGGACTATATGAACTGTCAGACCAGTAGCCCAAACCCTACAGTCACCTGTGAGTCTCAGAACTGGGATGCTTAAATCAGACACAGTAAAACCCTCTGGGACAATTACAGAAAATGTACACGTACATGAAGTTCTTCCAGTGTAATAGTTGCCTTACGTCTAAAACAAAAGAGTTGAGATCCATTCCATACTAATTTTTTTTTCTGTTATGCACCAGAGATGATCTCATTACCATTTAAATTTGTAATCAATTTTTAAAGCTTTCTAAGACCCTGGGATCAGTGCTACTTGGGACAATGGCTTCTACAGGTTAATTATACACTGAAAGAGGAAATGCCATTTAATCAATTTTAAGTCCTCTATCTTTTCATTCCATGAAAATAAGTAAAAATTGTGGAACTTGAAGCATTTGAAGCATGGGAGACTGCTGATGCTGCTCAGTATTTGGATGAATAGTTACTGGCTGAGTGGGACAGTTAAAATGTGAAAAGCTGAGGAGCTTGTATCTTCCATCAGTTCCCTCAGGGAAGGAAATAAAAACTTCTCTACGCTGAGTGTCTCTTCAGTTTTGTGACACATGTAGACACTACAGAGCAGAGCTGACAAAGCTTTCCTCCTTGCAGGCTGCCTGTCCTCATCCATTTCCAGAGTGGGAAATCCAACAGGAACCCTCCTCACTCTGTACCCAAACCCCACTGGGTTTGTGCCTGTGTGTGCATTAAAGCTTAAACACAGGTCCCTGCAGCCCTGACATTTGGTTTGAAGGGGGAAAGGCTGTGGGGTCCCATGGGAGAAGTGCTGTCTAGGAGAGATTTCTTCTGCAAGAACAATTTTTCCCCTCTGCAGACCATGTGCTGTCTGTTCCCTGGTTCCCTCCCATCCACAAAATGGACCGCTGGGAATGGGTAGTGGTTTGCATGAATGGTCTTTTTCATGAATGGTCTTTTGGGATGTACACTCGTGCTGTAGGCATTGGTGTTGAAAATGACATGAAGCAAAGGAAAATAGGAGATTTCCATGAGATACCAGTGCCAAATTTAATAGTGAATGGCCACTTTTTTATCTGTAGATCTCCCTTGTGCTGTTGAATATCAGTGTAATTAACATTTGTGTGGAGATTCTGCTTCTCTGCACGGTGCAAAGGTTGGCTGGGTCACATTCATTCATGATGTGTTCATGTGCACAGTTCCTTTGCAGCAACAAAGCACGTGCTGTCGTCCTTGTTTGGTCCATTTTGTGTAGGTAACTCTTTCCTCTTCTTTTATAGGTAACACGGTAGCAGAGAGTAAACCTGTGGGTCACTACCAGAACTACGGTACATGGAACTGTTCCTTGGCTGTTGCACAGAGACCCTTTTTGTCATGATGCTCCTGACTTTATGCTTTGAACTTGAAAAATGAGTCAGCGAAAAGGACAGTGCTTCTCCCTGCAACTGTGGCTGCAGTTCCTAAACCTGGATTTTACTGTACAGTGGTACATTATAATTTCACAGGAAGAAAATCAAGGATATTTGGTTCTACCTGACATGCACCTTGAATTCCCAAAGATCTGAGACCTAACTGGAATTAATGGAAGCACACACCTGAACTTCTGTGGTGCATCAAGGACGCTTCTTAATGACACTAAGATATGTAAAATTCCAAATGAGTTTAGGTCATGAATGTAACCTAGGGGGCCATAGAAAGAAAATGCTGATGTTAGAACTGGTACAGATGATCTTAAAGGTCTTTTCAACCTAAATGATTCTATGGATTTGTCTGAGGCATTTCTCACATATACTACAACATAAAAATACAAATCTGATCTCAATGCTAAGTCAGTTGATGGGACCATGTTAATAAATTATGTCAGTGTATTTTCAACTGTAATTTAGTAACTGTCAAGGTTGTATGAAGGTGAAAAGATGGAACTTACAGAATCAGTAGCAATTATTGTAGGGTATACTTTGGTTATAGCTATGAAATTAGATTTATTTCCTTAGATAGTTCTAGGTAGTTTAACTTTTACATTCATAAGTGGTGGCAGGAAAGCATGAGGAAGAGATAAAATTTGAAAGCAGGCATAGTTTTTCTTGTCCTAAAATAAATCTGTTCTCTAGGGGAATAGCAAAGTATACATATTCCTTGCCTCTTTGAATCTAGATATGGAAAAGAATTTAGCCATTAGCTAGAAATATTCATTCAGATGCCTCAAAAAGAAAAGGAAAGCAGGCTTGTACTGCATAAGGAAGGCTTACTGTAAGGGGAGTAATTTGTTTGGATTTTCATAGATTTGGTTATATCCTAATAGGTAACACACTTAAAATTCATAAGCAAAAGTCGAGATAAAAGTGAATCTTCGGTTGCAATTAGTTCTTGTTTAGAATGATTATAATAATTAAATGTCCAGTTCCTTGACAGACTGAATTTCCAAGTGGTTACATTTCAAGACAGATAATTGTTCCCTATTATTGTAGATGCATTTCATGCTGTTTTCCTTATTTGCCTGTTACAGTTTTTTGTCATGAGTCTTCATAAATAGGACAGTGAGTAGAGGTGAAGCTGTAGCCAGTCTGTTCCCCGTGACATCATTTTGTGCATTGCAACAGCCTGAAATGCAGTGATGCAGATGGCTCTTGTGCAGATGAACTGCTGGTGACCCAGCAACTGAATTCATTGTTATGCTTTATGTAAATATTAGGGTAACAATACACATCTAATTTTTATATAGACAAAAAAGCAAAAAAAAAAAAAAGGTGTGTTGTACTAATGTAGGTCATTGTGCATAAGTTTTCTAGTGTATGGGAAAGGTCCCATCAGCAGTGGGAAGCTGTTCAGGGTAATAATTGTTAACTTCTGATTGCTGGAGTGAGTGGGAGCATCCAACCAGTTAATTCCACTGGAGTCAGTGGTGTGTCAGTCAGATCTGGCCCTGTGTTTTTTGGGTTTGATTTCTCTGGTTTAGTTCTCTTTCAGTTCTGTATTTGATTACAGCTGGGATCGTAGTGGTCATTGTACTCGGTGAAAAAGAGATTTTCTGCTCTATGCTTGGACAGCTGAACAGTTAATTGACTCTGCTTGCCCTGATGAGCTCTACATTCCTAATACTTTTCCATTGTTTTGATTTTCTGATTAAATTTTAAAGTTACCTTTACTATTCCTATAGTTTCTGTGCATATATATTCATGGTGTCATTAGAGAAGATCATTTTCATTTGCCATTTGTACAATGTTGACCCATAACTGCCATTTATTTATTTCTTTATTTATTTCGGTATGTGCTCTACAAAGCCTCTAAAAAACCATTGCTGAGATGTTCTAATTGGACAAACAAGAGTTTTAGAGAAAAATTTTCTTTTTTTTTTTTCTTTTTAAAGATAAATACAAATAAAATAAGTTACTTTCCAGTGGTCATACACTGAATTTGTGGCAGAATTGAGAGCAGAACCAAAACTACTTATGTGTAATTAAGTCTTACCCCAAAGGGGTACAGTATGTTACATGCCTTGTAATAGCCACCTGGAAGGTGCTTTAGCTGCCACTGAGGAAGAGGGGAAATTACAACATAAATTTGGTAGTATGGGAAATTCAGCCCCAATGAATGACTTGCCTTCCTAGATCCTCAGTCCGTGATGGAGATTTTATATTCCTAAAGCAGCTTTGTTCCAGAGGATCTTGGCTTGATTTACAGCTTTTTCTGACTCATCTCACAAATGCTGTAACGTGTGCCTGTCTCTTTTTGGAGGATTGCTGTTTCTTTTGATGCTGTTGTCTGGTATCTGACACCATCACTGCCCTTCTGCTGAGCGACAGCAAAATCAAAGTCTTTGCCAGCAGCTCTATTGGTGGAAGAGATCAGTGTCCCAGATTCTTGGTGTGTTCTCTCTGGAAATGACTTGGTTTATGTTTACCTACTTTATGTTTACCTGCTCGTTCTAGAAGAGCAGTTTTTGTAAGCAGCATATTTGTCATCTCTCAGAAGCCTCAGTTTGCATCTCACTGTTAAGCTTCTATGGGGCTAAATCCTGTGGGTCATCATGTCCAGGCTTTTGTTTGGACAGACACTGTCCTATTCTGGTTCAGAGTAATCCTCTTGTTCCAAAAGTGACAATGTTTTGCCATGCAATTTCAAACAGAGATTATTGCAGACACTCACTTCTCTGATGATATACAATCTTAATAACCAAGCTGAACTGATTCATATCCTGATTATACTTCTATCTTCTTAACTGTGTTCTTTTCATCCCTCATTAGGATGACCCTGACATATTTCCTTTCACCCAGATGACTTTTCAGTAGGCATAACATAACCACAGATTCTTCATCACTTTTTTTTTCCTCCCTCTGCCTGTCTTTGTCGCCCTCTTTGCATCCTTGTAATTTAAGTGAATCTTTTTTTTGACCACGGATTGCCAGAATTATGCACTTTATTTGACATCTGCCATTGCTGGTTTTCTGGAGTGTCATCAGCATTTCCCTGTCTCTGCTGCAAATACTTCACTTTCCACAGCCTGTGTAGTTTTTGCCTTTCATAGCTGCATCATGCCAGAAATTCTCAGTCAGCAAGGGTTTGACTTATATCCTGGGCTGGCTTTTCTCAGCTCATGCTCCTTGCTGATAGCGCATGTTCCTACTGATCCCAACTCAAAAGTGGCCTTGAAGTTCATGCTGCTGAATGTCAACCCCTGTTACACTCCCAGCCTGAGGGCATGAGGTGCAGCCTGTTCCCTGTGCTGAGGTTTTCCAGATGCCTCCTTGCAAGGCTGTGCTTGAACTTTTCCAGGACTGACTGGTGAGGATCTCCGTCCTGTCTCGCTTTGAGCAGAAAGTGCCACTGTTCCCTCTTCAGCCATTTCCAGACCACCATCCTTATCTTCTCCAATTAGATAAGGAAATATCTGTGGTATCAAAATAAATGCTTTGATATACAGATTAAACTAGCTATGTGGAATTTTATTTATCTAGAAATTAAATTATCTTAATAGAAATCCCTGCAAGGTTTCTCTTGTGTCCTGCAACTCTGTAAAACCTGTGACAGATTTTATTCCATTTTCCATTTACCTCTAAGTCCGTTATCTTCAAGGATTTTTGTTGGAATTTGGATCTAATAAGAGTGAATAATTTTTTTACATTTGCTGTAAATTTTCTCAAGGGTTAGTTTATAACAAACCTACAACAACAGAAAATGGCTTTGAAGACTCACAATTTGCTGGCAGACAGAAAAGACCCTGAGGTAAAAGTTAAGAGTTCTGTCATAACAACAGGCACTTCTGTATCTATTGAAATAGAGATGATCCTGTAACAAACTTTTAGCTATTTAGGATAAATTAATGCCTCTAAACTGTAGTAATGTCATTTAAAGGACTGCTTTTTGCAGCCCAGTGTCCCCCAGTAACATGTTGTGGTAATAATTCTGGGCAGATTCAGAATGGATCTGCTCACCTTGGAATTTGGAATATGTTGGTTATGTTCAGTTTGGGAGGACAGTTTTTGGAAGGTTATGGCTGCAGGAATTCTCACTGCATGAAAATATGAAGTATGTACCTGTTTTCCCCTTAGTGTTTAGCTGAGAAACTAGAATGCAAGGTGCAAGAACAGAGTTAACTAAACAATGATAAAAACTGGAGGTTTTATTCCAAATGATGACTTTGCCTTGATGAATTAGCAGCAGAAAGCTACTTAAAAAACCAACCAGACAAAAAAGTGCCTGGGCAGAGTTTACAGCTAGTACTTTTAAGTCTAGAACCTTTTATGAGTACGTCTCAATTACCAGATCTTTCTAATTTGGATGGAATTTCACAAAGGTAGTGGGTTAGAACAACAGCCTGTACCAACCTTCAAGAGACCTTTTGCATTTTATAAAGTACCACAGCTTTATTATTGTTATGAGGACAAAGTCATCCACCAGGAGAAATTAATAGTGAGTTAGAACACTTCAGGGGCTACTCTACCCTGCTGTGCATGTGTGTGTAACATTCTCATTAATACATAGAAACCACATGAACTCAAAAGAAGAACAGTTTTGGTAGCATATTTTATTGGTAGCATATTGTTATTACAATCATTTATACAAAATGATAGTTGATGAAATTTTGCCAGAAAAATCACTTCAGGTTACACTGAATGCAGAGGCTTAAGCCTGTGAAAAGCCAGCGGTGTATTTTACCAGCCCAAGATGGGTCTGGAAATGAATATGTATTTCAGGTCCCTTTGAGGTGTAATGACTTGTAAAAGGTGTAGACATGAGGGAGAGTTAAATGGGAAATCAGTTCTGGCTTCACTCTTCTCACCTATTCCATATTGTGAAGAAAATGATTGTACCTTCAGTCTTTGGACACCTTTCTGGGACTTAAGTTCAGAGACTTATAAATGTCTTCTGGCCAATATTTTCCATTTTGGAAGGTATTTAAGGGCCTGGTCAGATCACAGGTGATTAAGCAGTGATCTTAACAAGATGCTGGTCTTTAACTGAAATGAAGGTACCATCATTCCTTGTGGTCTGTGTATATATGGAGTAAAGTGAGGTAGCTCAAACTACTATGAAGATTGCAGCTTTTAAAGCTCTCTTAACCCTCTCAAGTACAGTCTGTCATATATTGTCTGTCTCAGCCACAACCTGCATTGTATCTGCCACATAGTGGTTATTTAGGGACAATGGATAATCCAGCACTAGCAGTGACTTCTTCGTTTGGGGGTATATAAGGTTTTTATCTTTGTAAGTGAAATTTTGCAGAACTGACTCAACTTCCATCCTTGGTACTTAGGCATTGAAGACTTCCCAGAAGAGATATAGGATCAAAAATGTTTTGTTCACTCACTGAAGTTGTGTTTCACTTGATGACAATCTCCTGGTAGGAGGTTCCAGAGGTTGGTAAGAGAATTTACACAAAAATGTATAAATTGTAGAAATCCAGTGTCCTTTCTTCTCTTCAGTGTTCACACTGGGTAAAGGTTTGGAGATTCTACTCTCGGGTCTTGGCTATAGAATCCTCGTTTGTATTCTCTGCCATTCAAGGCTGTGGGTGCATGCACTTCCTTTTTTATTTTCCCCCCTGATTTGCATCAGGAAGGTTTCTCACAGAAATGCCTTCCAGCCAGGGAACTTCTTGCTGGGTCTTCTGAGCAAAGGGAATGTTTGGTTCAGACATAAAAAGAAACATAAGAGGGACAAGGTTCATCCAATCCCACAAATGGTCTCTACAGTGACCTAGAAGAGTGACAAGGTAACGTAGGTAGGATAACTTTACCTCAAGATACTTCATGTTATTGATACAAAGGGTTATTCAAGAGGCATTTCAAGGACAATTGACCTGTGGCCTTCATACAGCTGAGACCTCAGAGAGCCACAATAAATTGAAAAATAATTTTCATACACCTTAATGGAACATCTATAGTGCCATCCATCAGCCACTGTGAGAAAGAGATGAACATTGCAGCAGTAGAAAAGTAGCCAAAAGGTAACACAAAATGAGATACATAACCTGTTTACAGTCCAGTACTATGCAGATCCACCCAAGATCAGGCACTGAATTATTTTCCATGTTACGGGAACACAATAATTTTTTTATTTACCACGTATTTTGACAAATATGCCCATTGCTTAAGATTTACTAGAACAAGTGATTTGAAAGCAAAATTGTCAGGTGTTTGCTTACTCTTCAAATTAAGTAGCTCACCAAATAATCTACTACAGTGGTAAAATCAATGTAAAATGCATTACTCTAACTCCCAACAAAATAGCATCGGCACTTTGTAAAACAGCTCTGGTATTCACAGGACTAAACTGTGCTGTCACTCGGATTCCTATGAAACTCCTGGAGCTGATGAGTTCACACGGGCCCAGATGAATGCACAATGATGTTCTCTCTCTGTCTTTGAAGATGTGCCCGCAGTCAGCAGGAGGCATTAGCAAATCCGTGAGGAATATTGCGGGAAGAGAAGAGGAATCGTACTTTCAACAACTTTTACAGAGTCTTTGGAAAGTAATAGGAAAACTACTTCCTTCTACAGTATCCTATGGCTTTCACAGCCTGAGGATTAGGCCCTGCCCCATGGAGAGCACGGGTGTCCGTCAGTGGTTAGCAGCGAACTGAGGGCTTGTTGGCTCTGGTTAATGCATGTTTTTTGACAGGGACCATGCAAGTTGTAATGTGACTGTGCTGAGTGTCTAAATATGTATTTTTGGTCCTGTAAAGAAGAGGCCATGGGGGTGCATCCGTAGCAGCCCAGATTGATTGGGGTGTGTGTGAAAGGACTGATCTTTCTCTCCACATGGTGCTGTGTCTCCAGACATTCTCTCTTTACATGTGCCATGAATTCTGTCCAATCTTCCGACAGTAGGAAAACACAAACAACTGCAAAGGGGATGTGAATTCCTGCAGCAAGGGCTAAAAAGAACACTTTTTGTCACTTAAAGTAAAGCAGACAAGGTAGCATATCCCACAGGACACTAATGAGCCACCTGATAACACCAAGTGCACACCTGACCTCTTGACACATGAAGCGAAGATGACAGATGTACTGTCAAAATACAAATCTATCAACTTCATCATGTAAATCTACCCACAGATGCTTTACAGTAGAGATCTGAGGGCAAACAAACATTTTAACTTACAGAGTAACCTTGTAAACAGGAACTTTTTACAAAAGACTCAGGTTAATAATTTATGAATTGTAACAGTGTCAGGAGAAAAGGATACTGAGCATTGATTTTTGGCATTGAATGACAACAAAGCCAATCCCCCAGTTTCCACAATAATGGTGCACTCTCTGTTCTAGTGTTGGGGTGCATTGATATTAATAATGCATTTGCATAAAATCCCATCTCTCATCTTTTATATTATTCATTTGATGCTTTCCATCTCTTTCCCAAATGTGTTGTGTTGCTCCCTTAAACACACAGACTTCTACTCTGCAAGTGGGAGGCATTTCAGAGTCACTTCAGGATGCTGATTTTTGTCCTTTAATTAGGTCTGTAAAGAGTTGGGTACTTAGAGAAGGAACTAATTTTTTTTCTTGTTTATAAGTAATTTATTGTGACCTCTCCAAATGATAGCACTTGCCTTGTGTGAAGACAGTTAATTTTCCAAGATGTGACAAGCACAGTTTTTAATTAGATTAGGGTAATCACGTCAGAAAAAGGACTTTCATTTATGAATAACGGGGACATTTGCATTCTTTTAGCAAAAGCTTTTCTTTTTCTTCATGATTGAAAGTTAAGCCTAGCAACAAAACAGATCTGGAGTGTTGAAATACGCAAAAAGAAATTTTTTTAGCTGTTTATAATATCTTTCATGACTTCGCTCACAGAGCTGCATTTGTGGTACAACATGTTTATCTATGATTAATGTGTCAATATTTTCGTTTCTAATTTAGCGAGGTTTTATCCAAACTCTGTAAATATTTTTTGCAGAGAAACCCTCGAAGTGTGAGTTGTGTAGAGCTTTAGTTGTTGCCTTTTCCCCCTTGTGCCCTTGCTCTTGCTCCATTTATTCACCCACCAGGTTAAATTCCTCACCGTGAAGGTCATAAAGACATCCATGAAGTTCTTCACCCTGTCTTCCTTTCCTGACAAGAAGTGAGGAGGAACAAAGATCTGTGGATCAGCAGGGCACAAGTCTTGGATTGGGAAGGCTGGTTGGGCTGTGTGGCGAGTTTGTGTTGTGTTGAAATTAAGTAATGAATGAAATCTTGTTCTATCCATTCAAGCATCCCATTGGAGTTCTCCATTCATGGTGTGTGAAAGGTGTGGGATTTTCAATATGATCTAAAGCCCCCACAAGCACCTTTTGATGATGTTTTAGTTAATAGATCTGATGAGGCTATTTCAGTCTGCCAAATCAAATCAGACTGTGCTCCTCCTTTAGAAAGAGGTACATTGGTAGACCTGTGGTTAAATGGACTGATGGCAATTTTAGAGATGCTACAGTCTGCTGAATTGCTGCAGGTGCACTGATGGGTGAGACCCTATAGGCCTATTCTGATCCATTAATGTTCACCATGTCAAGAATATTTCAACAGAGTTATGTTCCTGGGTCATTGATCTGCTGATCCATAGATACGTAGAATTACATTCTGTCAGACAAACTGAAAGAAGCAGGAATGTTTCCTGAACTCTTCAATAATAGTTTTTATTTCCTTACAAGTGTCTCAATTCAGGATTGCTTTTGAGACTCTAGAGATGTTTTAAATGAAGGAATGACATTACATAGCCTGCCAAAGGTGTTCTCCCTACTCTATATCTAGTTATATCTATAGCTGATATATATATATATATAAATAAGTAGCCTCTGAAATTATAAACTAAATTATTGCCTTTCTTAATGCTTTCTACCACCACACAGTGTGTTCTGGGGTATGATTCCTTATATCCACAAATCTAGGAGAAATTACTATTTGACAAATAACAAAGTCAGTACAATTTTTTTTCTCTGTCAAGTTTATAAATGCATCTATGGGATTCAGCTTTCAGTTGATTTCTGGAAGTGGTCAAGCAGGAGACTAGGAGAGAGGGTCCTCTGTTTGAGAGGAATGCTGGATTTGGTTCTGCTGTTGATCCGAGTCTTGCTGTGGAAATTGTATTTGAGATCCAGTTGCAGGCCGTGACACACAAACGATGCCAAGCTGGTTGAATAAATGCAGGTAGGCTTTTAAATGCAGTGGATATCCTACTGTGCATCTTTATCAATAGAAATTCTGCATGAATGATGGAGCCCAAAGGTTTTCCATCAATGTGTGAAAGCAATTGTATCTCTCTCTTCTTTATTGCTTCTGACAGTGAGAGCTAAGGAGCCGAGGCTGTTCCCGTTCTGTCCCCAAGGCACAGGTCCAAGGGAGAAGCCAGACAGCAGTGTTTCCCTGGTGTGGATTCCTGTAGCCTGCCTGCCTACAACTCAGTCTGCTGTGTTGTAAGCAGGTAATGGAAGATGTAAGAGGCTTTGCCAACTTGTCTATCAAATATTGACTGTGTGCAGCTACTGTGAGGCTTCACAGGCAGTGGAAAATTTGGCTGCATGGTAAAAGCTACATTTACACTCATTCAACCCAAGATGTAGATCTAAATTTTCCTCACTTCTGTTCTCCTCTTCCTTCCCCTCCTTTTACCCAAACTGTGTGTAAACACACATTCAAAAGGCAGTGGAGAGATATTCATTAAAGCCTCCGGCACTGCTGTTGCATGGACAGGAATAGATGAGAGCAGTTTTTCCCTTCAAAACAGCATATTTTGTTCTTCAGGAACATTTGCAGTATTATGCAGCGAGGGAAACTCTTCATAACAGTGTTCAGTTCTTACAGACAGGTGCTGCAGAATGGTTTTCCACAAAGGGCTAAAGGCTTTACAACTGCTCTGCAGCTGTAACCACTGCTATCCTGACACGGCAGAGCCATCCTGAGAGGTCTGGGAGCCTGGTAGGTCTCTGGTACTTGTCTCAGTTCTCTGTGATAGTAGAGATCACATCAAGCCACTGTGAAAACCTGTGGAAACTCATCCTTTCGTGCAGCTGGAAAGGCTGTTACATTCTAATGCTGCAGCATGCATGGCACAGCAGAACTTGCATTGTCACTTTTGCTGTTAGCCCTGTTTTTAGCCCCTGCTGGGATGGATTTGGATCTGTGGGAAATGAATGTATGACTGGCATATAACAGAGAGCCCAGTGTCAGGAGGGAGATGGGTGGAGATTTTCCAACAGCAGAGTAATCAGCTGCTGGCTTTCATCAGTCTCCAGCACTGGCTTAGCCAGTTGGAAACTGCAAAGGAACAAGGAGTATCCCATTTACCAATACCTTTCTTATTTGCATGGCAGGGAAGGACTGAACTAACACTGTTGTGCTGCCATCAGGTTGCAGTAAGGGAGAGACAGACAATGCCAGATGAGAAGCAGTGGAATTTAAATACATTTTTTATGCCACTCTCTCATGTTTCTAAATTAGCTTGAGCTTCAGTGGTAGATTCATAGGATAACCTGTATTGGAAGGGACTCACAAGGATCATGAAAGTCCAGCTCCTTGTCTTACACAGGACAGCTCCAAGAATGCGCCTGAGAGTGTGCACTTCTTGAATCTTCTTCAGTCTTTTAGACTAAGGTAGTGTTAACTGAAGGCAAAGTAATATTTAACTACATGTGAAGAGTGACAACCCTTTTATTTTCATTCATTTACCAAATAAAATGTTAGATTTGCAGAGGTACTACTTTACAACTGAAAGTAAAGTATTACTAAAAATCTGACATTAATTTATTCAGATTTATAAGCCAACGAGAACTTTTCTTACTTTGCTTCTGCAGCCAAAGAGACTGTCTTGTGTGGCCTCTGCAAATCTTAATAACTCCTCAAACTTCAGCTAATGTCTTATATATATTAGTCACATGCGAGTTTAATCGCCATTATGAGAGGCTGCCATGGGTCATGGTCAACCATTTCCCTTGGAAATAATTACCCTCAGCTGCAGTATAATGTGTTAATAGAATTGCTCTAAAGCAGGAGAGCAGCCCCATTAACACTTTTCACTGCTCTGTGTATTTTCAGTAGGTCTCTCTCTTCTATTGTGAACCATCAGAATAGAAAGGGCTTGGATGCAGTAAATAGTCTGGTGCACACTGGCAGCTGTGAGCAGTGAACTGACAAGTGATTTATTCAAAAGGAGACATCTAACACTCCAAAGGTGGTTGTTTCCTCGACATGCTTGGTCCAGCGCCGCAGCCCTGCTGCTGAGCACACTCAGGTGAAGTGGTCTGTGTAACTGCTCATTTTTTGGCTGCTGCTCCGTGTTTGTCAGAGCTGCTCAGCCAGGCTGTGTGGCTGCACATGCCAGCAGTGCTCTACGGTGAGTTTTTCTTAGTTAAAATCACGTCAAAGCCAGCAAATGGAATGGAAGTGCGAGCAGGAGGCTCCTCAAACATGTAGGAGAGTGTGCAGGTGCTGCTTCCATCTGCCCCAGCGATCCTGTGCAATCCTGGACCTGCCTGTGCAATGTGGAGCTGCTTCAGCTGATTGGAGTGAGGATGTCTGTCTCAGACCTTCAGCAAACGCAGTGGTGTATCCTGGTGAGCTTTGAGCTGAAATCCTTCAGAGGGAGAAAGTGATTGACCCTCATGTCCCACACCCTGTGAAAGATGGGAGCAACGAGCAGTGCAAGTGGTGCAAGCAAAGGGGATAGTTGGCAGATCATTTGACTGGATGATGGTTATGCTCAGAAACAGCATTTGTTTTCCATGGCATCTGCAATCTTCCTTCACAAAACTCTCTGTTCATTACATTAAACTGAAGCAAATGTAAAAAATGCATGACTATGGTTCAGTATATATTTTCATTGCTTTGCTTTTGCAATTAACTTGTTGGCAACAAAGTCATTATCTGATGACATTTGGGAACAAAAAAACCCAATATTGTCTGGGGCAGAGGAATTCTGCCCATCTTTGCAACAGCCATTAAGACAAACACTTCTCTGGTTTTGTGCAAACAACCTGATCGCTTTTTTGGCAATTTAAATCAGCTGGCATCATCACTGTGCTCCATCCCAATGCCAAAGGTTGATAAGCAATAAATGTTCAAGTCAAAGCTGACCTAATGCAGGCCTCCCAGAGCTTAGAAAAAGCTTGCAATATTTCAGCCACAGCAGGTGCATTCTGTAATCCTTTATTAAAAACTCCTGCCACACATCCCCCAACATGTGGTGGGGCCTTATGCAGATTAAATGTGACATGCTATGAAGTCACCACAACCTTTTCCTTACTCCTAATTAAAGGAAAGAAAGCCAAGAAAAGAATGAAGTACTCCTAAAGAGAAATGTGAGGCAGGTGTGCAGGAATTACTGCGTTGTGTTTGACAATCACTAGGCCTGAGGTTCACAAGATGGGGAAGGTGCTTGACCTCCTGTTCTTCCTCTGTGTGTGCGCTTAAATTAAATTGTAGGCTTTCTGTGAAAGGTAACTGATTTTGTTTAATTAAAACTCTCTCTTCTGTTCTACCTGGACTTCTAATTCCAGTGCAATGTGTAGGCACACGGTGCTTTATCTTCTCAGGGTATAATTAGACTTAGTAATGCAGCTGTCCTGTTTACAGTGTAAATCCCCCTAATGATAAATGGAGTAGACTTATGGAGAAACCCTGATGATACTTCAGACAGGGAGAGTGGATGATCTTTGCAAATAGCTGGTGGGTAGAAAGTAAATCATTATCTGCTAATAAGCTTCTGATTGCTGGGTGTTTTATACCGTGGAAGATTAGAGAACTTTGCTGTATATTAGTCCTGCCTGCAGAGCTGGAGCACGAACAGGAGCAACTGGTTTGTTTATGGGTGAGATTCTGATCTTGGGTTTTGAGAATCTCTTTGAGAATTCATACTATGTCAGAAGTTTTTCTGTGGTTTTGGTGACAAAAAGGCCTTAGAAATGGCTAGTCTGTAGTAATATGGGGAGCAGGTTCAGCTCTGTGTGTTATGAAGCACACAGTGACCTCAGTCAGGTTGAGGAACTGCTTAAGTGCTCCACAGCCAAATAACAGGAGACTTCTCTGTCCCCCAAATCCCACAGCATCAGGAGATGGAGTGCACCAAGGGTGGAGTGAGGATGTGCTTTTCCCTTCATTTTCAGGTATGGGTGAGGTTCCTGAGGAGAGCACAGGGTGCAAACTGCAGTCACTGACTTTTGCTGAGGCAGAGCTGGGGGCCAGGAAGGGGAGGTCATTTCAGCTGTCATATTTCAGAGACCAGAGACTGCTCAGCGGGGAAGAGATGAGCAACATATGATGTGGTGGGAGGAGGTGACAGTGGCACCAAAGAGCAAGAAATAAAATGAGAGGTGAACTTTTGGTGGGGTGCCGACTTCAGGAAATTCAGTGGCAGAGGGCAGGAACTGGTGAGAGTGTGGCTGTGTGTGCAAAGGAGGGTCAAATAGTGTAAAGACAGGAGCTGTGAACAGAGATGAGCCTTGGGAGGGAAACTGCCTTCTGTCATGTGTGTGCTTCTCGTGGCATATGTTGGCCTGGAGGCCACTGGAGCTGTGACGTGAACTAGAGGAGCATCTTGAGAGATGGATGATCTACGTCCATATGTTGCTCTCCAGAGGAATAAAACTTGAGGTCTCTGCTGATTACTCTCTACCTCTGGTTTTGATTCAGGAGGGGACAGGAGCTACTTGTCTGGCATACATGATTGGGTAAGTACAGCCCTGTCTCTCCTGAGACAGGCCATAGGAAGAGATGTGCCACCAGCCCATCGTGCCTGGGGTCACTCACTGGAGCAAGACAGGAGCAGCTCCAGGAGAAACAAATGGACAGGAAGCAACCGGTAGGGAGTTCCTTCGACAGGACTGAATCCCATTTCTCCTTGCTCCATGGTGCTTCAGTGACATGGGATGGGTTGGGTGGCACTACCTTTGCTAGTTGTGTGTTATACCATAATGTCATTGGACAAAGTAATCTTCTCTGTCTGATGCTGATTCCAGGGATTTTCAGCCCACCAAGGAGACAACTTGAGGAACTGTTCATTAGCATGCTCACTGACCACGTTCAAGAATTTATGGACATCTGAAGATCTGCTACAATTTCTCATAGAGTTCTTATGACTGTTATGGCTTGGTGGAATTTGTTTTCCCAATCTCTGAGAAATTCAAGATTCAAAAAATGTTTTAGTTTCAAGTTAAGACAGGAAACCAAAACCTCAACAATTTTTATTCATCAGCTGGGGGAATTTCAGAGGAAGGAACTTGCTCAGTTGAAAAAACCCTTTTTCAGTTAATTGCAATTAGTGCAGTTTGAGTTCAGACTTTTTAAAATGTAAATGAAGTATTTGCTGATCGTTATAAATTTCAAAGAAAGAAAGCAGGTCTATATGAAATGCAGTCTGTTTCAAGTAAAAAAAAAGCATATTAAAAAGTAGTTTAGGTTACAATTTTTTTCTTAAGTAACAAATTTATGAACAATATGTCATTTACAATATGTTTTGAATGAGGCAAAGTGGCATTTTCTGATGTTTACTCAAAAACTTCCCAACTTGTCTTAACAATCTAACCAACAGCAGTCGTCCGTGGCTTTTTGCCAATATGTTAGTTTATGTATAATTATACTGGAATTATATTAAAAGTTTATTTCATAATGAAAATAACCTCAAGAGGAATGAAAATGGATATAGAGTTGCAAATGTAGCACTCTGCAAAAAGTGGAATTTGCCCTGCAAGGAAATCCATGCTCCACTTTCAGGTCTGAGATGGTAATAAATTGAACACAGAGCATTTCACAGACAGTGTCAGATATAAAATATATTAATCTTGTCGGAGAGTGTACTAACTCTCCCAGATTTATGATCAGGTGCACTTAAGTTCTGTTCTTCTCATTAATCTTGATTTACAAACAGTAGCCTTCAGAAGAAGGGGTCAGAAGAGACAAGAGAATCATAGATATGTCACTTGGATAACTCACCTTCCCCAGCTGCCTCGTGCCTTTCAATGACATCCTTCCATCTTTAATTAGTGAAAGGCCTTTAATCTTGTCTGTGTAAGGGCAGAACATGATGAATGTGAGGGATTGCCTGTGCTACTCTGAGTTTGTTTTCTACAAGAGATGTCGTGGACACTGGTGGGAACAGCAAGATAATCAGATTTACCACCCGCAGGCCTTGATGCTGAGAAAGTTCAGTGGGAGAGGGATGTACTGGGAAGGAGGAAAAACAGGAGGAGAATGGTTGAGGCTGGTGAAAGTAGCCTTTTGAAAAAATAAAGAAACTGCATTTTGAAGTCTGCTTAACACACATACCATGTATAAGATTGTGTCCATGTGCAAAAGACTGTCCCTTTGTAATTCTTAAAATTATGAAGAGCCAGAAACCCAAGCTTTCAAAGACAATAAATCTGGTAATTCCACTAGTCAATACTGGAGAGAAAGCAGTCTTCCTGCATGCTGGTGTGCTAGGTAGGATAACATCACCCTGGATGCTTGTCCAGGTGCTTGAGCTGGAGGAGGAGTAAATAACAGGCTTCCCAATTGCAATTCATAAGAGGAATGAACAAAAGAATTCAACTGAGGAAGCTGCAAAACCTTCAGATATGAGAAGGTAGGTGTGTCACAAATGAAAGTAGTTTTAAACTTTCTTTCAGATAAAGCTGTCATCAAAAGAACCCTCAAGGACGGATTAAAACACAGACTAAATTGCATTAAGCACATTCTTCTTGCTCTTGCTTTTCTGTTCTTTCTCTAAGGGTATTAGACTGCTGGAACACCTGTATATTGTGGGCAAGGCCAGTGGCAGCCTTAAGTGTCTAATGGACTTTGTAGACCCTCTTCCAATTCTTCACAAAGGGAGTAGAAACTCATGACATTTGATGTGATGTGGAAGTTGGAATGAGTTTTGGAATGAAACAGTTATCTGAGTTGTGCATTCAAGTTAGGAAGTTAATCCACCTCAAAGAAATATTCCTGAAGTGTACCAGAATCTGGATTGGCTTGGTCTCCACTAGAAAAATATTCCACAGCTATTGATAAAAAATGCCTGTTTTTGTCACAACCCTCCTAGATGCTTTGTTCTGAGCTTTAAGACCTCTCAAAGGCACACAGTTACCATGGGGGTTCATGGATGAAAATTCAGACTTTGATGTGGTTGGAAGTTGAGACACTAATTGCTTTGAAAATAGGACCAGGGCCTTAAGTTGGCATCAGATACTGGCTAGGAGCTGTGGGAAAGATTTGAGCACAAACCAGATATGCCCTTGGCAACACAAGCCATAGAATAAGCAGTTGTTCCCCATTCCCAACCAGCTGGAGCTGGTGTACAGTTTCCACACTGAGTTTCAAAACATGCTGAGTTATTATAATCCAGCCCAGAGGTGACAAATTCATGGTTTACTGATGCCACCTAAGCAGCCAGACTTTGCAGGGTGTCAGACCCAAGGCACAGCTTTGACAAACGTGAACAGAGTGCTTTTCCACAGAGGGGGAGGCGATGATTCCATGAGCTGTTTAAAGAAATCCTTCTCCTCATCCTGCATTTTGGCTGTGCTTGGATTCATTCACTTCAGCCTTGCTTGGATGCAGTTCAAGCCATCTGCTCCTCTCCAAGAGCTGTTTCACTGGAGCTGTCCTGGTGGCTGTTGGTGTCAGTGGTTGTATCTGTGGAGAATGAGGACACTGACTGCTGGTAACCAAGCCTGCAGCACCTTCTCCTTCTCTCCCAGTCATCCTGCCTAATTAATGGAGACAAGGAAGGATTATGTGGATGTCTATGGGCTGTTCAATGATGGGAGAACGGAACCTGCCTCCACTTTTAGGTTTGCTGGACAACAGTGACAGCAAGTATGTTGAGGATTAACTGTCCACTTCTGGAGCACATTGTTATTCATGGGTTCTTCAGTCTTTCATACAAAGGCTGCAGACTGACCCAGGGGTGTAAGGACCATGGGAACATCCCTGGGTGTCAGCAGAGCTGTCTGTCCTGTTTCATGGGCTGTATCCCTCTGCTCTGTGGATGTTGGCCAATGATACTGCTGGCAGGCAGCAGGGAGATGGTAAGAGGAGAAAGCATGCAAGAATCTTCAAGGTCAAGGATCAGCTTTTGAAAAGGTCGAAGAAATTATTTATCATTGAAAGAAGGGCTTTGAAGGCTTGCTTTTTTGAATGTTTTCTTTGAATGCTGCCTTTTTTTTGAAAAGGGTATTGTTTACTTCTTTTTATGTTAGGGATTTTTATTCTTCTCTGACTTTTATCAGGCAGGAAAGACATCAATCTCTTTCACATATAATGACTCTGATTTTTATTTTCCTTTTTTTTCTCAGAACTTGTAATGATCTGGCATGTGTGATGGGCAGAGAAACACAGCCATCAGTTCGGTTACAGGTGGAAGTTTCTTTTCCAGGAAGAGCCATATGTACATGATTAACAAGCTGACACTTCTCCACAACTTTTGTTTTGCTGGCTTACAGATTCATGGAGTGACCTTCTTAGTAGGAATAAAGGGAATAGATAGGGTGAAGGTACCTAAACAGTAGTAGAGAATAGGTAATGAATTTTTTTCCTGACTGGTTTGCTCACCTAGGGCAAGGCAAACTGGTTTCAGTTGTTCTCAAGCATGCTGGTGTGTAGCTTAACCTCTGGTCTCTGCTCTCATGAACTGGTAATAATTCTAACAGTGTATGAGATTTCTAGTGCTTCCAGAATATAAGATTTCTGATATTTTATTGAAAATATGATGCCCCCTAAGAAAATCCAAATAATAACATGATTTTCAAAATAGGACTAAGTTTATGCAGTTTTCTAAGTTGAATGTCTCTGTGTGAAGTTCACACATGGTGGTAGGCAATTAATCTGTCAGCTCTTTAAAAGAGTCAGAAGTCTTTCTATTTGGAGGAGAACATGCTGTCGATCATCTTATTTTCCAGATTGCTGTATGTTTTTTTTAAAATTTATTTATTTTTATTTCCGATTATTCAATGTAGGAATGCTTTCTGTATCTGAAACTGAAGAACTGCTAACTCCTTCTCTTAATTTGTCTGGTACACACTAGAACATATCCTAGAGTATGAATTAAGACTTTCTGCTGAGAGGAAGCAAAGGTGAAAGAGCTGTCTTTTCAAGAGTCAAAAGCATCATTGAGTAACATCTCAGTGATGCAATCAGGACTAAATACAGCAACCAAATTGAAATCCTGCCTAGTCTGCCTCGTTTTATTGGATCTGATCTTTCAGTCAGCTGCTGGAGTGTTAGGCTTTTTTTTACCCCCTTCTCTTCTGTTTAATGGTGTTGCAGAATGAGCAAATGCCTTCAGAATTGATTCAACAAATGGTGCAGTTGAAAGAAATATCTTGTGAGAGATAAGAAGGTTTAGGGCAATGTTATTTCAGAAACTTCTTCCCTTTCCTGAGCCCTGGAGCGTCTGGCTTGGACTCTATATAAGGAGATTTGCATTTTTTCCTTAACTAGGTACAACTGGTTTAACAAACTACAGTTCAAAGAGTTGGGTGTTCTTGTAAGGTGACAGAGTCAAATGCCCAAAGACCTTCCTCCCAGTGATGTCACCAAGGCCAGAGCTGTGGATGGGAAGGAGATGGCTATCTGTGGTTAGGAAAAAAAAAGTATTCAGCAAAGCACCATCCCTTGCTAAACCATCAAGTGTTGGTAGTAACTGCAAATGCACCATACTCAGTGCTTAGATCTACCAGTGCTTCTCTGTGTATTGCCTGAGTGTCACTCGTAGTGAGATGTAATACCAGCTTTTCAAATTAAAAATTCACTGTTTCTTAAAATATGTAAAGCATAAATTAACACATAGAGTGAAAAGCTCAATGATTTTTATCCCTTAGAACCACTGCTCAGAATGTTTCTTTGTTTTGCCAGATTGGAAAGGCATCAAATTGTTTTATTCATTATTTCTCCCTGTAGGATACTTTCCAACTTCATGTGTTTTGCATTGTATAGTTTGGAATCTTTTCAGACTGGAAAGTGCAGACAAAGAGACCTCCAACTTGTTTTGACAGGGGCTTGTGGATTTTACACACTAGTTTAAATCAAACTACACCCCTTGACTCAGCCCCCCCCCCCCCCCCCCAATAATAATGATCTCTGATTTGATTCACTTCATGGAGCTAGGATTTATATGAAAACGTGTGCAAGGACTAAGCTGAGGGAATAATTAAAAAATCATGTCTAAATAAAAGTTCAGCAGGATTCACTCCTGGAAATTCTCAGAAGAGCTTAAAGAAGATCTTTCATGAATAGTTTAAGTAGATATGGTCCTCTGTTGGGACTGGGGGAACAGACTGGGTAACCTTTTTCAGCTCCCTTGTGGGTCTGTCTTCTGTAATTCTCTAATTCATCGCTTCACATTTATTTCCAAATAAGGAAGGATTGTTTTTATAAGAAAAGCTTAGTAGCACTACAGCTTACTTGGTCAGAGAAGCATGAAGACAGGATAGAGATATGTCTCGTGCCAGAGGTTTCCCAGGAGTTTCAGCTGGACCTGGGTTAGGCTCAGTGTGGAAAGGGATCAGCAGGACACAAAGACTCAGCTGAATTTATGGGTGTATTTATCCAGCAGCAGCTTTTGCCTCTCCAGGTCAGCCCACCTGAAGTGGATGTATATAGTGATATAGAGGAATAAGCTATAAAACCATGAAATGTACAGCAGACTGAGGAGATGTCAAGTGGATTATTACTTTGACAGACTCAGGAGACCAAAGCACAGGTGCAGCCTAACAGCAGCTGGCAAAGTAAGTGCTGACTGCTAACGAGGGCTACCAAAGTGCACAACAGCTAATGCTCCAAGGAGACCACTCCTTGGGTAGGAGCTGTTCCTTTTTGCTACCCTCCAAGGCTGAGGCATTCCTAAATGGTGGATAACCCTGCTAATCCAAATGTTGCATTCTCTCTCCATCCTTGGGAAGCTGTGTGATTTTTCACTGGAGCTAAATAATCCCTGGTATGAGCGAGCATTCATTATGAAACGTTGGGAAGGCTGAGAGATGGCCGTCCAACAGCAGCCTTGGTGACCTGTAACCATCAGTGCTGGGAATCCTGTGCTCCCCTGGGCAGAGAGCAGACTAGGGAGAGGAAAAGCCGCATGGTTTTTTTTGTTTGTTTCTTGCCATCTGTAGGAAAAAAAGGAGGGGTTGTGTTGTATGCTCACCACCATCCTTTGTACCTGAAGGTGGAAGCCAAGGGGTTCATGTGCTGGGTGAAGGTGGTGTCTGCTGAACATTTTCCTGCACATTTTGTTCTCTCCCCTTGGAGGAACTGGTTGAGATTGTCAAACAGAAGAACAAGACGCTGAGAGACGGTTTTACTGCCGTCAGTAGTTCCTAGGTGTGGGTTTTGCCAGCAGTGAAAATGCTGTGTACTTCACTGACTAATTTGATGGAATGAGCTTTGTAAAAACAGATTAAACTATTTCCCATTCACTTCAGGAAGGGATAATTAGGTGGGAACAGAACAGACAAGAACAAGTCACAAGTACTGTGTTATCAGACACTGCCTTTGATCATCCCGTTACTCCAAGGTCTGCAGTCACAAATTAGGGTGTTCTGTTTGCAGTGGATGGGGCTTCACACACATTGTGCTCAAAGCTGCATTTTTCCTTGATTTCCTCTTCAAATACCTTTTTCTAGTGCTGCTCTGGACTCAGAGAAACTGTGCTATCTCCAAAAGGTGCTCACAGAGGGAAAGGCAACTTTCCCAGTCTCCAGGAGCATGAAGTTTACCTTCTCCTGGTTTGAAGAAAAAAGCAGTCTCTCCTTTATGCCTCTTGGAGCTGCTTTCTCAGAACCAAAATTAATTATTTAATCCTCTGTTTGTTGAAGCCTGTCTCTGTTCTATATATTAAGTTTCCCTTCTACGTGGCTGTGATGGGCTGTGTGGCTTGTGAGTGCCTAATAGAAGTAGAAAATGTAGTAACATTCAGCAAATACACTCAGTTGCCAGGGCTGTGGATGGGGAGCTACAGCTGGGAGTCCTGGCAGACCTCTGAGCTGGACAGACTTACTGACCTGTTTGGTGTGTTTTCATCTCCCAAGTCCTCAATCAGTAGGATCAGGAAAACCCCCATTTCTGTGCTTTCCCCTCCTCCTGCTCTGTGTGGGGTCGTCTCTATTCTTCACGGGGTGGCAGCTCTCCAAAGCCTGTTTCTGAAGTGAGTTTTGAGTTTGTGTCTGGTGCCCTCCTTTTCCTACTCAGTACCCACCAGTGTTTGGTCTTCAGATTTGCTGTGGTGGTGATGGGAACAGTTTTCAGAAAAGAGTGTCTGTAGGTTTGTCCTCAGGGAAAGATCTTGATGACAAACGCAAGAAATCCGATGAAGGAGTGAAAAATAACCAAATTTCTTTTATAGTATGTGAGCTAGAAAGGAGGAAAGTGAAGGAGGGACTCTGGGGCTGCTTTATCCTATTGCTTTTGAACCTATGAAGGAAAACTCCTCTGTTAAGTCTGAGTCTGCCAGATCTGGGAGACAGCTGCTCTATTATCAAGTCTCTTGAAACTAAATCTGATGCCTTGGTTCCCTGGTGAGGGCCCTGGAGGGAAATGAAGCCGCTGGAAAGCTCTTGAGAAAAACAGAGTGGGGCTGTCATAGGGTGGAAGTCCCCATAGCCTTGGAGAGAAGGCTCAAAGAAATGGTTCAAAAGAAAATTTTAAAGGGATTCAAAGGTGGGGCGGGCTTCAAATGTCAGGAGAAGATGGAGAAGAATGCTTGTAATGCTTAGTCAGTCTAGTGTATGGAAAGTTTCCCACTGGGAGCATTGTGGGAGAGACTGGATTTGAAGAACACCCATCTGTAGGGCTCAGCTCAAGCTGTGAGCATTTCTCTTTCAGTGTTGGATGTCTTGTGTCAGTAGCAGGTAGGTCAGTCAGGAAGATGACTTTCATGTTTCCTCCAGGAAAATACTGACCCTTGTGCCCCAAGCACAGGTCATTTCTACAGCCATTCTCACCTTAGGGGTGAAGACTCTCCAAAATGATAATTTAGTTTGAAATAGGGAGTATTTTCTGTCCAAAAAATTGGGCTCTATTTTTATAAAAATTAAATCTAGGCATTTAGGCCTTGGCAACATAAAAATATCCCCTCTAGGTAGAGGTGTGATAGAGTTCTTCATGGAATTTGTCATTTCGCATTATTGCTGGAAAACAAGGAGACAGATTGCGTTGAAACCGTGGGGAGATGCTGATGAAAGCAATTTGTGCTGCAGGAGAGTGGGCTACATGTGATGGAAACAAGAGAGATGTAGGCTGGAGCAGTGAGTATGAGGTACACAGCAGCTGAAGGGTTTTTTCTTGGTCAGCTGTAGCCATGAGCTGCTGGAAGGAGCAGTGGGGCAGCTGTTTGTTCATGCTGCTTTCCATGCATGAATTCCAACCCTCAGTGTCTCAGCTCTCTCGCCTGGGAACACAGAAAGCTTCAGGTGCCCCCTGTAGATGGTGTTTTCAACAAGTCCCACACTTTCCCCTGCTAAGCTTTGCTTGCCCATCTTCAAGAAACATCTCCTTGGGAGGCCAAACCCCTGAACAGGAATGGGGCCTATGGCAGTAAGTTGACTTTGTATCATTTTCTATTCTTTTTGCCTCATTCCAATGACAGAGACTGCATTAGAAGCTGTGAAACTCATAAATTCTGAGTTATAGCTGTAGGCAGTTCACAAAGGGGAAATTGGGACTGGGAAGGGTTTTTAATTTGCATATACACCACACCCACTGCTATTTAATTTGCATTTTATTTGCATACATCATGGTTAAATAATACCCATGCAGTGCTTTTAAGGAGTGAGGACTGTATCAGTTTGTCTATGATTTATATAATTTTAGCTTTAAGTGTAATTTTATAGAGTAGTTTGGAGAGCATGCAGCACGAACTTATATTTAATTTCACGAAAATGATCAAATAACACTTATCAGCCAGAAATATACACTTCTCTTTCAAAAGAATGTTGTCTTCATAAAGATGCAAGATTAACAGCACTGCAGGCTGAAGTCTGCTGTTCATCAGCTGAAAAATCATGATACAATACAATTACAAACTTTCCCACACATTGGGATTGTAATGGGTTCTGGCCTGAACTGAGTGGGAAGCCAGGACTCATGTCTGTTCAATAGTATGTGATTCCTCCTCCTTTAGGGACTGTGAGTTTGAATAGTGTTTTAAAGTGTGTTCCTTCCTTGTTTGCATTACAGTGATTTTTCCAGGATGAATGCAGGAACAAAGTGATGGTGTCTGTCCATCTCAAGGTGGCAAATGACTGTAACATAATTATTAGATAATTGTGACTAGTGTCCTACGTGGGAAGAGAGAGGACAAAATTATTTCAAGATGCTTTTCATATTTTTGTTACTGTGAACTTGTCACAAATTTGAATGTAGAAAGTAAAACCACCTGATACTCTTTGCTTTGTGCCTGTCCCAATGGCTCAGGAATTGCAACATCCTATTTAATTTTTTTTTCTCTTTTAGTTTTGTAAGTGTTCTTTAGCACAAAAACCAGTTCTGCAAAGGCATTTCTGCATCCTTGATATGCAGAGAGCACTGAAGCAGAGAAGTGCTGTGCTCCTGTCATTGCATTTCCCTTGACTGGGAGGACTTGGAAATTCCACTAAGCCCTACCCAGAAAAAGCTTTCTTCCTCAGGGATCTGAGCCCATGTGTTTCTCTGCATTTTTAGGCACCTGAACATTTTTTAGCTGTAACTGCATCTTTGGTCATGTATTAAAACCCTTGGAGTACCATGTAATGCCCTCTCCTCCTCCACACACACTCAGGAATCTCACACTGTAACCACACTCTCTCTGCTCCTTTTCATTAAAGGCAGTTCTTCCCTGGCTGCCCAGCAATAAATCTGCTCTCAGACAGAGAATATTTCTATAAGGCAGCACAGAGATCTTCGTGTCCTTTCAGTGACAGTGGCCTATAACCCTGCAGTGCTCTCAGCTCCTGCAGCCTGCAAACACGAGCCCCTGCCCCTCACTGCGGTGCTGGGCTGCCCACAGGCTGCCTGAGGGGTTGAAGTTTGCCTTGAATGATCTCTCAGCTAAGAAATAAAACGTGTCACTCTGGAAACCTGAGCTTAAATTGGGTTTGAGTCGGTAAGAAATGCTCTTGGTTTCTCTCTAACCTCCCTGCACCAGCAATAACTCAGTTCTGAATGTGCAGCCTGTTATTACTGTGAGCCTTTGACACATGGATGTGAAACCTTCTCTTAACCTGGCTGAGCCTTGTCAGCATGATGGACATCCAGAAGGTCTGCTCTGTTTTGATCAGCACTGATGTTCTTGGGAGCTCATCCCTAATCGGTTGCTTTTGTCGGTGTCTGAGTGTTTCAGCAAGGCTTCAGGAGCTGGTGGGGGATGTCTCACCCAACCTCTCTTTTTGTCTCTAACCTCAGACACTTGTACAGATGTCATCTGGAGGGGAAACTGGAGATGTGCTGTTACACAAGTTGCAGGTACTGTATATAGCAAAATGGGCCAAGTGTGGGTTTGTGTGCTTGAGATCTGAGTGCGTTTTTTAGAACTTTATATGCTCCTTGTTGCTTTGCAGCATCAAAAGTAATTTGAATTTCTTCTGCTTCTTGATCCCTTTGAGAGTCTTCCAGCTTTGCTGCTTTGTTTCTGTGCTCATGTGTGGCATCAAAACCAGTGCATTTGCTGCTTCTCTTTGTCCAAGTTGCTCAGGATGCCTCCAGCCCCTCTTTGCAAATTGCATATGGGTGTCAGTCTTCTCTTGGTTTGCTTTGTATTGTTGGGAAAACAAGTATGTTCATGTCAACTCAGAAAAAAATCCTTTAAGTCTACCATTTAGTGATCTGCTTTTGCACTTGAATGACTCTTTTTAAATTCAAGGCATGAATTATCAAAGGTGTGGAAGGAGATAAGCATGCGTTTTGCTTGGTGGGCCACTGAACAGAATTTCTGAGTAAAACTTCAGTGACTTAGGAGCCCAAGAGCACCTCTGAAGATCTGAGCCCTTGGAAACAACTCTATGGAATGTACTGGAAACAGAAGCACAGCACTGAAAGCATCACCCTGCGCCTTTCTACCTTGCTCTGATGGCAGTACTGAGATGTGATGCTATGAGAAGACTGGAACAGGAGGATGGGCTGGTTTGTCTTCTCTCATAGCCCTGGTCTGGCAGCCCTTGAAGGTATAAAGTGTCACTCACTGGCTGTGGTGTTTTCAAGCTTGCTCAGGTGTTGCTACAACCTTAAAATCCCCTCGTTTGCCTCCAAGTGTCCTTGGTGCTGTCAGCAGCTGCCTAGTGCCCTGATGTGCTCCTGAGCCCACAGCACTGCAGTGGAGCTGCTTTCTGCCTCCATCTGTCTTTTCACACAGCTGAGACTGTGATTGCATATGCATGGGAGCACGTGTGAGGCTTAGAGAGCAGCCTGAAAGCAAGCCAGTCATTGAGTGTTTGCAGAGCAACAGGAGCATGCCATGAGCGTGTGCCCTTCCACAGTGTGAATAAGATAGAGCAAGACACCAGGTCAAGGAGGAGACATGTGCAGCAGAAGGGGAAGTGGGAAAGAAACCCATAAATATTCAATGAAGGAAGTGGGAAAACATATTTTGATTACAACTCTGGCTCTAATGTATGCAAATATAATAGTTTCCTCCCCTACTAAGGAATCATGTATTACATACATTACATGATGTACTACTGTGTAGCAACATAGTTTATGACTCCTAGGAGAAGAAAATCATAATTCACAGCCATTAACAAAAATAATAGTGCTTTCACCCAGAGGAGCTTTCCTTCGAAAGCCTGTACAGATTCTATCTAACCTAATTTAAGCAATGTCATGAGTTGGAACAGATCGCAATCAAGTCTGTCATGCTTGTCATAACATGGCACTTGAATCGAAGACATCCCTTCCCAGGAGAAATTCCTGTGAAGGAACTGTATTATTTAATGGAGTTTAGAATTCCTTTTAAGTTTCAGAGCTTGTTTATTTGAAAATTGTTCCAGTAAAAAGCAAGCGTTAGCCAGGTTTCATTTAAAGAGAAATGAGTTTCCACGTACGTGATTGCAGGCTTCTATTCCTCAAAGTTATAATTAACTGGGGGTGCAAAGGGGAAGCCTCTGCAGAGGAGCAGAGTGTGTATCACGTGCTTTGCAGCTGGCATATATTTTCTCAGGGACGAGGTTTTCTGGAGCCTGTGAATGGACACCAGCATTTATGGGAAGAGACATCCCCCCGTGACAGCCACCTGTCTCTGTCACACCTTTCCTCATCCCTCCTGCATTTTATGCAAGCAGCTAATTAGCTTTCAGTGTTTAACATGTAACAAGGCAGAAAACCTAAGAACGAAATGAGAGACAATGGTCTCCAAAAAAAATACACGGAGTAAAACAGCATCTTAATGAGTATGTTTGTTTAAACCCTTGGATGGCCACAAGCGCAGGCTCGCGACTGCTCATTTAATTCTGATTTAAGGCAGCAACAAAGGCTGTTGGGAGATGTGGAAGTTCACATCGGTTACCCCAGTGCTGCTCCCACTGCCAGGCATTTCCATACACCATTTGTTCCTGTATTTCTGGAGTGCCTCGCACGGGGAGCCGAGGGAGGCAGATTGCGGGTGCTCTGCACAGCTCCGCACTCGCCTCATTAGGAGCACGTGTGGGCTGCCCTCATTTGGTGTGGCTGCTCAGGAACCTCCTGTTTGCAGAAACTTTGGCAGCTTGTCACAGCATGTCAAGATCTGCTCGTCTCCCCGGGTAGCAGAGTTTATGCATAATGCAATAAATAGAGACAGGGAGAATTGTGTTCCTTGCATTTAGCCAATTTTAGGTTGTGTGAGAGAGGAGTTAAACTAATGCTTTCCTGTCAACCTCTCAAAACATTTAATCATCTTTTTGTGTTTACTTTCGTTGCTCCTCTCATTTTGATTTGTTTATTTGTACAAGATCTTTTGGGTTTTACATCTCTCAGTTAAAAATGAGTTGATGTCTTTTTCTTTTTGAATCCTTTAGGGGATGTTGAGGAATACTTGACAAAGAAATATAACGGGAAACAGAGTGAGAAAGGTGTTTGAGCAACTGAAAGTGTTGGGGGAAAAAAAATTCTTTTATTCTCCCTTGTTGCTCTGCCTGTTCTCAGACTTCTGTGACTGGACCACACAGTGGCCTTTGGAAACTTTGGTGTCTAACACTGAAGCTGTGTTCAAAGCAAAGCCTGCCCTGTCCTGGGCAAGGCACAGGGCTGATCAAACCTTGCTGAAGTCAATGGAAAGGCTTTTGCTAAAGGCAGTGGGCTTTGGCTCAGATGCTAAAAGCATTATCATCACTCTCTGGCTGATCCTCTTGATACCAGTTCTCTCATCAAACCCTCTGACAGAAAAAGAGAGAAAATCCAGTCCCTGCTGGTTAAAACAGCAGCTAAACACAGAGTTTTGACAGATCTAAACCACTTCTATGGAGAAATCAAGAGTTTTTCAGCACAGAGTTACAAAAACACAACTGCTGAAAACTCCTCCAATCTTCAAAGCACCCTGCACACTCTGAATTTCTTAATGTGCAGGACTTTTCATGACCAGGAGGAGCAGTAAATGCTTAAGTTTGTTGCCTTGCATCCTCCCCATTCCCAGCAGGGTGCCAGAGAGCATCCTGTGGGCATGGGGCTCTCCCTCCCTGGGGTTTGTGGCAGGGGTGTGGGGTTGTGTCCTATTCCCAGGAATGGAGCTGTCAGTGAGGGGGAGGCTGAAAGATGGGGCAAGAGAGAGGTACTGGTGGGTATCAGCTTGAGCCTAACAATGGGACAGGGGAAGACTGAGAGCTGGTGAACCATAACCAGGGAAGGGGCAGGGGAACTGAGCTTAAAGCCTGAAAGGAAAAGATATTTAATGAATATTCAAGACAATAAAATTACATGAATAATCAGGGCTGGCCTTATTTCTAGTGCTGGCATCTTGACACTAAATGAAAGTGTAACATAGGGAACATGAATCCTGATTTTTTTTCCTGTTCTTACTTCAAAGTCTCAGTTCACAGGTTCAGTCACTGTTAACAAAGAGCCAACAGTCAGGTGGTAGATCCAGAGACACCAACCCAGTTACACATTTCAAGTAGCTTCTGACTTAAACAAGAAGACAGAGCTAAACAAAATCCCTCTTGATTCAATCAAATACCTCCTTCCAGCCAGCAAGAGTAACAGGCTTTGGGTGTTAGGTGGCCAGTCTGAGTGGATTAATAACTTGCTTTATATTATCAGCCGGGTTTCATCTAGAAATAAATCCTGTCTGATCCCTGTGAACATGACACAAGATTATTCCAGCAAGTGCGGGGGTTGGGATTTGTGCATTGCAACTGGTGGTGAGCTGGGCTGGGAGAGGGGCTGTGGTGGCAGGGACTGCACTGGGTCAGGGTTCTGGGAACCGAGAGAAGGTTGCAAAGGTGTTCCCAAAGGTGTCCCCTGCTCTGCACCTGAGCTGAAGTGGCAAAGCTGGAGAAACCAGCACATGACATACCCCTGGGACAAACTGCCCTGCAAAGTCTGATGAGAAACAGCTCAGTGAGCTTGGGGTGTTCAGCCTGGACAACAGGAGACTCAGGAGGAACCTTCTCTCTCTCCAAAAGGAGGCTGTAGCAAGGTGAGTGTTGGTTCTTCTCCCAGGTAACAAGTGATAGGACAGGAGGAAATGGTCTCAAGTTGTGCCAGAGAGATTTAGATTGGATATTAGGAAACATTTTGTCACTAAAAGGGACAGGCATTGGAACAGGCTGCCCAAGGGCAGGGGTGGAATCACCATGCCTGGAAGTGTTCAAAAAACATGTGGGTGTGGCACCTGGGGATGTGGTTTAATCGTGACCGTGGCAGTGCTGGGTTAATGCTCACTGACTCAATGATCTTAGAGGTCTTTTACACCCCTAATGATGCTATGATTCTACAAGATGAATTCACCATAGAGAGAAGTAAATCACCCACATTTGACCCATTACGTGTCCCCAGATTGCCTTATCCTGAATTAATGGACTCCATGAGCTCACAGCCCTGGTTTGGTGCAGCCTGGGGGGTCCAGGACAACCCCTGTTTGAGTTTCAGCTCTGGGATGGGCAGCAGTGTAGTGAGGGGTGTGGGAAGCTGAGGTGAGACAGGATGATGCAAGGAAGTGTGGGAGAGGATTTAATCTCAGAGGGAAGGGTTTGCATCCTACCCCTCTATCAGAATCATGCCACAAGGCTCAATTTCCATGATTCCTCCCATGGGAAATTCTGCCCAGCATTTTAATTAGCAACAGAAAGGCATTTAAAGAAGCTTGAAGTTCATTACTTCTTACTCATCCACTACACACCTCTAAGTTAGCCTTTCATTCTTGGTCTACATTTGCAGTTTCTGTTGTTTTTTTTTTTCTTGCTTCTGCTTTGAAACAAAGAAACGTAGAGCAAAATTGTAAATTATTTGGTTGCAGAAACATGCTTGGGTTTTCAGCTAATTTTTCTATTAACCTTTCCCTGTGTTTGTACAGAAGCAGGACCTAGTTCTGGGAGCTAAACCTTGTCTGATTCCCAGGCAGAGCTCACTGAGAACAGGACAAATCCATGCTGATGCCATGGTTTTCCATGGGATTTTTGGTCATTGCTGAGTGTGGGCAGCAGGACTTGGTGTGCTAAGCCCATCCTGGACCTGTATGAAAAGGTTTGCAGCCAGGTACTGGCAGGACCACTGAGGTGAGAATCAGCCCTTAGCCTGTCAAACACGCTGTTAATTTATTTTTTATCCCCCATCCCTAAATCAGTATGAAACAAAAATATAGAAAAATACCTTTGTATTTACTGAATCAAAAAAAATATGGATTTTTCCTCATCGAAGCACTTCCCCCTCCCACAGCAAGTTGCTCTCTGGTTCGGAAATGCTTTCGCAGATGTCGGTCGAGTTAAATGTCAGAGGCTTTTGATCTAATCTGTGCCCTCTGAAGGATACCTCTGTTTATTTTTAACCTGTCTCTCGCCTCGTTTCTCTTTGTCTTTTTGGAGCTGCTCTGTCGAGCCCTCCAGCAGAAATGGGTTGAAGACTCTGTCTTTTGGCATCTAGTCTGATCTTGCTTGATGGTGTTTTTGACTGTCAGGACTGTTGCTTGTTGTTACCTCACAGCCCACATTTTCAAAGCTATTGGTGATGCTGGAGAGGTGCTGACCTGGTGTCATCCCTCAGCCCCCTGCAGCAGGAGCTGAGAAAAGGCAGGAGGAGGAACATTGCTCAACACAGGGTGGAAGAGGAGGTGACTGTGTGATGGGAGACTGTGAGAAGGAAGGCAGAAAGGGGGCAAGATGGGCAAGATAAAAACAGAAATGAGTGACCCAGCCCAGCTTCAGTGGTGCTGGTAACAGTGAGGATGTGGGTGAATCTGTACAGGTCACTGCAAGCATCCAACTGGCCTCGGTCAGGCCCTGCTTCTGTACCAAGGGAAAAACAGAGTTTTGGGGAAGTTAGTGCAATTCTACAAGAAAATAAAGCTCAGTAAGCTTTTCCCATACTCGTGATCCTCATGCTGACAAACCTCAATCTTTCCCTGGCTTGTCCAGCAAACCTGATTAGGATTACACAACAGGATTTCCCTTTTTTTAATTCTTTTTTTTCCCTTTTCAGCTGGAAAAATATAATTTTCTCTCTGTCCAGATGGAATGGGTGATTTTCTTGACAGTCTTTAAATTGGCCTCCTTGGGAACATGCTCTGAGATAGTGATGTCTACATTACAGAAAAGAGACAACTCTAGCTTTGCCAAAAAGGAGAAGAAAAGAAAAAAGGTGATTGAATAAAATGGTGGTTGGAATAAAAACTCTGTTCGAAAGACATTATAATAAAATTTTACAGACAGAGAGCTTTCAGATGATACTTTTCCTTAGGGTCTCAGCTATGAGTGCTTCAGGGACTCTCAATCCAGATTAAACCCCTAGGGAGATTTAAATACATATATATTTATATGTGTGTGTATATGTATGTAAAAACCACATAAGCCTGTAAAAAATCCAAAAGAATCTCTCTATTGACTTCAAAGGCACTTAAATCCATGGTAGTAATGCAACTGTATATTTGTAGCTGATTTGAGGATTTAGGGAATCTCTCTCTGAACAACTTATGAAGGCTGCTAGAGATTATAGCATTACTCCAGGTAGCTCTATTAAATTACAGACGTTGTTCTGATTGCACTTCTGGTCTGCCTGTGCCGCAGTCTTTTTATTTCTGCCTTGGACTGAAAGTCCCGGACATTAGTGATGCCGAATTAATAATGGATCACACTGTCCCTGGAGCAAGGCTTGTTTACTGTCCAGAAGAACCACGGGGCTGGGAAGTGACAGGTCATTTTGAGGGTAGGGAGGTAAAAGGTCAGGTAGTGTGGCTTGTCACTTGGCCAAGGGTGCTGGAAGGTGACCCAGAGTCTTGAGGACCATTTCTAACAGCACAGAAGTGATGAGTCAGTATTGTGGTGGAAGGGGAAGAGCCAGGAGATTCAATAGTGATACATTTTTAATGGTTCAACATAGAATTATAGAGAGGTTTGGGTTGGAAGGGACCCAAAAGATCATCTTGTTCCAATTCCCCTGCCATGGACAGGAACATCTTCCACTAGACTGGATTGCTGCAAGCCACATCCACCTGATCTTTAACACTTCCAGGGATGAGACATCCACAGCTTTTCTGGGCAACCTGTGCCAGGACCTCACCACCCTCACAGTGTAGAATTTCTTCCTTATATCTGATCTAAATCTACCCTCTTTCGTTGTAAAGCCATTTCCCCTTGTGGAGAAAACTTGGAATTGAACAGAATCTGAAAACTTGGAGCCAATTCTGTGCTGGCACAAGTCCATGACAGGCAGTGGCACCTCACATGGTCCCTTTGCTAGGCTGAGGCAGACACCTGGACTACAGCAACAGCACAGAAATGAACCCTCCCTCTGTTTGCACGGGGCTGAAGTTGCACAAATGTCTCTCTTGCAAACCATCACCTTTTTTGTCGGTGAACATTTTGGTTGAGCATCTGTAAGATGAGCTCTAAAGGATGAAAACAAAACCTTGTAAGTCAACACAGGGAATGTTGGTTTGTGTTGTCGTGCACTGTTTGCCAGGTTTCCTTCTCTGGCTTCCTGGGCTTAGTTTTAAATAGATTTTATGAAACAGAGCAGCCTCCTGAGCCTTTTGTAATCTCACCATATTAGATATTGAAGTATTGCTGAATCCTGTTATGCAATTGCAGGCAAAAGAAAACAAAAATTCCACCCTAAACCTAAAAGGCAAATAAATCTTTTCAGGGAATCCACCTGCTTCTTGTGAGTGGTACTGTGAGACAGGGCTGTGTTTTTGGAGGAGAGTTTTGTCCCTGAATGGGTAATGTATGTGCTAATCACAGCCATATAGGCTACACATTGCACCCAAATTACTAGATTGGGTCTTGTTTCCTGCAGGGGATTTTTTCCATTCTACTGAGCATGTAAATTTTTTTTCTATTAGCTGATTTATGCCTTTCAACCTGATCTGTATCAAAGTCAGCATTTAGCACTGTATATTTACTTTGGTTTCATGCAATTTGCAAATGATATACTGTACTTTTATATAGTTAATGTGTTCATTCCAGGGTATAATGCATCCATGAACTTTCTGAATTTTGAGCTGAAAATATGATAAGTGGGTTATATTATTCAGTGAAGGAGTTGTTATATGAAAACACTTCCATATCATCAATTATGTACCAGCTTAATACAAAATGGTATTAATACATGAATCAGTGAAGGAAGTTGTGTAATAGGATTCTCATGAGAACATGAAACTAATGTTTATTAAAGATGTAAGCTTCATGTTAAGAAGGAATGCTTTGTTTTATTCATTTATTTGATAAGCAGCTCTGCTGCCCAGAACAGAACAATTCCATTGTATATTCACAAGGAACTCTCACATGTGTTTCTCATATTTCTCACAGAGTTCAGAAATTTGATAAGCAATTTAGATATCATAAAATCCAACTACTGGTTTGTAGTCCACAAGTATTGCTTCCTTTGAGCAAAGAGAAACACAGTGGCTTCAGAAATGACTCCTCAGACTGCAGCCCTCTGTGTGTAAGCTGGTAGAGCTGGGTGGGATTCCATCCTGGTAGAGCCAAGTGGGATGCTGAGTAGGATCCCTCAGATTGGGCCTCTTGTGCTGCTGCACAGTGTGGTCCAAGCAGCTTCAGAGTTATTTTCGCCAGATTACTCTTCAAATTATTTCAGCTGGATCCCAAACTGCAAGTGTTCCACCATCCCTCCATCTCCAAAATATATTTCAGAGCAGGCTGCAGATTCAAAGCTCAAAGCTGTTAGAAATAAAATCAGCAGATGTGGATCTGGAGGTAAGAATGTCCTTGAAGTGTATGACAGGTCTGGGTTGGGTGTTCAGGGTCAGCTGCAATGTTTTGCATTGAGATGGATGTATCTCCTTATTTATCAGTATGGAATAGAATTGAATGGAATAGAAATAGTTCAGTTGGAAGGGTCCTACAGTATTCATCTAGTCCAGCTGCAAGAAAACCCAGCACAAAACCCAGTACTTGGAGAGCAGAGGATGAGCCGTGCTCTGGTAAAACAACCTTGACTGATTATGGTGTCTCCCCTGCCAGGTAGGTATTGTGGGATATTGAATAGAAGCACAGGCCAAAACAGTTTTTAAAACTGGAGGAAGATGGGGGCTCAATTCTGCATATTTATACTAAGAAGTTAATGTCTCTATTACACCAAGGCACAGACTTCCCCTTAAAAATCCTTGATGGGTGGGCATTAGAGTCTGAGCTTCTTTTAAAAGTGACCAGTTGCCAAGAGCTGCCTCTGCCAGTGGTGCCAGTAGCTCCCATTCATCTCCCTTTCAGCAATATTTGGGACCAGAATTAGCATGCCTTAAGATGAATGGGAGCCATTCCATTCTGCGTTTGTTCACATTTGATTAAAATCCAATAGTTTTTCGAGTACTACATTTGATGAGAGAGTGTTTATTGTTGTTTTTAACAAACATTTAGATGCTCTGGTGATTTAAAAGCTGGCACAACCCTTTTATTCTGGATGTATCTGCAGCTCACAACTGACTTAGTTTCCCTCATCATTTCAAGGTGCTACAGGCACATGGGTGCCAAGAAGAACCATGGATATTTGGGAAGGAAACCCTACACTGCTGGAGGAGCTGAGAAAAGAAATCCTGTGAGGGAACAGTGTGAAATGCTGCACACACAACCATGGCAAGAAAACAAAGCTTTGGAAAGCACAACATTGGAAGAATTAGAGGGAGCTTCAGGTAAGCAGTACATTGCAGAGATTTTGTAGCACAGATGCAATTGAGAAGAGTCATTTACTGAACAGCAGTGGGATAATATAAAGAAAAGCTTTTATAATACCTAAAAGAGAATAAGAGAAAAGATTGAAGATTGTATGATGAAAGGGAGAGGGAGAGAAGTGAGTTTGTGTGTGAGAGAAAGAAAAATGGTGATCAACAACTGCACCCTGTTTGTTGAGAAAAATAAAGGGATACATAGGAAAATGTAAGCAGGGATGACAGAAGCATGGAAGAGCTGATATAAGAGCCCATGGAAATCAGCAGGAATTTCTCTTCAACTTTTCCAGGCATTTGGTAAGAGGGATCCTGCAAAGAGCTCCCAGGATAGCAGTTTGGCAGTAGTTTGCTTAATATGGCACAGAAATTAAACAATATTTCTATTAAAAAAAAAAATCCATACTCCTCCCAGGAACCTCAGATGTCATTGTGGGGCAGTTGACACGGAAGTCACTCTGAAGCTGTTTTGCAGAGGTACAAATCAAGGGAGATGGGTGCAGAATTATTCATTTCCTTCCCCTCCCTTGGCACTTTCAGCCCCTCAGTAGTGACTACTGCAAAGCTGGAATGGTCATGTGGCTCAGAAGAATATGTCCTGCTCCTCCACTGATGGTCCAGAGGATACCAGCTGGCATCTGGGGACACTGGAGTACATCCAGAACTGGTGCTGAGCTGCCCAGGCCCATTTTGGAGTGACCATAGTGGGAGGTGCCCCTGCCCATGGCAGAGGGGTTGGAACCAGGGGAACTTTAAGGTCCCTTCCAACCCAAACTATTCTCAGACTTGCTGAAATTGGAGGCAGGGACTGGTACCAACAGTGTCACCAGAGCAAACATTTCCAAACATACCATCCTCCACACAGCCCTTGAAGCAGACATGAGGAGTGGCCAAGTCGTAGGAAATCTCAGTTCTTCGTGCAAGTTTATGCCCAATTTCTTGTCCCCAGCATGCCACAGTGTGATGGATAAGCATCCAAACCTCAAAAAAACCTGAAACAAGGGAGCACTCCTACCACTAATGAAGACACATTGTCACTGGGCTTGGTTCAAAGACCATTAAAGTTTCTGAGCGGTTCCAATGGGGACTAGAACAACCCTTTTCCTGAAGAAATAGAGGCATATATTAAACTTTAATTGGGAACAGTCTCCATAAGGATTTTCCCTCTGAGGAAAAGGAGCTTTTTACAGATATAATTGTTTTGGAGGGGTTAATTATTCCATGGACAGTTTGTGACATGAGTGATGGCTCTTATTACTTTTTTTTCTTCCAAAAGTGGAAGAGCTGTGACAGTCTTATCAAGGACCGGTGACATTACCTGGCCAGACTGTTGTTCCAACATATATACACAGCAGTAGGAAGAATTTTTTGTACAGTTTGGCTGAATATTTCTGTATTATTCTTTTCCCTGCAGCACAACACAGTTTGCAGCAATTGATTGACTCAACTGGACGGTGAGATAAAAAACTACAAATAAGACCAGGTGGGAGCTGCTCTTCTGCTGTGATTAGATGTAAAACAGCCTCAGCCAGAGCCATGTTTTGCCTGGGGTCAGATCAGCCAACCACAAATCCTGGGGTTTTTACGTGTTAATTTTTACTCAATTTCAGGAGGGCTGGAAATCATCACCCTGAAAAACCCTTCAAGTGATGGAGCGTGTGTGTCAGCGTGAGGATCAGCAGCAGCTACAGAATAATCACTTTTTCCTCCCAGTTGGGAAGACATTGCGGGGAGATGATGTGCAGGAGGGAGAGACTGACTAAGGAAAGGGAAAGGGACATAAATCAGAGATGGGACAGAAAGAATGAGGCGAAACATAGTAAGGAGGAAGACAGATGCCTGGGAAGAGCTATCATCTGCAAACTGCTCCGTGGTCAGGTCCTTCTTCCTCCTTCAAGGGGGGTGTGTGTGTGTGTCCAGGCTGATCATCCATTAGCATAATCCAGCCTGCCTGGAAGAGTTACTGCGGGATGTGGTAGAGGCAGAAGACACTTGAAATGAGGTGATTTAAAAACATTTTGTAACTAATTTGCAGCAAAGTTTTCTTTCATCATTTCCTTCTTTTCTGGCCCGGCTTTTCTATTTGTCTTACCAAATCTTGGCAGAGATATTTGCATTGAATAGGGAGCTGCTGTTGAGAAACTGTGGTTTCAGCACTGCAGTGAAGCAGCCTTGCCCCAATGAATTTTAAAGGCTATTTTGGCTGACTCGAGAAATGCTGATTTATTACTGGAATATGATGTGTTTTCTGCAATTAGCAGGACACTGTCTGGAAATTATAGAGCATCTTAAGCAGAAATAGGCAATTGTCTTTTTTTTTTCCAAGTTATTTTTCTAAAACATTTTCTTTCATTCAATCAACAAGTTAAATATTCTCCATTAATTAAGTGGCTTCCACATTCCAACTAGGAAAATTTTGCTAGATTTTTTTTCAGAGTTGATATTATCATGAAGTATTGTTCCCTGCAAAGATTAGTCATGGTTGGTTGATTGATTTGTTGGTATCATATTACTACTGCCCTGGGCAAATCCATAATCCTCATCCCAAGACTTTGGGAAACTCTGTCACCTTACAGCAATTGTAAAAATAGTGTACCAAATATTACATTAGAATACATGTGAGAGGCTGTCTGTACCACATGGCATTATCAGATACAAGGGCAGACAATGAGTTGGCTTGAATGCCACACAATTCATTAAGCAAAATAATTTTCATTTGGAGACATTCAGATCTGTCACATTTCTTTTAATGAAACCCTGATTTTTTTAATAAAAAAGCTTAGCAAGAATAGAATTTCAATAATGAATCGGATAACATATTCAAGCAAATATCAATTAAAATTTTAATTACAAGGAACAGTTTTTCTTGAATTTTTTACAAGATGGTAAATTTTTAATCAGTTATTTCTGGGGGAAAAAAAAAAGGTTTTCTGGGAAATAACTTTGCAAAGTTTAGACAAGAGCTGCTTATAGAACCTGAATCACGATAAAGAAAACAGATCTTGATGATCTAAAGGACATCCACAAAGCTACACATCTTTGTACTGGCGTTCTTTTTTCTGTGTAGAGAACAGTTCTATCTCTATTTCTTTTTTCTTGAAGAGTGAGGAGTTGATGGTGTAATATAAACTGCTAATTTAATGTTTTGATGCCTGTTTCATCTTAGGACACGTGTGGTTTCTGGAGAGCTACTTCTTGAAAGAGAAAATGTGCATCCAAACCCAGGTGAGCTTCAGGTGCAACAGCTGGATTTGTGGCAGCTCAGCCTCCAGCCTGCTGGACATGCTGGGTGAGCCATGGAAAAAACAGTGTGAGTGTTACAGAACCTCCCAATAAAACAGATAATTTCCCACCCAACTGCAGCCTGTGTGCTCTGAGAGCCACACATCCTCTGTGCAACACGGAGAAACAGAACTAACAGGCTAAACTAGACACAAAACTTCACCTTCCCTGAGCCAGCAAGGGCAGTTGTTGCACAACCTACAGTACGATGTTCCTGAAAACAGGTTGAAACTTTACGCTCAAAAATTCAGCTTTTCGAGATGTCTTCCATCCCATTTCAGGATGGGAAAGAGGGGAAAAGCTCATTATTTTCCCAAGGACAGAAATTCTGAATTAAAACAAGTGCACTTTGTTGAATGGCATAAAAGGAGAACATCAAGGCTGCAGCACCCACTTGATACATTTTCAGCAACGGCACATCCATCAGCGTCATCCAGCTCTGAATGAGGCTCTGCTCTTGTCACAGGAGAGTGTTCCTGAATTTGCTGTTAAAACACTTCCATTTGTGTTTGGTGCTTGCATTTCTAGGAGATGCTACTGGAAGAGGAGAAAGACGTGAAGACAAAGCATTGAAGAGGATGTTTGCCTCAAATGTGGTGAGTAGGGAGGAGGCAGGACCAGGTCCAAGTCGTTTCCCTGTGCTCCATACTAGTGTCAATTATTGCAAATACATAAAAAAGAAGATGCTTCCTGGCCACCTATGGAGTGGAAATACTTCCAATTTTAGCATTTGAAATTTGCTGTTTGTAATAGGAATCATTCACAGTTACTACAATAGCATTTCTCCTCGCCACATTCTCATTGGTGAAGGTAGGTTTTGGTTTGCTGTTAATGCACGTTGCCTCAATGAATAACTTCATAAGGTGGGAATAAATGAAAGCCCAGTGTTAAACTGCCTTCAGAAGCATTTGGTTTATCAGATTCCTGCTGTGCCTGTTATGTGCAGATTTTGATGTAGACAAGTGTAGTAATGTGAAATGTGGAACATGCAAACCTTAATGATGGCTCTGGCTTGGCACTCACCCTATTTACAGCAGCAAAAAAATCCCATTTTAAAAGCAAAATATGACCTCAGGAAATATAAGGTTTATATTCCTGCCAATTCCTGCTGCACTTCCCCAGGGAGGTGTTAAACCCATTATCAGCCATCATGGACAAAATCAGCACTTCCACCTTTCAATACCGTTTGATTGAGCGTATGTGGTGAATGACAGGCTTGAAGTAAAAAATAGGTACTTTGCACTGCTGTCCACATGTACGTGGAGCCCACTGGGAAGAAAGGCTCAGCCTAAGCTCCACCTGTTATTAATCATGCAGGATTGCTCCATAAAGCTGATTTTCCCTTGCTTCTTTGAAAGTCTCCTGTAATTGAGGCTTGTACTCTTTTCTTCCCAGGCCTATAGTGAGTATAGAGAAAGGCAAATTATGATGTTGAAAAATGATGTTTTTCTAGATTTCCCAACAATTTTGTGACAGAAATGAAGCAAGGAAATGTCAGAATCGTTTATGGTTACATCAGCTGGATGCGGGCTGGGGTCTGTCAGTATTTCTTACATACATGTATTTTATTATTTGGCCATTTTATAATTGTATTGACTGGAAAACTTGGTTCAGGAAACATCATCTTTTTGTTGTTGTCATAGAAAGAGGATGTCATAAGCAGGCTGTGTTCTATTCACCTCTGCCACAGAATCTCCATTGCTGTGTTTCATTTCCCAGCCCTCCACTGCCTGGGGAATGTGCAGCTTGAGAAAGGTAAAGAAGTTTTGGGACTAAAGAAGTTGGCCAGCAGCTGGCACGCTGGTCTGACAGGGATGCAATGCTGTGAAGATCACGTGTGGGATTTGCAGCAGGCTTCAGTAAGACCGAGCCTTGACTGCCAATGTTGCAGTGCTTTTTTGAGGGAAATCAAAGCCCTGTGGAAGTGTTGGTTGATAACACTGCTCCGTTCCTCTTTGAGGTAGGCAAGAAACATCCTGTTACCACCTGACACGCAGATACATCGAAGTGCACTTACACTTGTACTTTAAAGACTCTGTAAGCCAGAGTGGTACAAAGCAGTCCAAGCATCAGAGAATTAAGCCCTGAGGCACAAAGGCCAGATCTGTACTTGAAAAAGCTCCTTTGTGTTGCTGTGCTAGCAAACCCTCCTAGAAGGTATGAGGCATTTGTAATCCCACACAGAGCAGGGAGAGAGATTTGAGATAGGGATACCCGGCTTTGTATGCCAGGACTTGTGCAGATAACACAGAGAGTTCACAAAAGATGTTGGGGTCACTGAGTAACCTTGCTGTGCCGGCAAAAACTTCTGAGTGGCTTAGCAAAGGCAGGTATGAGCAAAATGAGCTCCTGCCAGCCTTGCAGGCAGGCTGAGACCCTGCTGCTGTTCATGGAGAGGCACTGAAGGACCCTCTCAACAGCAACTACACACACCATCTGCTCTTATGGGTTGCTTGTTCTTATTGAATAAATTCTTATTCAAGATTCCTTGAAATCTTCCCCAGGGATGTGGATCTTCTGGGTCCTTCGTTGGATGAAAAATTTTTCCATTTCTTTCTCTTCACTGTGCTTTCATGTCTCCATTCAGAATGGCTTTGCTTCAATCCTTTCCTACTAGGTAGAAACCAAAGTCATTCTGCCAAGTAAGAACCAGCAATCTTATTGGAGATCTGTCTGCATCACCACGTGGCTGTGCCTCCCTTTCCCCCGCACACAGCTGGAGTGCCAGGCAGTCCTTCCGAGCAGAAGCTGTCTGGAAGGGTGGGTTGCTTGAGGAAAAGGAGGTGACTAAGGATATTTCCTTTTGAGAATCTGTGCAAGTTTCCTATCTCCCTTTCAGAACTACAATTCAGCAGAAACAAAGGAGGGGCAAAACAAGTGACAAAACAAGTGGCAAACAAGTCGGAGTGTACGGCTGCTCATTTTATGCAGAGCTCAGAGCTTTTTGGTTTGTGCCTGCAGAGTCACCATATTTTAAAAATGGTAATTTCTGAGACCAATCTAAAAGGCTAATTGTTGCTGTTACTGATCTGCCTTAAAAGCCATGATTAAAGCCAAAGAGAACAGTCACAATTCCTGCCAGCTGCGGGAAGCTTTGTGGCTGCCTTGTCCCAATTACAGGGTTTTTTGTAGTGAGCACACTGTATTAGCATATCTGCAGCTCCCTTCTAATAACAAGCAATCATGAGAAACATTTAATGGCAGGCTTTGGACCATGTCTTTCTTTCTTTTCTTTATAGTACAAGGAGTGAGGGTTTCTGGTGCCCCTAAATCACTTTTTAACCCCAGTTTAATAAAAGGTTTGGGAAAAGAGAGTCAAGGTCCAAGTTAATGTGTTCACTATATTTATTCTTTTTTTCCAAAAAGAAGTAACTGTCCCAAGGTTTAGATGGCAGTTTCCATTTGTGCATCAGATTCTGCTTTTACAGAGAGAGTAGAAGGAACAGTGAGGAGAACTTGCCTAGTGCTTAGAAATACCCTCCAGCTCTCCACTCTCCTGAGGCCCCATCCAGAGACTTCAAGAGTGGGAAAACAATTCTGAGAAAATGCGGTTAATAACTCCTAGGGTTGACTAGATCATAGTAAAGGGAAGATTGGACTAGACCAGACAGTCTGCTCCCTGTCTGGCACTTGTCTTCAAGAGCCAGCAACTCAAGAAGCTGTCCTCAAAAACCAGCCAGCCAATCCCCCCAGTATCCCAGGCTCTCCCTTAGAAAGTTGTTCATTAAAAACACTGCTGCCTTGGACAAAGGAGTCTTCCAGGAGCAACACATTACAGTAACACTGGCTAGTTCAGTCATATTCTTCCTGGGAGTTGATCCAAAGCCCACTGAGGTCAATCAGAACCTCCCACTGACTTTATAATGGCTTAAGCTCTGTTTAGTTGGAGCTACTAATCCAATTTCCACGCCAGTGCTACTGTGAAGTCCCAGTGCTGATACATGAAATTTAGCTCGCTGCCAGCAGTAGCATCATTACAGTTCCTGCTGGTCTCAGCTCTCTCTGAGGCAAATATGTTCACGTATCTGCAGCCACAGAAGCTTGGACAGAAGTCCTGCAAGGTAAGCTAATTTGGGTCTTGTCCATTGTGAATGGAAGACCTCCAAGAATAGCCTGTGATATGGGTAAAATCAACCATATAATTCAATAAAGTGGCTCTCAGTGCTGGTCCAAAGTCCTGGGGCAGGTTCCTCTGCTTTGAGCAATGTCATCTCTAGGGAGGGATATGAAATACATTAGTAGAGACCACTGAACACCTTTTCCACAACAAGGGCCATTGCTAACCATGTTTGTTATCAATTTCTGCAGCTCTTTGAACAGAGAGGACTCAAAGGTCTTTCAGTAGTTGATGGTGTAGCACTTCACAGCCTAGTAAGGATGTTTTATTAACCCATGGGAAGATGCAGCCTTTCCCCCAGAGACCTTACAAGACTACACTTACCTGTGCTGGAGGCCAGGAGTGTATGGCACATTGATGAGTTTCGCAAATTAATTCCTGGTTTAGACATGAATCACCCAGCTGGAGTACAAATCTGTGGCTCAATAACTAGTGTTTTCTCACTTAAAATTCCCTTACTGCAAGTCTTTAAGGTGTGAGTTTGATCCTTTCAGTGTTCATGGAGAGTTAAAACATATGGGGGCTCAGCAGAGCTGAAAAGAAATTTATTTGGAGACCCAGGCCAATACTGGGGAATTTCATTCAGTTACAATGTCCAGCTGGATGTGAAATGTGCTTATATTCTTGCTTTCCAGATAAGCTGTGCAGAACCACAGTGATGAGGTTTCCCATAGGCGGCACTTGCCTATCCCTTAGTTTAGGGATTCTTGGAAATGAAAATGTCTTTATGACTGGAAATCATTTTAATTCACAAAAAACAGTATTGCTTCCATAGCAAAATGGCCACTGAGCCATGCAGAGTCCTTCAAATTTGTGCTGAAATTGTGTTTAAATTTGCGTTTCAAGATCTCCTGAGTTTCTTTTATTTTCCAGGAAACTGGAGATGAAACAGCCACTATAAATCCTGTAAATCCAAAAGTGCCAGGTACATAACAGCAAGTAGTTTACCAGCTTCTGTTTATCTGGGATTTCTTAAAACTTGTCAGATACAACGATGATCAGCACTGACTTCCTACCAAACAGGTCAATAGAGACTTCGGTCTCTGATTCAGATCCCAGATGAGTCGTCCACGAAACCTCCATTAGGAGACAGACCTCAGGTGTGGAAAAGACAACAAAAAATTACAGAGACTTTCTGGAATAAAGGAATTTAAGCTGTAATTCTCTGCTTGCTCAGAAATAAGTGGGAAAAGGGGTGACGTGATTTCTTGCGATGGCCTGTTTCGTATCAGGAAGATGCAGTCTTGTAATGTCTCACTAAGTGTTTTCAAGCCTGTAGCAGTGAGCTAAGAGAGAACTGTTTTAGCAGGAATGTTGTACCATCTGTGTCCAGGGTAGGAGTGAAATGCTGACCCCTGAGTGGTGCTGGCAAGGATGCCGTGCATGGCATGGGAAGGGACTGTTTCTCCAGTGCTACTGGGCCGTGCAGAAGGTAACGGGTGGTCCTCAAGAGTAGTTGTAATATGTGCTATGGGCCCAGGAGGTTTGGAGCAGCAAGGGGATAAGCTATTACTGCAGTCTGAAACCACATTTGTCTGTTGAGTCATCTATTATATTGTTAAAATGTGATAATTAGAATCCATCCATTACCAAGGAAAAAAAGACAATAATTAAAGCCCAGACACAAAAGGGAGTTAATTCTCCAAAACTATTTTGTGTGGAGTTATTCGATGGTTTCAGTAAAGTAAGTCTTTCTGTTTCCTTATGAAAACCCCTGCTCTACAATGAATCTTTCTAACTCTCTGGAAAATAATCTAATTATAGTTAACACTATTATGTTCTTTGGTGCTCTGAATAGAGCTATGGGTAATATTATGCTTACTTCAAAGCAAATAGCTGTGTGGTTCAGTCTGACATTTCATATTGATAGAAGCACAAACATTTTGTTAAAAACAATGGATAAAGGAAATAATTAATTTTCTAGATAATATAACAAAAGAGGAAAAACCACCATTGTTTTCTCAACAACAGGAGAAATACGCTTTGCCAGACACCATTCTATAAATGCATTTAATTATAACATTATCTTCATCTTCTCTAGGAGCAAGCAGGTGAACCCTAACTTTCTCTTTCCTGAAATCTTCCCAGATACCTTCTAAAACAAATGAGTATTTTAAAAGTTAGGCATTGTGATCAGTTGCAGGCTTATAACCACACTTGTAAAAGAAAGATTAAATATGAAAGAATAGTATAAATTCTGAAAATGTGCATTTAAATCTTCTAGTTCAGTCTCAAACAGACAGACCTCATCTTTATTTTTAATTTTTTTTTTGTTTAATAAATCCCCAACTGGAAGCCAATGAAGTTGGAAATGTATTGACTGTGTTTCATTTCTGGTATAATTAGTCACTTATTGTTGAATACTGAAGTTAGAGGCACAATACCCAGCCTCAGCCTCTTTACAGAAATGGAAATGCAATTGAAATTTGCTGCTGTCTCTGAAGCTGTTTTTGTTGAATCTGTTCTGTTTTCACAGCAACCCTGTTGCTAAATGTTCTTAGACCAGGGAGATTAAATAACCTGATGCAAGTGTAACCCCTGTTCACACAGGCACGGCTGCACAGGCAGGTTTCTGGTAATCTGAAGCATAAACCCAACAACTGTTGTTAGTTATGATATGAGGGCTGTGATATGGGGATGCTTGAAGGGCTGGTGGTACAGGAGGCTCTTGGCAATCTCTTTCTTCCAGGTGGGATGGCATGGAGATGGCACCAAGGTGGAGAGAAAACCTGCAGGGACATTCTTTGAAGCCTTTGCTGTTCCACAGCTCCACAAGTGCCACAGCCTCACCACAGAAGCCTCATGGATGGTTCATGAGCTGCTCCTCATGGATGGGGCCTTCCTGGGCCACTCTGCTACCAGAGACCCTTTTTTATGGCAATCCTGCCCACTCTCCCCTGTCCAACCGATTCCATCTGCACCAAGAGGATCTCCAAAGGGGCTCTTGGAGGTGTTTACCCAGAGCCTGGGCTCATGCACTGTGAGACGTGTAATAGAATCAAACCAGACTTCACTGAGACTGAGCTGGAGTGGAAGCCAGCCGGTCTCCTCTCTGACTAGATGACTGACACATTATATCTCCCCCCGAGAAAGCAAATATTTTTTCTGTCAAAATGTCTGTAATACAACCCATTCTCACTCCTTCCTTGGTGTAGAAGCAAAAGCTTCTATGATTTTAATCAGTGCCGGATTTCTTGCTCCCGTTAGTATTAGAAATCCAAGAACATACAACTCCGTACTCTGGAGACAGCTGGAGCTACTCTTTTTTAAGGTCACAGCAAATGTAATAATGCCAGCAGCTCATAGTGCTCTTCATTAGGCTGTGTAACTTCCAGAACATCAATCACTCAGTGGAGGGTGTTTACTTACTTTCTTTAACAGAGTGACTGTATTTTTTAAATTGGTAACCTACTTTAATTCTCCTTTATCAGACAGATGCATCTGACCTCGTTACTGTTGGGAATTTGGTGATGCAGGAAGTCCTCTTCCTGTCTCCTGGGTGAGAGCAGAGGATGCTTTTCCATTTGGGGCTTCCCAGCACAGATACTCTGCCCACCTTCCAGGTGCCTGGGCATGCAGCAGTTTACATTAGGCACTTCAGTGTTATCTAATCAGAAATTTGGGCTCAGGGGTTTGTTTTGGGTTTCTTTGCCCTTTTTTTCTTAGTATTAGTAGTGAGCTCCTGGGAACTTGCTGCAGACAGCCACACTGACAGCTCTGGGCTCTGGTGTGGTGCTGGTGCTTGCTGAGGCTCCCTGCTCACTCTCCTTAATTGAAAGTTGGGAAGAGGATAAGGCTTGGCTCACACCCCTTGTGAGACCTCACACATGCAGAGAGTTGTGCTTGATGAGAAGGCAGAAAGAGTAGACCCCTGCCTGGGGTTTGGCTTTTTTCCCCCCCAGCCCCTCCCTAGGAAGCAGGGAAGATGTAAAGATACTTTGTGAGCAGTGGGAGGGGAGACCTAGCTGCTTCCCAGTGTAGGGATTATATATTAATACATCAGGCTTCAACAGCTTTTGGTTACACAAAAACACACACACAGCAGCAGAGGGGCTGAGAAAAACATCGAGTCTCAACACCGTGATCCTCTGGAAGCACACACACACATGGTCCTACTTCCACATGTGGGGCACTGAGGGAGGCAGACACAGGGCCAGGGAGAAAGAAGAGAGGAAACCAAAACCCTCAGCTACATATCACATGGCAGCAAGAGCCACCGTGTCGCTGCAAGCCAAGGAGCATCCCTTCCTGCTGGAGCCATGTACATGGAGGACAGGTAGGAGTAATGCAAGTGGGAGCAGCGGGAGGACACAGTGGAAGGTGGTCTGTGACAGCCCTGCCCCAGCAGTTTGTGTGGTTAAGCAGATAAAGCCCTGTGGTGCTGCTAGACAATCTCCCTGAGAGGCAGCACTAATCCTGGAACTGTTCTAACCTGCCCTGTAACCACTCGTGGTGTGTAACCACATCAAATGTGTAAGGTCTCAGTAGATGTGTTAATCTGAAGTAGCGTGAATGCATCAGGTTACAGATTGTCTTATTTTAGGTCACACTGGGAAAGAGTCAAATTATTGGAGGCTATCCTTAGGGCTGCTCCCAATCCCTTTGTCCCCCAGCCTGTGTTGATACTGGGGGTTGCCCCAACCCAGATTCAGGACTTTGCTCTTGGCCTTGTTGAACCTCATGAGGTTCCCATGGGTCCACTTTCTGAGGTTGTCCAGGTCCCTGTGGATGGTGTCCTGTCCCTCGGGTGTGTCAGCTGCACCACTCACCTGGTGTCACCTGTGCAGACTGGCACAGGCTGATAACAGAAGGGGTTGTGTGTTGTGTAGCTCTGCTCTGCAGAGCTCTGTTCAGTACAGCAGCTCTCGTGGGTGTGGGGCCAGGCTGCACACGGCTCTGGCTCCACATCCATTGTCTGATAAGTGTGGCAGCACCCGCACAGCAGCTGGGCCAGCAAAGAGAAGAGCAATTCTCTGAATGCCTTCTGCTGAGAGGATGCAGGGCTACAATACAGCACAAACACTCCATCTACCTGAAGTGCAGACCTACTGCTGCCAATAGATTAAGCATTAGTGCCCTTGGAAGTTTTAATTAAATAAGCAACCTTGTTTCTGGCTTTATAAGTGAAATATCTCTTTGTGGTGAAAATCTTCTTTTTGGGGAGATTATGTCTGTGGATGCCAGAAGGTACTTGGCAATAAACGCCTCATGCATTTGTATCCCTGCACAGCCTCCATAATCCACTCACTGCCTTAAGATGGTCTTTAGCTGCAAAAATCAGATCCCCATCTTAAAACAATTTGCTGTCCCAGCATTCTCAGTTCCAGAAGTTTAGCTTTATCTGCTCCGTATTTCTCCCCCTTGGGACTTTGGTTTGGGACTAGCTGTGAATAAATTAAATAGCACCTTTTTTTTTTTTTTTGGTAATGCTTTTGCAACAAAGGCTCATCAGGGAATATGGAGATAATCAGCTTGAAGAAAATCCTGAGAAATCTGTCTGCACCTCTCCAAATAGGTCACCCACCAGGCAGCATCCCTGAAAATTGTATGGGGTGCCTCTGAGGTAGCCTCCAGATTATTTATGGTGTTATAATTCAATTAAGTGGTGGCAGGGGATCAGTGAGGGTGGCTGTGAGATCCTCATGTGCTAGATATCTTTGGACCCTACAGAGGAAGAAATGAGAGTATTTAGGATTGAGTAATTACAAGGGTTAGGATTTAATAGGGAATTTTTACTGCAATCTCTGGATATTAGTCTTGCTGAGTTACTTCATGAGGAGGCATAATAACGAAAGCACTCATCAAGCAGGTATCTGGGATGCTGCTTATAAATAATTAGTAAATCATCTATGGAAAAAAAGAAGGGATATGCTTGGACATTGTTTTGTGACCATCCCTAAATTGTGGAGATAGATACTCTAAAATGTGAGTCTGCCTTAGGCAGCAGGCTTTTAGATCAGTAGAGCACAAAACGGTTATGGGTTAGTGCCTGATGGATTCCTTTCCGCAAGAGATGGAGAGCAGATTTTCCTTGACTCATTTAAAGGAAGTGGGGAAAAAGTATGTAGCTGAGAGAATAATGTGTTGCTTTAATGTAAGGGACTGAAATGCTGGTAAAACACTTTCCTTGGGAGAGAGCGTGGACTGTCGGGATCAGAACTGTCCCACTGGAGGTGCAGATGAAACATGACTGAGCTGAGAAAATGAGCAGGATGTTGCTTTGGTTCAGCTACAACAGAAAAATAGTGAAACACTTGTAGTATTAGTTCCCTTGCACTCTGGCTGAGTTTAAGACACCTCTTTCAGAGGTGTCACTGATCTTTCAAACTTTTGTCTCAGTGCAAGTCACCTTAGAATAACAATAAGCACTCATCATATTTTAAACCATGAGATTTCACTACTTAGGGCTTTCTAACTGGTTTGTGAGACTTCTGCCTGCCTTTCCTCATAAGCTACAGCTTGTTAAAAGGTTGCAGTCTTATTCTCACCTTTACTGGTTCCAAGTGAATACAAGTGGTTTCCATCTGTTAATCCACTTGGTGAGGAGACAGGGGTTTATTCTGAGTTATTCTGAGTTGAGCAGAGCCCTCTTCCCTGTTCAGGAAGACTGGCTGTGCTCAGCAGCCCAGGGTGTGCTGCTCCTTTGATAAGTGGTTGGTGCCTCCTTTTGCCTTCCCTGCAGAAGGTACTGGCAGCATCTGCTTCCTACTTAAATTGAAGGGTATTACTTTGATAAATCCTGGAATGCAACTCTGGAGGTGGGGGATGTCTTACTGTGCTACCAGGACTCTGCAGTCGTAGCATCTGTTATTGTCTGTGTGAGAAACCCATATTTCTGAGCCCCACCAGCCATAATTAGTGACCAGCAAATTTAATTTATCTCTTGGAAAGCTGTGAGTGGACATGCTTTGGAATGGAAAGTTGTACTTAGCAGTTAAGGCCCTGCACTAAGGTGCAGCTAGTCTGGGTTCAGTTCCTGCCTCTATCACAGTTGTCCTGCAGCCAGGGCACAATTCAGAACCAGGATGCAATTCCCAAGGATGGGACTGCAGAAGTATTTAGGACACTTCAGTCCTCTGTGGTGCTCACTTAGGTACCATGCAGCTGTGAAACCCTCTGGTTTCCACGTCAGGTTGCAGAAAAGGGGTGGAAGATCACCTGCTCATTCTCTACTAGTGTTGACATGGTCCAGACAAGTCTCAGAGAGAGAAGGGCCACAAGTCTATGACTTGGACTCTGAAAATAACCCTTATTTATAATGAAAGCAGTTGTATCATCCAACAGTCATTCCTGGAAACCACAAATCAGGTAGACAATGACAGAACTGAGTGGCAACTCATGAAGAGACCTTGTGAGAGGTGAGGATTCCTAAAATGGAAAGTTGTACTCTACTAGTGGCATAATAAAGCAGCTTTGTTAGAAACTATCCAGGAACTAGCTGTTCTCTGGACAATCACATCATCCCACTGTCTACTTGCACTGCTTTAGTCAGGCTGCAGTTTTTCAGTACACAAGTAAATAAATACAATGAAAAAATAATCCTGACATGCTCATTTGTCTATCCTGTCACCAGTGATCTATATTTTTGAGGATATGCTGAGATGAATGGCTGTAAGAAGACCCGGACTGTGTTACGAACATCACGTGCTGTCCTTTTAAGCAAGATGATAGATTTAGCTAAAGGCCAAGTGTACCTCAAGTATTAATTCCTACCAGTTTTTAGGAACACTAAGAGCTGTTTCTGGATTCTTCATAGTGTCTCCATGATAAACAAAATATATCCAGATTTAAGGCTCTCCAGTGACATTGTGCCTATACATAGAAGTGTGTAAACACACACCTGCAGGTTCCAGTCCCTGGAGCACTGACACAGCACAGGCAGCTATAGGCAGCCTGTAAACAGCTGTAGGTTGCCTACAGGCAGGCATAGGCAGCCTGGGGACAGACAGAGGTTGCCTGTAGACCAGCTCATCATATCTGTTCTGCTTTGGAGAGCCTCATGTACTCACCATGTGTTGCACCAGCTTGAAGTCAGCTCTTAAGCAGGGCAAAGGAAAATAAGTCTCTTTAGGAGTTGGACTTCCATGATCCCTGTGGCTCCCTTCCAACTCAGGATATTCTATCATTCTATGAAGTCTCAAGCACAGGTAGAAAACATCTATTATTTTACAGTTCTGCATTAAAAAGGCCGTGGGCCCAATCAGAGCTGTGAAGATGAAAATCTGACTTTGAATTACCATGAGCAGAAAGAAAAAAAACAAATGCATACCTGGACCCACATCTCCAAACATCTATCAGCAGATCTGGATTTCTCCAGTGGTGATAACTTCTGTATTAAAAGAAGAAACAAGAAGAAGAACAGCAGTTTCCTGGTATAAATCAGGAAATTTTGCTTGTTTAATACTCTCTGTGGTAGGGGCATATAGCTCTACCATGATTCAAGCACACACCAAGAGAAGTCACTCCTGTACCTCATTTCCTCCCTCTGACTATCTCTGGTCACTATTAATCATTAGGCAATTACATTCTTTAAGATAAATCACCACAAGTTGCTCTTCTGTAAACAGAGAAACAGCTTTTCTTTGTAAGGATTGATTTAGTTGCCCTGCAATTTCCTGTTTAATTAAACAGGATCAGTCTGACAAATGCAGGTTTCTAAGCACTTTGTTTCCAGCTTTTTTCCCTTCTCCTAGGAATATACAAAGGATGGACTTGTTTTTCATGGCATTGAAAGGACAGCTAGGTTAATACCAGTCACTTTGCCCTTGGGCATCGATTAATATCAGCTATGTCAGATAATTTCATACACAGGAACTGCCAGAGTGATTCTCCACCAAGTGTCAGACATTCCTGAGCCAGCAGATGTATTTTGTCCAGCATCTTTGCTCTCCTTTCTCCTCAGCTGCATTGAGCCCTGCTCAAAAGAGTAGAAACTTTGTTGGTCGATATCACAAATCTGAATGTTGAGTAGGTAAAAAAGAGGCTTCAGGGGTGCATCATCCTCAGGGAGGTAAAGGTCTCCTGAGATGGGGCAGGTGCAGAGAAATCTGCAGGCACAAAGCTGAGGATTATCCTCAGGTGGACTTTGGGCTAGTAACTTCAAATAAATATGTCTCCAAGCACAGCAATAAAGGGAGGGTATGGCCTGGGAGCCCTCAGCTTGGGGGGAAGAAGTTTGAGGGGGACATGGGCAGGGTTATCAAACCATGAAAGAGGGAGATGCAGCTGACGTGGAGCTGTTTGCCATGTCCTTCAAAAGCAGGGCTATGGGTACCTGGTGAATGAAGTGGATTTTTACAGGAAATAAATCTGCACACAGGGCGGGGAGGCACGGGCACACACTGCTGAGGGAGCTCTGGGAATTGATGGCCCCAGCAGGTTCACAAAGGGATCAGCCAAACTGATGAGCCTCATGGGGATAATGGGGACAGCAGGAGGAAAAGGCTGGGGCAGTCAGAAGGATGATGCAACCAGGCCATTGGGTGATATTACCTGGGGGGATTGCCTGGGAGGAGCAGTGGGCAGGCAGCGTGTCATAGTGACAGGGCTGCTCTCCCTGTCCCCACCCCTGTGCCAAACAGGAGATGTGCCCTTCCACATCCACTGTTGTCTTGTGTCAAAACACTCATCCAGATGAAGTTATATGGCTTGGGAAGAAAGTAGACTGTCACATCTTCATTGTTCCCTGACACTGGAGCCATCTGCAGTTTCAGTCTTGCCACTCCCTGCGTTCATGCCTCTGTTTAAATGATTTCTTGAAAGGAGAACTCCAAAGAATAATTTTTCCCACTTCAACCTCTTCCTTTGCATCCACCTTGGAATATCACTGATCACCCAGTTAGCAATTAGCACTCGACCTTTCCATACACTCACTACCATTATTACATCAACAAGGCAAACGTGTCACGTTCCTGCTGCTTGTCCTTGAAATGTTAAAAAGAGCAGGGATTTTCCTGAAAGACATTTTCTTAATTTTTCCCTTTGGTATTTTCAAATGATACTACCTAGCTGCTGTGACATAAGGTAACCCTATCTTGTGCTGAGAACTGTTTGTCTTTTGTTATTAGCTCTGTTCCAGAATAAACAGTTGGAAATGTCCTACTCATTCATATTATTGTCGTGTTTCACATTTGGGCTGTGCCTGTAAGGTGTGCTGGAGTAAGTCCTGATGTACAGATACATATGGATTAAAGGGTGTTTTTGTGTGTTTGGCAGAAAATGGTGGTAAAATTTCTTTGAGAGACATAGGCTGTGCTCTCCCAGTTGCCTTTTGCCCTTCTGTGATACAAAGACAAAAGCCAAAATGTGTGTGAATGTTCTGCAAACTCATGGTCTCGTATGTGATGTGAATAAAAGCGGGCTCAATGCAAACTTGTCACATCTATGGCATCACTTCCAGGAGAAGCTCTGATTGACAAAACCATGGTCCCACCAGCCCTCTACTTGCTTCCTACAAGGAACTCAGGTCTACCAACATATGAGAACTCCTAATCTGTGTCAGACAAATTGTGGCAGCAGGTCAGGGATTTTCCCTGGCATGGAGATGGTGATAACCTCCAGGTACAGTGACATCATCTCCTGGCGCAGCGGTGTGAGGAGGATCTCTGACCACAGAGTAACACTAACAAAAGTGACTCTGATCTTCCCAAGGGTTCAGTCTCTCTGCATGAATGCAAAGGTGAAGGGGTGATGCAGCAGGAGCCACCAGGCTGGGCAGGAATTCTGCAGGCTGTGGAGAAGTGGGCTCCAACGGCAGCTGGAGCTGAAAGGGAGCGTCACCCGTCTCTTTGAGGGTTTCCTTGCTGAAACATCTTCTCCCTCAGGCTAAGTGGTTCATGGCTCTCGGCTTGTTGCTGTTACAAGACATTTATGTTTCATGGCAGATGGTCCACTGCACAACTTATTCTTTTTTTTTTTTTTAAACTAAGGTAGAGCAGCAGGCTGTGGTTCAGTCTCAGGTAGATACAGGTTGAGATTTCAGTATTATATCTTTAAAAGAAATGGAAGGGAAAAAAAGGGGTTGAGAGAGAAATATTTTCATAGTCACAAGATTTGTCTGTTTTATACTATATTTGGCATGTATTTTGTGAAGGCCAGAATATGGTTTTGCAAGCACCTTTAGAAAAGTGTTAAAATACAAAATAATGAGTGGACAGTACTGTACTTTGTGACTGTAGGTATGAAAATACACTGACTTTAAGCCGAGCTGCATGGAATTTGACCTTGGCAAAAATGATGATGTTTCTCCACTTCCTTTCTGACCTCTGCCTTTTCAGACAATTTTCAGATTTAATTTACAATGCATTTCCATATACAGAGGAAAAGTGCTACAACTTTATCTGTCCGAGGAGTCCCAGTAGTCTCAGCTCACCAGATGTCCTCACTCATTTAAGCAGCACATAGAGCTTTGCTTAGTATGATAATTTTGAAAAGCAATGAGTGTGGGGAGACATAATGAAGAGTTAGAGGTAGTGGCTATAAGGGTAAAATGTTTCAAGGAAAAGATCAATTGTTGTGTGTCCAGCTGCATTACCATAACCGTGGGCATTAATTGTTGTGCAAACACCTACAGGTCACTCTGAGCATAAATTATGTTTTGATTTCTTTTCTTAAGAGCAGAAACCTGATCAATAACCTTCCCTTGAAAGCAGGACCTCACTGCAGGCAAAGTCTTTATTTTGACTCAAACCCTTGTGATTACCAGGTGGGGTTTGCTGCAGCAGGGATTGCACATGGCTCTGGGGTGAGAAGGTTTGTCACCCATTGCACCAACCCACACCAGGGCTGGTGAGAGTCACTACCCCAACCACCAGCATCTCCTCTGAGCACAGAACTGCCAGACTTATTGCTGGGGAACAAAATCTTACTTGCTGCAGATGAAGGGAGGGTATGAAGGACATTTTTTGCAGTCATGCCTTCCTGCTCCCAGGAGGAGGAAGAACTGACCTGTTTGTCCAGTGACTCCTTTTCGCAGCATTCTGATTTTCACTGTATTTGTGTCCAGCCCTTGGGCCCTGCCAGGCTCCACCAGCCAAGGTCAGGTTTCACCCTGAGAGCAGCTGAATGCAGCCCTGTCTCCAGGAGCTCTGTAAGAGGCTCTCTCACTCAGTTCCTTTCCTCATCAGAGAGGGTGGAGGTCCCACAGCCCCTGGTAGTGAGAAGCCAGAGGGAGAACATTCCCAGTTATCCTGCAGGGGCCTCACCTTAGAGGCTTCACTGTGAGGTTCCACTCCACGTCCAAGAAATAAAGGCTGAAAGGCAAACCCAAAGTTCATGTTTCCTAAAGAAGTTGAAATCTAAGAATCCACATAGTTACATGAGTATTTTCCCCTTAAGGAATGTTGGGGTTTTAAAGCTTAAAATACATTCACCTCCCCTCCAATAACTTGCTGAAATAGTAAGAAATTCTCAATCTTACTCAAGCTCACAGTAAATTTTTTTTGCCTTATATTTACGGCAAGGTCAATTTTTTCTCCCTGAATTTTCTTGCATATAATTCATTTGAATGGGGTGGCTTCTATGTCATCTTTAATCTTCTAAATGTATCTTAAGTCCAAATTATAAATCCTAGAAAGGAGTGACCCATAATGAATTCTTAACCACAACTTTATGGCAGAACAAATATACTTTTCAAATATGCAAACTGTTAAATGTTTTCTTATCATACTAAAAGTGTGAATTAAATTATAATATGATGAAAAAGTAGCAGTTTGCAGTAATTCCACATGTGGCAAATCTTCAGTAGTGCATAAAATTATTCAGTGAACTGTGGAAAACATCAGAGCAATTCTAGCCTTAAAGCTTTTCTTCCAACAACCAAAAAGTGCCAAAAACAAGCAAGCATAGCTAAGCATTTCATCTTGGAAGCAGCTTATTGAATTAATAAGACAAGTCAATTAATGTAATGCTCTGTTGCTTCGGGATAAAACATGAAAAGGAAAAATATGGAGCTGTTTACTGTAGTGAGATCAAGCAACCATGAAGTCTGTAAAGTTAAAGTTGCTCATTTCTCTAAATCCTAAGGAAATGATCAGCATAGCCATTGTATATACTCACTTTATATGTAAGTCAGGAGGGAGATATGGATCTTCTGCTGTCCAGACAGGGGTTTTAATATCAATTTGCTCCTCCTGTGAGTCTTGTTTACCTCTGTACTGCTTAGCTTGAAACTGTGTGGCTGGAATAATTCACATTGGTCAAACATTGGAACTGCCTGCCCAGGGAAGTGGTAGAACCACCATCCCTGGAAGTATTTAAAAAATCTGTGAATGTGACACTTAGGGACATGGTTTAGGGGTGGGCTTGGCAGTGCTGGTGGGACTTGAGGATCTTAGAGATCTTATCCAACCTTATTGATTCTGTGTTGGGTTATGTTTGGTGGGCTCAGATGTGTCTGAAGGCATTAAGTGCTGAGGAAAGTTACCTATAATGTCTCCAGGGTATTTTCCATGGGTACACCCAGTTTTGTAAAGCATTGTAGAGCAGTGAAGAAAATCAAGAGCTGCAGGTAGAAGCTGTAATTCAAGCACAGCAGCCGGTGTTTAAATCATGGCAAGGTCCTGACAAATTGAAAGTTAAGGCTGGTAATCTTTGCTTTCAGGTCAGTTCTTCAATTTTCATTTAACTTAATGCTAGGCTTGTATGTGCTCAGAAATCTTGATTTTAGGTGTCTGTGAAAAAGTGCCTGAGAAGGATGGTGTCAATTAATGGTGAACAGCTGGTTTTCCTGTGTAATAGACCATATCTTCCCAGAAATCCTCATTATGCAAGCTTTGGGGTTGACTTGAAAAAATAATGATAATCCTGATCAAGAACTTTACCAGTTGTAAACTCTTACTTTTCAAATCTTCTGCCCAAACCACTGCCTTGATTGCAAGACACTAATTAGATCAGTTTTAAAAGGACTGCTGGGGGTTAATGAGGACTACAGAAAGGTACTGGCTGTTGGTAGAGATGAGTACCTCAATTATTCAGGCATAAGATGACTTTCATGTCTGACAGCAATTTGTGAAGAACAACTCTCTCATAGCTATTCTGGCAAAATTCTGTTGGGAGTGTAAGGGCAGCAGGTGAAAGGGAAGCTGGAGACAGCAACACAGACCAGGTCTACGCTCATTTCAGGTGATGATGTTGGGTTTTTGGGATGCCTTTGCAAGTGCCAAGTTTTCAAATGGTAAAGCTACAAGAGTTGCTTAAAGGTGGAGTTACCATAGTCTCCAGGGAGATGTGTGGAGTATATTAAGGGAAGAGCATGAGGACTAGAAATCAATGACAACTATGTGTTAAACTAGTTTTAGTTTTGGGCTAAACTATTTTGGCAGTTTTAAGCTGCTATTCCTAATTTTGCCCCCAGATCTTCAACAGCACTGACTGTAAGAAATCCTGTCATCCTTATTTGCCTTTACAGCTTTATTCCATGGTGGAAAAAGGGATATATTGTGGTCCCTTCACATGTATTTGTTGTAGTTTTCTGCTAGATGCACAGTTGAGATGTTATTGTTGGGAAGAGCCACTGTGGCACACTTGAGAGCTTTTGAGGGACATCTTTAACTCCAAGATTTCATAGATCATGTGCAATGAGCAGTCACAAAAGTCACAATACAAATTATTATTGGGGGAAGAAGACATTTTTAGCTCAGCTGTGGGGCTGCAAAGCAACATTCTGAACCAGCAAATACTGTGGGTTAAATCCACTGATAAGGGAAACTGAGGTAATTTGGCAGAAACTGTCAAAAAATATCAACCCTTGCTATCCAGTCCTCTGGGGTGAATTGAGTGACTTCAGCCTGGAGAATCCTTCTAGGCAGCAGGTACATCTATGTGTGTAGGTAACTCTTTCCTGTTTTGCTCTCATCCCTGTTGTTCTCCTCACCTTGCTAGATATTGCTGAAATTTTTGCCGTACTCTCCACTGAGGTCAGTGCCTAAAGGATAAGGACTAGCAACAAATATTAAACCATCTAACATGAATATTAATTTGTCTAATATGTGAATACCTGAAATATCAATTCAAAGTTGGATCTTTCAGTTTCTGTTGCCCAGGGTTGGTGTTGACTGTAACAAGATACTGCTGAAAAGAGCATTGCAAGGTGGAAGTCACAGACTATATGGATACAACATCTATAGGGAAGAATGGTAGGATTGGGCCCACTATTTGGAAATCTCCAATTCTGCTCAAATCAGAGAAATAGAAGCAAGTTACAGGAGCTAGAACTGTAAACAAATCAAAGTCTTCTGACATCTAAAAAAAAAAAGTTGATATAAAAAAGGTGTTTCAGTTAGAGGAGTAGATTGGAATACTGTTTATAATCCCACAGTGAAGCTAATGATGAGATTAGCTTTGCTGAATAAAACCAACAGGCCCTTATCATCTGTCTTGTTTTCTATGCCAAGTAAAAGAATAGGCTTTTGTGTAAGCAAAGTATCATTTTCTCTGCCTCGGACAAAGCCAGGGTGGAGATGGACTAAAAAGGCTATAATAATGTCTAGAAATCAAATGCTGAGAGAGTAGAAAAGCTGATAGAGAACATGATATTCCTATAACAATCACATTTCAACACAGAGGAGCAGAAAAAGCTCCTGTAGACTAGCAAGAGTTTTTGGGCTTTGGGTGCCAGAATTCCCTCCTGCCCTTGCATTTATGAGCCTTCCCTCTCTCCAGCTCAGGAGAAGGCAGTGCTAGGATGTACCAACTAGGGATATGGTGATTTTCCAACTTTTTTTCATCACGTCACTGGGTTTTTTTCTCTTTTGAAGCCATAAGATCTTGGAACTCAAGGCCAGAAGAAAATGAAGCCAAGCGAGTGACGCACTCATTGAAGCTGCCTCTCAAAGACACATACCCAGACTGTGTTACTTCTCTGTTGCATTAGTAGTTGCTACTTAGCTTATGTGTATTTGAGCCTGCTGGCCAAACAGAAAGGGGGAAAACAGCCAAGATGCAGCCTGGTTGTTGCTCTTGAGCAGCTTTGAACATCTATGCTGTCAAACTCTGCTCAAAGAGCAGGAAATTGTAATGAGGTTGTGGGCCTTCCTCAGCGGAAAATCTTTATTTGGACTGTTGTACTGTGTTGCAAAGTCTTGAGTGCTGTTATCATACCTACTCAACCAGTCAAATTCAGTAACATCAGGGAAGGTTGGTGGAATACAAATCTGCTTACACCGAGTCCAGTGAAGCCCCTTTGGTGCTAAATGCTAAACTTGACACTGGCAGAATTAAAGAAAAGCTGGAGGGTGCCTGGAGGTTTCACTGAGAGGCAGTGAAATCTTTGTGACATGTCTCCTTCCCCGCTTGTGTTCATTACTGTGACTTAAATGGATCTCAAGGTGACCTCTCAGTTCCTGTTCCAGAAGCAAAGCCGGTGGAAGATTTTGACAAGGACTTGAATTCAAGAGCCAAGTGTGTTTTTCCTTTTAAGATTTTTAGCTGATCTTTGGCATTAATTCAGTATTGAAGTTCTTCAGGTTGCAGGATGCTTTGAAGGCTGATGTTTTGTTTCAAAGATACTTCCAGGGAATATTGCTTTAAACAGAGAAGGACAGAGAGACCATTGTCTTTAGCCTGTAACACTTCCTAACTGTTTCTCTGCTTTATATCATGTCCGTGGGAAACTAGTAGGGATTTAGGGACTTGGGGCCAGATCTGTAAAAACTCTGGACTATTTTACATGGGATACAATGTCCACTAGCCTAGATAGCAGAGTCTTTCAGAAAGAAAATATAAAGAGCACCAGGAAAGAAAATGCTCAGGAAAAAAAGCATTGGGAAAGGCTTCCCAGGGAAGTGGTGGAATCACTGCCCCTGGAAGCTTAAAAAAATATATAGATGTGGTGCTTAGAGATACAGTTTAGTGGTGGATCTGACAGTGCTGGGTTAATGGTTGGTCTTGATGATCTTAGAGGTCTTTTCCAACCTCTATGATTCTGTGACGTGTCTGTGTCTGTGCTTGGATCCCACACTGTGCATTTCACAGCAGCTTGGCCTGTTCTTCAGTCTCTATTTCAAGTCCAAAAAAAGTCTGATCAAATAATAGTGGTAAATTTTCCTCTTGCAGAGGCATAAACTGATGGCAAGCCCTCAATAGTCAGTGTGCTGAGTTCTTGGTTCTGTTCAAGGTACAAGAGACCTTCAGAAAAACAACAAACAGAATGGGTTCAGTGAAGGTGAGGAGCTGACAATTAACTCCTCTGCTGCAAATCAAACACCAGGAGTATCTTCTTTGTACACAGGACACACTTGAGATGGACCCTGTGGCCCTGAGCTGGGGATGGCTGGTGTGCGAAGTGAAATATGGGGAGCTGCTGGCACGAGTTGGCATCTTGCCTTCCAAAGCACACAGGAAAAAGGAAAAGAAAGAAGATGACATAAATCACTGTTGCTGGGAACAGCTCCCTGAAAATAGGTCTTTTCTTTAGTCTGTGGGGCAGCAGTGGTAATAAAAGACTAATAGAGATGGATGAATGCAATTGAGTGGTGTGAAAGAGAGGGGATGAGATGAGATGAAAATGAAATGAAATAGGAAATGAAGAGGAATGGCAGGTGGGAGGAAGAATTTGCATATTCCCCTGAGCAATATGTTAGGCTGTGCATAGTTTGCTTCATATCTAGTTGGGCCTCCCCCTAGATTCTAACTGAATCAAGGATGGTTATCTGAGAAAGAAAACAGATGACAAATAATGGGAAGCAAGTCAGTAACCTGATGCTCAAACATGTATATTGTTTCTGGTCATACAAACTGGATCATATTGCTGCACGATGGGAAAATAAAAATAATCTGACTATGAGTGTTGGATGAAAAGATGCCACATCCAGGCCTGTCATGGGGTTTCCTCTGCACATTTCTGAGTTGCACACAGTAATTAGAGGTTCATGTCAAGCAACAGCAAAAGGTTTTAGCAAAGATCTGCCAAGTGTGTCCACAGACGAATATTTGTCAAAAAGAAAGCAATTTCCCTGCCCCCTCCCATGACTTAGTATTCTCTCCCCTGGCAGCAGTGCTCGCATTTTCAGGGGAGAAGTTATTTGTGCTTCTTGTTGTCTGCTGCAGGCATTTTTCTGGTGTGAGGGAATGTGTGCTTTCTCTGCTCAAAGTCAACTTTTACATGAAAATCGCTCTATTGGGTGGGCATCTTCCAGCAGTTGTGACCTCCAGAAGAAGGCCAGAAGGTTGGCCAGGCTTGTTTCTCAGCCCATCAGGGTTAAGCACAGACATTTCTGTGCCTTTTTCCATCTCTGCTCTCATCTGAAAGGCTCAAAGCACTTCCTACTGTGGAGCCATGAAACCAAAATAGGGCAGGGCTGTGTCCCTGTTGGAGCAAAAGATGTTGGAGTAGATCTACTGGTGGTCTCCCATGCATCAGGGGTTTGAAAATCCCAGCTGAAGGGAGGTGCACAAGCTCTGATCAGTTGGTGCTTGCAGATGATTGTCCACACTTGATGCAGGCTCCCTAATTCTGCTGTGACGTGAGCTAAAAGCCAGGGTCTGCTGTCAGCCAAATTTCACTGGTGTGAACTGTAGATGAACCATCTGCAATGATGACCTAAAATCCAGGAGTCCTCAGGTCTGCTGCCGTGTCTGCTGCAGATTTTTAGCATCACCTTGAGCAGGTCCCAGGTCTTACGAGTTTTGGTTTCCTGCCTGGAAAGCAGAGGATTCAGTTTCTTTTTCTCAGAGCACATATTTTTATAAAGTACAAATATTTGTGAAGTTAAGTGTTTTGACTGTGTGAGCCTCTCGGAGAAGAAACCATAAATATGTGTCAGGCCTATGATCTGAATTCAAATCGATGAACTAGAAAAAGTGTTGACAGCCTGAAACCAGCTGCCCTGTACACACATCTTCTGTCTACCTGAAAGATTATTTGTGGAGTGTGTTTCTATTTTTCTCTGACAAAAAATAGAATACCAAGCAAAGAAGCATGACCCATTTCTCTGTCAGGCTCTAAACCCTGCTTACTGGGATGTGACTGAGGTATTGATATAAGAGAAGTTCATTTTAGGCTACAATATTCATTGTGCCACTGAAGAAGAAACAAAGCCTGCCACCTTCAGATGAAATGGATGTGCTTTCCAAGCCAAAGTATGTTTATCTCCTCCACAACTTCTCTATGATCTGTAATTACATCGAGACCATATAGTGAAACAGAAAAGTTGCAAATGAAGAGAGTTAGGAATGTAACTAATCATTTTATAATAGGAAAACATACAAGCAATACACCACTGAAAGTACCTGCAAACTCTGTTAATAATCAATAGGTCTGATAAGAACATTGTTCTTCATAACTGCATCACCTTCAGTAATTTTTCATGGTCCTTCCTCTTGTAATGCCAAGTCTGGGTGCACATCATGGTGTTCATAATGTTGCCCATAGCAGTGGACTTTCCCCATGGGTCTTTTTTTTTTTTTTTTTTCAAATATAGCATATAGCATATTCAAAGCAATATCAAGTCATACCACACTGAGCTCTTTATTACCAGAGATTTTTGGACAGAAGCACATAATCTAGATTTTCTGAATCAATAGGCAGATGGTGACTACTTTTTTTTTTTTTTGCAATATTTTTTTCCAACTTGTACATTTTAGATTTACATAACTTGGTTTCACACATCTGAAGAAACACTGACATAAATCTAAGTTTATCTTCGATGCATTTACAAATATTTTTCTTTTTTTTTTTTTTTAATTTCCTGACATGTCTCTGTCTAGACTTCTGCCAGAAAGCAGGAACTTTAACTTTCTCCTCTGTTGACATAAATACCTTTTAATATTATGCAGAGAATGGCATGACTGTCACTTTCCCATGAGGATGTGGGACCCATTCACTCCCCCACTGAAACACATCAGCTTTCCATCAGCCAAGATAAGTAGCTCTGACATCTTCCTGCTACACACTGCATATCCCTGAAATACAGAATCTTTGTGACTCTAGGCTGGTTGAATCTTTTTGATTATTGTTTTCAGTTTGGTTCCCTGAAACAACGAAGGTTAGCTGCATCCGGCTCTTAATTTGACTTCATCTTCTATTACTCATTATTTTTTGCAAAGGCCTTAATTCCCCTCTAAAACATTTTAATTAAAACAGCAATTTCTCAGTGCTGCACTTCACGAGCAGATTTTGCAGCAACTTCAAAGAGACGCAGATGTTTACTGAATTTGGTGGGGTGATATTTGAGGCTGCCTACTGGCAAGGAAAAAATTCATAAACATCTCTGAGAAACTTTCCTTTGGTAATGACAACATTTCCTTCTTATATTTTAGCAAGTCTAATATTTCCCAATCTCAACAGGCATATTTCATAGGCACAGGCATAGGTACTGTTATCTACTCACAGTCTGAGCCCTGTGGGATGCACTGCTTTGGGGTAAATACCTCCCAGTGCTGTCACCTCAGGCTTTGGCAAAGGGTACAGGACGCTGTGTGTTAGTTTGCTCTGTGCATGTCCTCTTATGGAGTATCAGGAGACTGGGAATAAGGAAACCAAAGTTCAGTTTCTGCTCAAATTTTCCACAGCCCTCCAGTGTGATTTTGAGTGGCTGTTTAGCTTTGGGTGCCTCAGTTCCACCTGGTAAAGGGGTGATAACACATCCTGGCTTTGGATTGACTGAGCTCCTGGTGGCAGGGTCTGTCTCCCTGTGCACCAAGGGCTTCTGAGCTTGAGAGGGTCTTGGGGTTTTTAAAGTGCTGTTCAAGTAAAATTCAGAAATGCTAATTTATTTTGAGGGGTTTTTCCTTGTGGCAGGTGAGCCTGGAGGGGGTCTGATGATCCCATTTGGGACCACACATATGGATAACTCTCTGAATTGAGATGATGGTACTAGGGACACCTGGCCACAGCAGTCTATGTCTAAAACACAGACTAGGGTTCAGGTGTCTCCTGTGGTTTGTAGAGCTGTAGCCAGAAAATACATGGCCTGTCCATGGGACACCCGGGAGGCTTGTCTCTGTGTGCTAGGATCTACACCTGGTGGTGAGGCTCATGCTCCTTTCTGTGCACAGTAGAACCACAGAATGTTTAAGGTTGGAAATGACCCCTAAAATCATCGAGGCCAAGCGTTAACCTCACACTGCCATCTTCACACTAGACCATGTCCCCAAGTGCCACACTGAGATGTTTTGCCAACACTTCCAGGGATGGTGATTTTACCTCTTTCCTGAGTAGCCTTTTTCTTCCCTGGATACCTTTCACTCATCTCTTTTTGAAGGGGAGATAAATAGAATTACTTGGAAACAGCTTATCCCTTTCCACTGTGAGCGTCAGGCAAAGACCAGCATGGAAAGCTGGCGTGGAGTATGGCGTGACACGTCATGTAGCTGCTTTAACCTACAGTGTAATTACAGTGACAATTTCTGCCTCTTGAAGCATCAGGATTGAAGTGGTTACCCTGAAGGAGAAAGAAAGTTAGCGGGAGAATTGCGACCAAATCTAGGCTGGGAAGTGCAGCACTTCCTCCGCATTGGATTAAAAGTGATCAGCATGGCCAAAGGGGTCCTGTGAGAGACAGGTAAGTAGGCTGAAAAAAAATTGGAAATATTAAAGAAATGAAGCTAGACTGGATAAAACTAGTTTTACAATTCCCTATTCCTCTTTGATTTGGTAGCATTAGGTGGACTCAAGGGTAGATTGCGCAGACTTATGCGTGACAGCAAGACACTTTTCCACATGAATAAACCCCCTGGAATTAATTGGACCGCTCACAAAAGTGCCTGGGAATGTGCACTAGGCTTGCACATTTCAACCCTCAGATCTGATCTTTCTTCAGCAGTGCAGGAGCCAGGCTGCCTGGTGAACAGCAACAGCTCAGCTAGAAATGGGAGTTCAAACCACTCACAGTGAGTGGGTCCATGTCTCTGTGGACACATCCTTGCTGGGGAGCATCTCAGCTCAGCTGAATTCTCCTTGGTAAGAAACATTAAAACTAAGCTGAAGGAAACTATTCCTGAAATGAAAGCAGGGCTCAGCCACAAGTCTGTGCTTACCACAAACTGTCCCGTGTTTGCTGTGCCATGCCATTGCCCACATGTCCACTTTTAGCTGGTGGCAAATGCTCTCAATGAGAATTAGCCTGACCTGCAACGAGGGAAACTTAAATTTAGGTAGTTCTTCCATGTGTGCTGTAGGATAAGAGCACACAGCCAGGCAGTCCCTTGTGTTGGGATGTGCCTGAGCATTCGGGGTGTCCACAGAGGCATTTGCTTCAGCTGAGGTGCTTGTTCACCAGTGGCAAATGGGCTCCTGAAAAAGCAAACCGTGTGCAAAATTCCCCTCATGTGTTGGTCTGGAAAGAAATAGCTTTGTTGTTGTTTCAATGAATTAGTGAGCCAACAATGCAAAGCTTTGGAGGTGGTTACTGGGTTTTTACTGGAGTCTCTAAGAGCTATACAAAGTCTGAAGACATTGTATGTACAGTACATCTTTAATAAGAAGGGAGCTCACAGTCTACCAAACTCTGCCAAATAAACTTTTAATACATACTGTACTTCACTCAGTAGTTGTCCATCTCTTCTTCATGGAATATCTAACAGCTCTAAAAATTTTTTCTTGGAAGAGGATAGAATTATCATTGTTATATATCAATCAAGTATGGTTAATGAAGCAAAGCCAGCATGCTAGTATTGCACAGGGGGAAAAGCCTCCAGAACACAAAGTGAAACAACAAATGCCCTCAAAATTCTGCCAAAGGGAACAGGAAGCTCTGGATGCCACATCAGTAGGATTCGTGTAGCTCTTAGGCGTCCTTGTACCACAGCAGGTTTGCTTTGCCTCTTCTCTGCCACATTTCTCTCTCAAACAGGAAGGGAACTTCCAGACCATTACAAAAAAGGAAAAAAAAAATTACAGCAGCTGCAGCAAAGTGTGGTACTATTCAATTTCTTGAAGAGCGAGGCTTTTATTTCAAAATATCATATATTAATATATATATATTTCTATATATATATACTTTAACTGGTATAAAGTAAATTGTAGATCCAAACTCATACTGTTGTTTGTACTTCGCAATCTCGGAAACTTTAGCAAAGGAACCATTTTCTTCATTTTTTTATTTTCAGCTGTCAAAAATCAGGGGCATTATTTCCACCGAATACTTTCTTTCCCACAGTAAAGCCACTGTTGTTATCTGGTAAACAGTCAAAGTGCAAATAAGAAATCCATTTGGCTTGTAAATGCTGAGATGGTTTTAAACTTTCCATACTTTGTCCTCATCCATCAGCAGGGCTTTCACTGCCTCCGTGCAGACGCAGGTGCTCTGTTAAGTCCTCGGGTGGATCTGCAGTGAGAAAATAAAAAAGAGTCAGTTATGTAAAATATGCTATTTTTTTAATGTATTCTTTTGGGAAAGAAAGACCCAGGCTCTGTGGCATAAGGGTGAGCTATATAGCTGAGTTTAAATTGCAATACTGGGGGTGTGTGTGTCTTTTCTGTCAGGGCTGCAAGAATGTAAGGACATGCAAAAGACAGACCCTGAGCAAACTCCTGCCTGTGTGCTGGGAGATGCTGGATGTGCATCAACCACCTGGGTTGGTGGTGCAGGAGATCATAGAATACCAGAACATCTTGGTTTGCAAGGGAGCTTAAAGATCATCTCATTACACCCCCTGCCATGGGCAGGGACACCTTCCACTATCCCAGGTTGCTCCAAGCCCCCTCCAACCTGGCCCTGAAAACTTCCAGGGATGGGGCAGCCACAGTTTCTCTGGGCAACCTGTGCCTGGGCCTCACCACCCTCACAAGGAAGGATTTCTTCCTGGTATCTAATCTAAACCTGCTGTCTTTGAGTTTGAAGCCATTCCCCTGGAGTAGGGGAAGGGAATGACAGAAGGCCCTGGTGCCAACGTGCTCTTTGCTGTGGGATGAGATTAGCAGAGGCTGCTGAGAAACGTGATGCTCAGGTGCCTCAGGGAACCACAGAATGCCCTGCATTTCTCTGATGGCAATATATGTGGAAAACCAAGTGTTTCTCTGGAAACTGGGGGGTGGGTGGGCTGTCATGCAGGGTGCAGGCTGTGAAGGTGGAGAGGTCCTTTGAGCTGAGCTGCTCTGCAAGTCCTCAAGTGCTCAACGCTTTAATATCCATCCTCCAGATTATCAGCAACACCCAGCCTGAGATGCTGCTCTTCTATTTCCCCTGGTGCCAGTTGCTCTGCTGAAACGTGGTGATGCAATCTCCAGGCAGGTCCCAGTACAGCTCCAAGGGCCCCATGTTTTTAAGGAAAGCACTGAAAGTTATGTTCTTAAATTAAAAAAAAAAAAAAAACAACAACAAAAAAAACCCCAAAAAACCCCCCACAAATCCAACCAAACGAACAAAAAAAGGAGTGACTAGAGATTCAAAAAAAAAGCATTGAACCTGTTCCAAAAACTGAATGACAAAATGATTTCTTTCCAGTGTTGTTTGTCACCTGCCTGACCATCAATAGAAAACAAATTGATTTACAGAAGCTGTGAGCTCTGTATCTTTGGCTTTAAAAACTTAATTAGTGAGCTATGCTAAAGGACTAAACACAGAAAGAGGATGTGCTGGCAAAGACTTCACTGGATATGTTGTCCACCTCCTTCTGACATTAATCAGTATTAATCACCCTAGAAAATGATACATATTGTGTATATACATGTATTCATAAATATATACATGCACACATGCTTATATGTGATTTATTGTGGGCCTGGAAGAATATACTGATGGGTATTTTAATCCTGAGATTCACATATGTGAATGTTTTCCTTGTCAGGGCAGCAGCTGCCCAACATAAATGTATTTAGTGTAAGGAAAAGTCTTCATTAAAATAGTTCACAGCGTGTACAGACTTGCTCTAGCTTTTTGGCTCATCACCACAGATATAACTAGGTTGTGGACTGACTTGTCTTGTTTTTTTCTGCTTTCTTAACTTCCTTAACTACATAAATTAGACACACATGGCCCAATCTTGTGGCCTGGACCATGGTCAGTACAGATTGCATTGTAATCTCTTTCTCTGCTGCCATCTGAAATGGCCAAACTAAGGAAAAAAAGTCTGTTTCAGGATCTGATTGCTTCCATTACTTTACATTTATGTTGCCAGAGTTGACACAGCAGTACAGATTCTAGCAAAGTTTCAGGGACTAAGAAGTAGAATTTTTACTCAGAAAATGCAAGAGACAGTTGCTAAGCACATCATGTCATGTTGCCTTTGTCAGTTGGGTTCTGTAATGATATTTTAAAGCAACAAAGCAAAATTCTACTGGAAGCAGCACCATAAGGTACTCCCCTCACAAGCTAATTAAAATAACTCCTGTGGGTAAATGAAGAAATATTTTTTTTCAGTTCTGAGCATTCACTCTGCAAGTATTTAATTTAAATGAAATACAATAATGCATACTGAATAGATTGGACCATACATCTGCATATTAATGAAGCTGCTAAATTTCTAGCAATCACTTCTATCGCCTAAAACTAGTTTATATGATGAGGACTGGGGGAGTTAAGAGTAGGACAGTTTGACTTGAAAAAAGTAAATGCAATTCCTAAATTATATAACTTGCAGACAGAGTGCAGAAGGAATGAATTATTGCATAAGATACTTCATGTTGCTTCTTATTTCTTCAACATCACTTTCTTCCGTTTTAACTCCTCAGTTCAGTGAGAAAAAATGTTGCCTCAATGGAAAGGACATGTAGTAAGTTTGTGTTTTGGGATTTTTTGACTGCACTGCAAGGCACATACATTAGGGCACAGCCTTCCAGTGGTGCTGCACTGTGACATGATCAGCTGAGAGCACAGAAGGATTTGCAGCAACAACCATGAAACTGAGTCATGATATCATAATTCCCTCCATGCTTTCTTCATGTTTCTAAGAGATGACAGGGACAATATGGATCCTGTTTTGGGGAGTTACTTCCTGCCTTCTGCAAAGGAAATCTCCTAAATTAGCAGATATCCTAATAATTTAATGTGTTGGTGTGATTAGCCATGCCAGGAGGCAGAGCTCAAGAAGCTGGAGGTGCAATACAAATCCTTCATCCTAGTGTAGATCATAGGGAGGGAAAGAAAAGAATTCAGGTGGCATGGGGGTCAGTTAGGGTAAAATCTCCTCCTTCAACAAAAAGCCTAAAAGACATGAAAAATGACTAGCGTTAGGATTGCAGAAAAAGGAAGAAGTCAGAAAATCATGACACTAAGCATGTTCCTGTGAATTAACAGCTGGGTATGAGTACGTAGAATTTTTTAATAAATAGGGGAAAATGTCTTGAAAATATGCCCTTTTTTTTTTTTTATTTAGCAGGTTTCAAAAGATATTTTCCACTTCACAGAATATTAAAATTTATGTATTTATAAGAAATACTTTGAGTTGAAAATCGTGTAATTTTTTTGGAAAAAAAATCAATTGTGGTATGAAAATAAGTTAATTAAAATTGTTGAATACAGGTATAGGTGGCAGCTTTAAGCAAATGGTTGTGAAAAAAAATCTCTCAATGAGAAAGAAAAGCTAAAGTCTGTTTTTGAAAAACACTTTTATTCCCAAGGCAATCTCCTAGTGGGAGAAGTTTAGGCAGCTCATTCACATTCTTTCTTTGCAGCCCCATCTCTGTGTTTTCCTGGTATTGTGTGGTGAAAGCTGCTGTCTCCTGTTGGCTTGTGTTACCTGAACCTTTAGCTTCTCAAGAACATGTCACTAATGGGTTCATGGGGCTAGAGCTGCTCTGAAGTCAGACCTGACATGCAGACAGTGAGTTGAGTGCTCTGTCTCAAAGCCCTTGTACAGCTGCTACCACAGATGTGGCCTGGAACAGCCAAGGAATGGATGTAGGATAATATTCTTCCCTTTAGCCACCAGAAAGGGATTCAGTGAGGTGCACTAGGGGTTTTCTTAGAGGTAAAAATGTCTTTTAGAAAGTAGCCTGGCAATTCAGCTGCTCCAACCTGCTGGTTACCAAGCCTGGATTCAGCTGAACAGGCTGATCCAGCTGAATTTTCACCAAATTATGGCCAGAAGCATTGAGTGACTGGGGAGGTGTGCAGTGATCCTTTAAGATTTTTACAGCAGATATGATGATGGAAAAGACATGGGTGAGCAATCATTAGTGATTCCCGTTCCTAATAGGACCTCCTGGGTGAAGACAGAAAGACAACTTACTCTGGTGGTCTTGATTTTATTGCCAGTCGCACACATCCATCCGGAATTATCAGGCAACGTCTTACATTCCTCTCCTTCTAGGCAGGGCTCCATCTCACACCACCATTTCCCAATCACTATAGAAGCTGAGAGAGAAAAGACAATGTTTGCAACTGAGTTACAATGAACAAATCTGCTTAAATAATGTCTCAGGGGTCTAACACTGCATTTAAAAGGCAGAGTGTCCCTTCAACTGGAGTTTAGTTGTAAGGATTTCATATTTAATTACTTCTTTGGCATCCTGCATCGCCTAAGACAGTGCAGTGCTTTCCACAGCCTCCTCACACACAAGATCCGGTCTGTTATCATGCTGTGACTGCAGGGGAAGCTGTGATGGCAGCAATACTGCTGCAAACCAAAGGACCATCCACCCTAACAGCCTGTCTCTGTGAGTGCCAATCTGATCCTTATGGACATGTGTAAGTACAAGGAAAGTCTAAAGAGATTTTCCTCAGAATATTCTCTGGGTCTTCAGGACTTGTGTCTGCTTTGCTTTCAGTACTTGCAGCTGGCTTTTTTTTTAACCACAAATCTGTCCAGAATTTTTTGAACCCATGGAGACCTTTAGCTTTCCCAGTATTCCATGGCAGGGAGCATCACAACTAGAAATAGAGGGCAAGGTAATACTGAACAGTAGCAGAAGTTTTTTGTTGAAACCTGATTATGAATTTTATAGAAACCATATTATCTCTAGCAGTAACTTTTAATTTCCAAATATTTAATGTTGTAAATAATGTCAGTGTTTGGACCTTGTTGTTTGAATTTAATTGGCATGTATGTTTACAACCTTGAATGTACCTTAATGAAGTTTCTTGCCTGGGAATTGGTATCTGACTATATCCTTAACTGTATCTTAATGACATTTTTTGTCTGGGGATGCTGATAAACTTTAACTCACCTTGCAACTGCGACTAGTTAGAGTGTGAGTGGCTCTGTCTGTGGTTTGTTTTCTCTGGCAAGAATTAATTTCATGGTTGTACTCAGGAAGCCTGTCAAAGCTTTCTGCACAGTCACTCAATTAGGGATGCTTAAACCATTCATATCACCCCACATGGCTGCTTCAAGCTCACAAAATAACTTGGAAGCAGCTGACTACCTTATACCTCACCATTCAGCTCTGGAAAATACCTTGTTGTGCATGCATTGATTTAAGGACATTTCAGAGTTTATAATTAAATTCTTGAATATAGAATTTAATAGAATAGTTCAGTTGAAGGGGCCCTACAATGATCCTCTAGTTCTCTGTGTTGTCCTTCCTGGTTCTTCCCACAGATTATACCTGATTTTTATCATGTAATATGTATCATTTATCCATATATGCAACACAAAAAGAAGCTCTTTGCACCTGTGTTTGTAAGGCAGTTTAATGATGCTATTCACACACCTTTTTCAGAAGGGTATCATTAATGCTGCTAACAGTAGAGAAAAGAGATATGTCTCTCTTTGCTAGGCATGAAAAGGCATGAGGGCTGAATCTGTGCTCTAATAATAGATTGTGCAGTGGGCAAACTGAAAAACCATATCCTGCTAAATACTGGCCTTCACAGCAATCATCAGAGCAGAGCATCCTCAGGATGTGTGAGAAGAATCTTGTGCCATGGAATCAAAAGTGATGATCACAATTATTTACTAGCAGCAGTGCTGTAGGATTAAATAACCATGGAGAAGGATCCCACAGTGCTGGGTACTGAAAAGCACAAACCTGAACACCCCGGCCTAGGGAGTTTACAGTGTAAACCAGAGATATGACATGAATACAGACTGAGAGGCAGCATGGAAAAGCAAAGCTGTTCATAGCAATTAAAATGATCTAACTGCTTATTGATGCTGCTAAATGCAGCCCAAGTATTCAGATCTCGACCTTGAAAAATAATCAAATGCAAAGTCAGCGCTGAACCTTAATGGCAACTGCTTCATGTAATGGTGTGCAGGTTTTAGTATATACATACACATACTTATTTATGTATTTATTTCTTTGTGAGCACAGTGCAGTGCAATCACAAGGAAGCCCACCCAAGTGTCCTTCAGTGAATACCCTCACCTGGGCTGGAGACCAGGCTCTTTTTATAGTGGGGGAAACCAAGGCCCTTTGCAGATGAAAAGCTGTTATTTGTCTCTAATATGTAAGTAGGCAAAATCCTTTGTAAGTCTGAAGGACTACAAAGCTCACTGTGGTCTCATCCTCAGCCCCATGCTGGGGCAAAGGCAGTCAGAACCCAATGAAAATTACTTCCTTTGAGTCTTGTGTTAATAGGTTTTCTCCTCTATTAAGAGCCTTGTAATCTTTAGGACCAGTTGTCCTTCTTGGGCACTGTTGATGAGTTCCACTTGATTTCAAAGTGTTACACCTCCAGCTCTGTTCAAAGAGGGAGAGAAAAGCTTTAAAATCAATCACAGTTTGCAGCCTTTGAGATTTGGGTCCACCTGTACAAGGAGGGGTGAACTTTCCCCAAGGAATATGATGCAGCTTCTCAGTGTTTAAGTTATGTCTCTCTGAGATGTGCTGAAGCAGTTGTGTGAGAGAGAGAATTGCTCAAGTTAAGATGCTTTCCCTCAGGGTGGTTTACACTCAAGAGCTACCAGATCATGAGGAACGTGAGCTTCTGACCTGAACTGCTAATTCTGGATGAGAATCCCAGATTCCCATTAGTCACCAGGCAGCACAGGCTGTGAGTGCTCACATCATGCTGAATTAGACACTTGTAATGTTTTGGAGTGGTTTTCATTGTGTTCTTCTCATTGTCTGGGGAATACACGAAGCACAGAGTTTCTTCGTGCACGGCTGAATTGACTGACACAGATACCCTCAGCCATGGGGAAAGAAAAAGGATGTGATGTAGAAAAGCCTTGACTACTCCTGCTTTCCTTGTATTTTGTTTTAGTTGTGTATTTTTTTTTGCTCCCCAGCTCCTACTTGTTTAAATAAGGGATTGCTTATATTTGAGTTATTTTCAAGAAAATGCCTCTTTTATAGGAATATTAAAATCTAAACATATAACCAGTGGGGCTGGGGAGAAAAGCAACTTCCTTCAGAAAATTCTCAAGATTTCTTTTCCAGTCAATTCACACAGGTTTATTTATTTTTTATTTTTTTTTTTAATTTTAATAAATCTTTGTTTGCAAAGCTTTAGAAAAAAAATTGATCAAAATATTTAACTTTTGATGTATTTAGTCTGCGTGGATTAACACAAAAAGCATTTGGTTGAAATGGCATTTGCTAATCATGTGCTCCAGAGAAATAAGCTACAGATAAGAAATCTCAGGATCAGATTGAATATAGGGAAAGGGGAATAGAACAGCTTATATTTTCTAGTGTTTACACAATTCTATTGCATTTTAAAATACGTTTGTTCCCAAACATAATGCCCAAGGCCTTAGGTGAGTGCAGAGAACTGCCAGTTTAGGTTGGATTCAGTGGATTTCAGCCTTCAAAGTTCATGAGAACCTTTGCAGGTTGCATAAGGGTAGTGACCGTGTTTTGACTTGCTCTTGTGCGGCACCTGGAGCACAAAGGTTCGATGCACGAAAGAGCTGGAGGGGGATGTTTTCCCCCTGAATTTCAGTAATAATGTATTCTATTAAGGGGCAGCAGAAATGCACTGAACAGCTTCAAACATCTACACCTAAAAGGTCAAATAAAAACGGAAACACTAATAATTCCATAATTTTCCTCTCAGATCAAGCCAAATTTGGAAAAAATACACAACCACCTGTTGAAACTCCTGAATTTACCATGTGTCACATTTATCAGTATTCAAGTTCTTGCACTAAACTGAATCTACTCAGTTGTTCAAAGCCCTCTTACAGGGGATTAACAGGACACAGACAGAGAAAATGTGTGCACACAGCCCAGAGACTCACAGGCACTCGCTTTTGTCATGTTTGCTACCCCAGTGTGTATAGAAAATGCAAAGGAGTTTTTTTCCCAGATAAAATTCTCCTTTAACTTTTCTGCATTTGTATTTAGGAGGTTGCTTTAACAACAAGACAAAGTCCATATGACAATAAGTATAAAGACATTATATTTAACAATGTAACAATATGACAATTCTCACGGAGTAATAGATAATTTTAATTCATGTTTATGGAATACCCCGAAATGTGAAAACAGAACAAAGTATCATCATGCATTTTTCAGCAGTTTAGAGGGAACACACTATGTATTAAAATGTTCCAAGATTGCTTCTGCAGTTGCCATTATGAAGCCATAGCAGCTCTCTTTTTGCCTGTGATAAAGTGTACACATTTTGTTTGTATAGAAATAGAATACAAAGGAATGGAGATATTAGATTGCGCTTCCTCCTGATTATGGGTATCGTGTTACTCCAAGGAATAAGCAGCAGAGTTCATTTTCAAAACCAGTATGATACTCATTGCAGGATGGGAAAGTTTCCACTGTAAGTATAGAACATTCCATTTTAATCTAGTTTCCACCAGCAAAGATTGATATAAATAAAATTTAAATAGAGAACACATTTCACAGATGTCAGAAGTGAAAAAGACTTTGTCAGCTTAATGAAAAGATATCAATTTTCTCCACTTTATTGAATAAATTGTGAGTCATTTTCTAAATGGATTAGATTAAAGGAAAGTTCAAACTCCCTGTGAGAGACTCTTGAGCTGATGGAGATTTTGGTGATGGCAATAGCACAGAGGTGGGTAAAGTCTTTCAGGTAGTTTTGTTTTTTTTTTTTTTCAGAATAAATAGATATAAACCAGTATGGGAGAAACTGTAACCCTGTGCTCACCTATTCCTTACAAAACAAAATCTCAGAGAACTGAACGAGACATAGTTTCTTTTACTTTATTGGGATGCCGTGGGGAGCGGGATGGAGTTGAGAACACACATTCTGGGAGGATGAGAAAACTGTACTGAAAGAAAGTGTCATATGAAGGGCTGTGTGTTTCATAAACAGACTGAAATAGCGGCTACTCTGGGAGCTGTAAAGCAGCAACCTGAAAAGTTAAAGAATACAAATCCAAACCAAAAGATTTCAGGTTGAATGTTGCTATCTAGGAAAAATACAGGGTGTTTCCTACAGGGAGTCCAAGCTATCAAACTCTCTGCTTTAATTCAATCTTACTCAATTTTAGAAGTATCAATATAATGCTGCTGCACTGTAATGCTTTGCTGCCTTTGATAACAGCCCTCTCATAGCTCTGGGAAAATGGACATTTCTCCAGTTTAAAATACAAGCACAGGGCAATCAGTCTGGCAAGTGGTGTCTCATATCCGTAATTGCCTCACATTCAGTCTTGCTGAGTTAATTTAATATTTTTTAATTGTAGTAAACATTAAAAAGAGATCAGCATACTAAACTTTTTTTTTTTTTTAACCCACTGATCTTTGCAATATTCTCCAGGTTTTTGAACAATGTTTTATTAATTTACTGGCAGAGACTTAAAAGAATTGAAGATATATTTTTTTTTCCATTCAGATTTCTTGATTTTTTCATTGCAATCTATTCAGTAGCCAGAGTAGGGTATTTTAAAGAGTGTAATACGTGTCTGAACAACGCTGTGGGATGCACTGAAATATACCCATTAAATATGAAAGGGCAGATTAGATGAAAAGAATCCATGAACGATTTCCTTTTAAGATTTGCATAAACCAGCAAAAAAGGGTGTTAATTCGACAGCATGAGAAGACTCACTAGTGAAAAACCACTTACACTGCCATTTCCTAGCAGTTGACATACTGTTAGGTAAATTAGGAAAAATGACATGAGTATGTTGTGTACTTCCCTCGTAACAACATGACTAATAGAGGTGGTGTTGGCTAATGGCCTGAGAAGCAGAAACTTTCAAAGCTTTTTTAACCCCAGCTCTGCTTCTCACTTTCTCCGTTACTACAGGTAAATCATATCCTTGCTATCCCAATTTTCCAAGTGTAATTTTATTTACTTAAGAGGATGAGTTATTCTTGTTGTATTTGCTTGTATGTTCCCCTCTGTCTTTACTGACCTGCTGAACTTTAACACTGTACTGCAGCAGTTTGGGACTGACCCTTTTTCTGCATTTGTACAACTTGAAGAATGGGGTCTTGGACTGAGCTTGGCTTTCCTAGGTACTACGAAAATAAATGATAACATTAAAATTATGTGAAGTCTGTGTGCTGCCAGAAGGTTTCTAAGCACATGCCTGACTTTGAGCTGAATAGAGATGGTCTGTTAAAAAGCAGATTTCACACAAAATAGCTCAGACCTTGCCAAGGAATTTCTAGTCCTTAATCCTGTTCAGCCTGGGAGTGTCAGATGCTGTAGTTTTGTCATTTTTCCATGTCCCTTTCTTTGCACCTTTGGAAACAAATGCTGCTTAGACATATGGCTGAGGGGCATCCACAGCTGAAGTAGGACCACAATTTCTCATGGGTGGCACCTTCATGGTGAGTGAACGTGCATCTGCACTTCCATGAGTCCATTAACAGTGACAGTACTCAGGTCCTCTGAGTGCTTATAAAGTGTGCCCAGCTGTTCAGAGGTAAAAAAACCCCTTGTTTTGTTAGCCAGGTACACAGATAAAACATCCATATTTTAAGAACTGTAGAATTTGCATAGTCATCTTCTGGGTCGGATAGATCTCAGCAGCAATGTGTAGGACAGGGAATGGCAATCAAAAATTCTTTTGGACCCTCATAGCTCAACTTGTGAGATCTTTTCATAGTCTCAGATTTTAAGGTAATAAAAAAATGAAGCTAGCAGAAGCTGTCAGGCTTGGAGGTCAGTGGGTTGTGGCAATCCTTCCCAAAGGTGTCAGCAGGTCCCAGATCAGTCGTGCTGGCAGCTGACTCTCAACCTTATCCCTATTTGATAAATCTGTACTCAGGAGGTGTTGTAGGCTTTTTTAAGCTTTAATTATTCCACATTCCACTGAGCTCAGACAGGACCAATGCTTGACATTTTTTCCTGTGAAAGTCATGGATCATAGTTGATATTCTAACTGAACCTCCACTGTGTTATCTATCGGGAAACTTGATTTCTACAATGAAAGGCAGAGCAAGTCTCGACAAAACAGATTTTTGCAGATATCCGTGGCAGAGAGAAAGGACATGAAATGATAAAATAAATCATGTATGATAAACTTGTCTCCCCAAAAGTGCACAGTGAATTCTATGACCTTCCAGAGTTCTAGGACACAGTCTTTTATTTTTTCTTGGAACTTCCTGAATTCATGCACAGCAACACACATCTAAGGCAGGCGTCAAGCCACCCATCTTTATTTGTAGTTTTATGTGTGTGAGTTTATTGGTGTTTGACATGACATAACCTCTCTGCAAAGACAGTGGGTCATTTGAGAGCAAACTGCTGGCGTTAATGAGTGCTAATGAGACTAATGAGAACATGAAATGGCACGTTCAGGGAACTGAAATGAATACAGGTGACTGAGGATCCCCTCCCAGCCCCTATGGGCAAAATTGATCTTTTGTAGGTTAGGGAGACCCATTGCTGCTGTTTATTACTGAAATTTGGAACAGAATCCACCCCCTTGCTACAGAACAAAGCTGAGTGCAGGCTGATAAAATATTTGTGCAATGAAGCAGTGTTATTTACACTCTATTTGAATGGCTTCAGATAACCTAGTGAAAACTTAATCTTATTGTTATATATTTAATGAAATGCCAATGAACTGCAGCATAATTATACATTTTGGAAAGACAATAGGAAGCTAGTTATAAATATTCACAGACGTGTTTCAGACCAGAGTTGAGAACTGGTGTCCATCAAAGAAGAAGCACATCTCCATGCAATGTAAATTTTTCATTAGTAATAATTCATTAATAAAGTAAATGAATGAATTGAAATGCAGATAGAGGAGAACCAGGCTGTGAGATGAGGATGAGGGAGGTACACAGAGGTTAGTGAGTGGCCTTGCAATGCTATTCCTTCAGTGGCTGGAGGGACCCTGAGTCATATATATTTATATCAATATATGTATGTATGTGCACATATATATATATCTGTGTGTGTTTGTGTATGAATGATGAGTGGCTGTGATGCTGATGCTGCTGTGGAGATGTTTGCTCACACAACCAGCATTGCTGGGAATTGGCTGTGGTGAACCAAAGATGCAGTTGCTGTAACTTTGTCCCTCGTGATGGTGGCAGCCAGCACCCAAGGGGAACAATGATTGCCTGGTTTTGCATGAGAAATCAGCGATCTCTGTTTAGTGTGTGAACCAACAGTTACTGGAGAAACAGGAAAGAAAACCCTGCTTAGATTTTGCAGGCTTCAGACCAAATCTGGTGCCTGTAAAAGTTGCCATTTGCTCAAACGTGAATTCCCTGTGCTGTGGGTGTTGGGTTTAGGGATGTGGAAGGGAAAAGCTGCGAGTTGGGCTCTGAAGGGTGAAAGTCTATTATGGAATTTTGACTGAATGAGGTGCCAGAATCACAGCTTAGCAGCAAGGCACTCTATGAAAGAACACTGGAAATGAATAAATTATATAACTGTAATGCATTTATAAGGCATAACGAAGCATGCATAATATATTGGAGAGCTATCAGTTATGAAATTAAATTCTGGTGTACAGCTTAGGTATAAATTGTGTAGTCTTTATCTCTTGTTTTCTGTCAACAGAGAAGATTCCTGTAAATAAGTAAATGTGGAAAATTCTTTATTGAACCTACAGACCTTAATAGCACATAATGTGATTATGTGTCATTAGTCAGTGAAAAATACCTTTTTTTTTTTTTTGGCTTGTGTATGTTTTTCCAGTGAAAAATGTTTTTTGGTGTTCTTTTTGAAATGCAAGATATTATATTGTCCTTGTTTTCCTCTGTGAAAAATACTAAGTTCTCTGTGCTTTAAAGACCTAAGGCTGAAAGTCTAAGCTTAGAAAATGTTGAAATATGTGGCTGTGTTGCAGGTGTCTCTGTAGCACTGAGGGCTGTCAGATGGGTGCCTGCTGCTGAAGAAAGCATGGGAGGACAGGAGAAGGGGCAAAAGAACTGAAAACACAAAAAAACCTGAGCAGTAAAAGGGTGGAAGAAGGCAGGTTTAGATTAGATACCAGGAAGAAATCCTTCCTGTGAAGGTGGTGAAGCCCTGGCACAGGTTGCCCAGGGAAACTGTGGCTGCCCCATCATTGGAAGTTTTCAGGGCCAGGTTGGAGGGGGCTTGGAGCAACGTGGGCTAGTGGAAGGTGTCCCTGCCTGTGGGGGTGGAACTGAATCTTTAAGGTCCCTTCCAACCTAAACCATTCTATGATTCTACGATTCTATATTTCTCCTAAAATCTGGATATCAGAGAATTTTTGGAAAAAGAGGCTGCTGAGAGGTGTGAAGTACATGAAGCCATCTGCTATTCTTCCATTAAAAAGGATGTAAAGGGGATGATAATCAGAGCTGGAAAATTCCTGAAGCAAAATACCCCTTAATTTTGAGCTGTTGTAAGCCCCTAATGTCCTAAAAGGCTCCCGTCAGTGCAAACCCCTGCTGGTGTGGTCAAACTTATGTCCAAAACACCCACCAACACAAGTCTTTGTCCTGTCTAGTAGCAGTAAGGCTGCCTAACTCCTCCACAGCTGGTGATTAAAACACCTATCATTTTTAGTTGAAGTTCATCTGTGCTTGACCTGATGTCTCATAATATATTCTTGGTAGGTTCTCTTGCCTCCCAAATGTTGTGTCCTTCAGCCTAAAAAAATATGTGAAAATCTGTTATTTAATGGACACATATGCAGCAGAGCAAGAGCCTTCAACAGCTGCCTTTTGCATGCAGCTGGTTGATTTTCAGAGTGAAGTGATGCAGGTCAAAGCCCTGATGAACACAACCCATGGATGACCCAAAATGCTCCAGGAAAGGATGGGAGCAGCCCTTTGCTGTTGTCTGTACCCACCAACTGTTTTCAGTCCACTAGAACTACAGAAACATGTTTATTCAAAACCCCACCAACCAAAACTCTCACTGCACAGGGTCAGGTGCCCTGTGCTCTCATTGTGGGGATGATTCCACGTGAAATGAAAACTAGGAGAGGTTTTACTGTCCTAATGATGGTACTATGAACTTGCACGGGGTACGTGCTACTTTATGCACAGTGGTGCTGAAAGACAGCGCCTGCAAATTTCTTGAGGTAGTTAACTTGCAATTCTCTCTCCTGGAAAAGGCAATATGGTCCCAATTCTCTTCCATGAACTGGGGATTGCTGTGGTATAAATAACACACCTATAGAGCACTTAAATCTCCACAGTCCAGAGGAGCACAATTTAAAATCTGTATGGAGGAAGTTCTTTTCAAAGGTTAAGTTAAATGAGCCAACTGCCACTACACAATGTAATTACTAATTTATTAAAAGTGTTGTATCCATTCAAGTCTCTTTGTTCTGTGGTGTAAGACAAGTCTAATTGTGTTTTAAAGATTAAAGGAACATTTGTTTTTTTGTAAACAAATCCCTAGCTGCTATTACAAATTACGTAATGCATAATCTTGACATGATAGATTGGGAGATATTTCAGTGCAACAATGCCAGTGCAATCGGAACAGGAACTGCGAGACTGAACAAAAATTGATGAATTGAACACACGATATTTTGTATCTCATATCACAGCTAAATTACTGCTTCAATTCGCATGGAATAAGAGAAGTAACTCAATTATAAAAGCTTATCAGCAAGACTTACAAACAGAGAAATTCGTGAGTGGATATTAAACTGACCTTAACTGACAAGCTTTCCTTTAAAATTATGTTTTCCTTCAGTGCTCATAATGCTTATTTACTCTGAAACCTTTTACAGAGCTGAGAAGTCCGTTAATGGGCACTTGAAATTTCATGGTCGCGTTGGTATTGGCACAGCTCATGTCTTTTGCCTCCATTCAATTTAACCCTGAGTTGCATTCTTTTAAAAGATCAAAATTCACTACAGTGGTATTTTTCCTCTTTTTTTCCATCCCTGGATTTCACTTCCAGGTAAGTCTTTGCTACTAATAATTTATACGATAACCTTACCTTGTTGTCCTTAGAGTGAATAATCCTGAGGTTAGACAGGGTTCATTATTTCCATTGTAATGCACAAGATGGGCTCTTGACAAAACAAGAGATGGGAGAAGCTGTGAGTTGCAGACCTCAGATACTCCAAGAATTCCGTGCCCACTCCAGTCAGGTGATTCTTAGTTCTGAACCCATAAGCTCTATTCTCATCACTACAAATTGGAGCTTAAAATTTTGTTTTTCACAAATATCTGTCCTTGTTCTGCTTGATCTCATTAATGCTTATAGGAAATGAATGGAAGTGGAGCCTGAGCATGTCCAGCGCAAGTTCTTTTACAAATCTGAGCATGAATTAGTGTAAAATGCTTTGCAGAATATGTTCAGCTCTGCCAGTTGCAAAACGCATGTAAGCAGAAGCCCTTCAAAGACAAATAGCTAAACAAAGAGATTGAGAATTGCTATAGTTACCAGAAAAGCAAAAAGAAAGTTCTTAATTTTTTTAACTTTATAATTCTATAGTTTTGCAATTCTCCCTCCTTTCGTTGTTTTAAAGCATTTTAAAACAGCACAAGCTGGGTTTTCTTTGTAAATATTCACCTCCAAAAATACTTGATCAAATAGGCAAGATGTTTGGCTATTTAAATCCCTAATTCTGTTATTTATAATGTTCAATGTCCTTGACAGCCAGACATGACCATGTGCATGGAGAATGGGACTCCAAAGATGGGAATGTCCACAGAGTGACTCTTCACCTTACCCATCAACATTGAAGAACTGAGAACTCTGAAATGAAGCTTTCTTCCATCTGGAAAAGAACTTCCAGAAAAGGTTTATCCAGGGAAGTTTTTGCTATCCAGCTGCTGCCATGTTTTATTTATTTTTTTTTTTCCTTTCCATTTCCTCTCATATAAGAAATCCCCTTGCACTGTTCAGGTTTATCTGCCATGGAGTTGCAGGATTGATATTCTTTCCAGCACCACTTACAGTATCTGACTTCTCATTCAATCAATCGATCTGTGTGAGTGATTTCTCCTTTCACTTGCTCCAGGCTTCTCCTCAGTACCAATCCTTCCCTTTCTGCTCATTAATTCAGTCTCCACACCTGTGATCCCAAAGTGGGGGCTGCAAACTGATGGCTTCCCCCATAAAACACTGAGCACAGGAAATGGAATGGCCACATACTCAGTTGTGTGTCACATTTAGTACAAACTCTAAGATACAAATGTTATCTCACTTTGACCTTTAGGTGCTGGTTTTTATGGTTTTTTTGCTGCTACTAAGACAAAATGCTCTCACCACAGGCAGCAGAAGTGGCTTTCTTACAGAAGGCAACATTCAGAGTTCTTTAATTTAAGTTTCAATGAAGATAGAATATGATAATTTATTATGAGACCCTTTTGCATGGGCTTCCTCAAATATTTATAAACTCATTTAAATAATTAATATAGGAGTTTTAATAAACTGTTTATATTCACAAAAGGAATGTAATTTGCAGAAAGGACAGTTCAGGTGCTAGGAAACATGGATAGACCACATGAATTAAAAATAATGGCTTGCATCAAAAGTTTATATGACCTTTTTATAAGTTGTCTAACACTGCTTTCTTGGAGTGAAAAAATGCTTCTACTGAGCTGGTTAAGCTGTGCACTGCACAGGCTATTTTAGGGAAGAAAAAAGAACAACCTTCTATTAACTTGGAGATTGCCAAGGTCAAGGTCTATCCAAAGAAACAAAATATATTAATTGAGAATATCAACATAAGTCCTTTTTTTGCCCACTTATTTTTTTCCCCTTTTTCGAGCAATTTTTGCTGCATACTATTCTCAGGAGAGAGAAACAAGTTTTTCATTCATTCATGAGGCAAGTTTTCATTTATCACTACAGCAGGTCATTATTTAATCAAGCATTAGCTATCTAAACCAGGCTGTGACCATCCTAATATGGTTAATAACAATAAAATCCTGTTAACAAAAGCAATTACTTCACAGGAATGCAGCCAGATAGAGCTTTCCCAGCCTCCCTGGGCAGCTGTGATTTCCTTTTTCCACCTCTGGAGCTAAGTTGAGCACACAGCTCTTGTAGGATATCAGATTCCAGCCACTGAGGGTTGAAGAGGAGTAGTTCTCTCCAGCTCAGTTTTCTCCCACATACCCCTTGCCATTAAAATGTGAGGTATTTGGGTCCTGCTGAGGTGAAGAGCCTCCTGAGCTGAGCAGGTACCCAGGGCTGTAAGGCACCAGGCAAAACCTTCCCTGCCAGTGCAGGGCTGGCTCTCTGTCATCCTGAGAAACCAACCCGGGCCTGATGCCTGAATTCTGCCCTATGATCTTATAGCACCAAAACAAAGAGGTTGTTTCCTGCCATCCTTTAGTTGATAAGTAATTGCTATTCCTGACCCATGACATGTCTCTCACTATGTCACTGGGAAAGGCTGCCTTTCACCCCTGTATCATTTACCCCCTTCAAGGTTGACTTTAAACTTCCCACAAACCACCTAAGTGCAAACAGGTGGACACAGGTGCGTCCCAAACAAGAGCTATTGCAGGTCCAAGAGCTCCCCCTGTACTGGATTCTCCATTATTCCAGGTGCCATCCCTTTGAGATACCAACTACTTTCACTGCTCCAGGCAGCGTCAGCTCAAAGTCATGTCATGAAGGCAAACTTTTCCCACAGAAATAGTAGGTGGAAAGGAAACAGACTTTTTTTCCCCTCTCACCTCATCTATATAAGCACAAAAAAAAAAAAAGAGCTCTGCCACATTTAGAAAGGCAATCACAGCTATTTCAAATACCAAACAAACTCAAGCTTATCTTGTAACTTCTTCTGCTATCTTAAAGCTCAGGGGTGCCGTGTTCTGCAAACACCTCCTCTTTGCAAAAACCACCAGCCAGCTCCAGCTGCAGCCCTGGAGAGAGCGTTAGCAACTAAACCAAGGCAGATAGCAGGGAAGGAGAGGAAAGTATGCAAATTTCACTGGGCACACTGTAATTACTAATTCATAGCAGAACAGATCACAGTATTTCACGCTTATCCCATGTAATTCAGTCGCAGCAGTATTCATTTTGCTATTAATTTTAATAGAATAATTACCTTTATAAGGAAGAAAGAAACTACTGTTAGAGGGTCAGATCCTCAGGTGGGGGAGATATGGTGATTTATGCCAGTTTGATGAATTTTGTAATCTTCCTTCTCCCTTGCTTTGAAAGGAATTCAGTAATTGACTGGTTGCCAGGCTTACAGAGATAATCTACGCTAAATGAAGCTAAATAAGAAGAAATGGCGAAGCAAAGAAATGCAAACTCTTAATGGTAAAATTTACATGTCTGCATTTGAATGTTTATGTGTGTGCCTGCCTGGCAGACACACATCCACACACACACAGAGACACACACACGTGTCTAAACAGCCAGTTTCCAGTTCATTCCCAACACTGTCTGACAGGAGAAACAGTTCCCATAGTGACACACTTTGCTGAATTTATAATGTTACGTGTCCAGGTTCAGCTCTGCAAAATGACAAAGAGTTTGGGGTTCTAATAACATCCTTTTTGATTATTAGAGCAGGGAAGGGTTTAGAGTATGAGCTGTATAAATGACCTACAAAATAAAGAACAGACAGCTATATTATTATCTCAAGAACCCAAAGAGATATGCAAACCACTTAAAAATTTTGCTCTTGGTCACAAGAAATTTTTGATAGATACTTCATAACCCACAGTTGTCATAGTTCATGTATTTTTGAGAATAAGTTTAGACCTTAACCCTCTGCCACTTGCTGCCCTCAAAGCCATTCTGTCTTTTCTCCTGTTTTCCCTGACATTTTTGTTTTGTTGTCCTTTTTCTCCATTTTCCTGGCAGATCTGCCTTTTGCCTGGAATGGTGTGTCAGAAAGTAAGCAGAAGAAGGTAGAACTGGTCACCAAGAGCTTCTGGGCAGCTTCTGCATCTGCCTGGTCTTTAACCAGCTTCAGCTGCTGTAATTTAGATACTTCAAGGTGCTGCATTATATTGTAATGGGTTGCTTTGAGAATTACTACTGAGATTAATTGAATTTATGACCTCATTCTGGAGTATGTGCCCTCTTGTTGTGATTAAGATAATCCATTGCTTGAAACAGAAGTTACAATACATGTCAATTTTTGCAGTCAGCAGTGCTGTCATTGAAGTTTTTTAGCTCCAAAAAAATAAAAATGAATTTCAAGATAATTGTTTCCTTTCTCTTTGCTGAGGTTTTATATTCAACTATTTTATTTCAGGGCTCTGTTTAAATTGAAACTACTGCAGCATTATATGCAAAGAGAAATCAATCTCAGAGGGGGAGAAAAGAAGAACCAAATATAGATTAAAAAGCTGCCTCTCCAAAGATTTTGAAATATGAGAAGCCTGGCTCTGCATGTAAGATTAATGACAGCTACGTGTGTGATGAATAGTTCAGCTCGAATCAGGGGAAAGTTTTACCCTAAGTATCTGCTGTTCCAAGTGTTGCAACCCTGGTATCACCCAGCCCTGCAGCAGGTACACGCGGCGTCCTGATTGTCCCAGTCTGCACAAAGAAGTGAGCAACAAAGAGAAATAATACCTGTGCTTATAATCAACCCACATCACTTCATGACAAAAAGGTAATTTCTCTCCCCGGGTATCTTTCTTTTCATTATTTTTATGCGTGGTAATGTATCAGCTTTGCTGTATTCTTATTAAGGAACGCAGACACGGCTCCGGTGGCGGGGGCTCGTCTCACATCGCGGCTCATGAATGGAGCTATTCTTGTGCTTTAAATTGTTAAGTATTTTTTTTTGAAGAATGGACAAAATGAATATTCAGTCACCGTGCATTCAGAGGCTGAATTCGTGGCCAGGGAGCATTCAAGACTTCAGTTCTGTGTTGGGAGCTCATGGGGAGACCTTCCAGCTCTGCCTCGCAGGGAGCGCCAGCCCTGGCCAGGGAAATGCAGAACGGTTTCTGCAAGGAAGTGTCTTTGATGGCTGACGTGCTTCAAGATTTTGTATTTTAATAGAAATTAGTTATTCGAACACTGTCAGCACTTTTTCATTAAAAAGCAGGTAGAAACAGTCAAATTAGGACAGCTTTTGACATCCAAAGGCATTTCTAGTATGCCTGGGGGCTCATGCTGCATCATCACACCATAGTAGTTTCCTGTGTCATTTCAACACTTCCACTGCAAGGATTTCAAAGCAATTCCAAGCCCTACCTTGACATTGTAAAACCCTGCCAAGGCAGAAGGGGAAGTACCTTCTTGTCCCTAGATCACTATGGATTGTACAAATTGCTCTGAAGGACGTGGGCAAAAATGGTAAAAATATCCCTGATACTTCAGTGGAAATGATGTGTTGTATTTCTGTTCTCTTTTTCAGAGAGAGAGAAGCAGAGGCAATCCTTTCCACTTTCTGTGGGCAGTGGAGTAAAAAGGCACTCATGAATTCTTTAGGAATGTCCAGAACATTTTACATAGCTGTAAAAGTAAGGCTTTCTTAATACTAAAAAAATCTGACTCTGAGAGAGTTCTTAATTTACACATGTACACGTATTATTACTTTTTGGAAGGAAATTCTTCCAAAGCTAACGAGTTATATAAACTTATTCTTTCAAGTCACTGTTTTGGGTCTTACTTTCAAATGGAATGAATGTGACAAAATTAATTGTATAGTTGTTAGTACTTTTTGTTTTAAATTGTAATTTTTAATTTAGAAAACCACTGAGGGCAAGTCATTTATGTGCCCAAACATGGAATTTAGATGGCTTGCTGGAAGCCCTCAGCCTTCGAAAGTGAGATCCAAAATATCAGTTTGCACCCAGGAGACAGAGGGAGGAGCAGACTATGTCTGCAACTTCAGTAGTGCAGCCTAGAGGGTTTGTGTTCAGGGTCTTCCTTCAGCAGTCTGTAACATCCCCAGATCATCACTCAGCATGATGCCAAATGGCCTCTCTTGATAGAGACCTGAGGAAATGATAAAGGATGGGAGAAAAAACAATCCAGACAAACAGATAGCTGTGAAATGGATTACTCACAAAAAAAAAAAAAATATATATATATATATAAAGTCCGATTTCTTTTTTTCAGGGCACTGGAAGAGATGGGCAACAGGGACACACTTTTGCAACATCATGTCCCCATGCAGAGATGCTGGGATATATCACAGTGAAACTAAATCCCATCAGCATTTTAGTAAGAGCTTGCTAAAATACAGTGAGGCAAAAGGGAGCCAGATCAGCTCCACAAAGACAATATAACCATGTATTTAATATCCCTGAGGGATTGTCTGGGACCAGTCTCTCAGCACAGCTCACTGCATTACATTTTTGCTCTGCAGGAGTAGAGTAACAAATGGGACTATCAGAAAGGGCCATCAAAGCATCCTCTGTAATTTTGAAGAAAACTAGAATTGTAAGAAGCCAGCCACACTGTATGCAAAAGAGGGTCTAAATGTACTGGAATAAGATTGAAGACCTGACATTTAAATTGCAAGGCTGACATTTTTATGCATTTTTACATGCATGCTCTTATGGCTCTGTTGATGGAGGATAGGAATGAGGAGGTGATGCCATCACCTCCTGATGATGGCTTCCAAAGGCAAAAAGAGAAATTGTTATTTATGGCAATGCTGAGCATATCTTTATAAAACGCACTTGCTTGTCATTCAGGACAAAGATCTGGAAATCTCCTTGTTTTGCTGAAACTGTTGGAAACTGTGTCTGTATACGTGGCAGGGTTTCACACTCATATTTCCAGAGATGCAATATAAAGACCTTTCCACTTTCATCACATTATACACTTTTCCTGCAGCCATAATTTGTTAGTTTTGCTGGCCATGAAACTAATGGCAAAGCTTCTTCCAGAAGCTGAAGCTTCCCTTTAGCTCCCCTTCAGTGGAAGCCAGACATGTTACACCTGCCAGTACCAATGTTTTTAGAAACTCCACTGAAACTTTAGAATGAATGACAAGACAGAATTGAAAACAATTTATGCATAGAGTCATCACACTCAGTTTGAACAGTTATGCAAGGAATATATTATCTTTACCTGAAACTCCCAGAACTATCTTATAAAGCCTCTGAAGCACTGGGGGGTTTTGGCAGGTTACTTTATTTTGTTTCTTTTGGGTTTTGGGGGTTTGTTGTTGTTGTTTATGGGGGCTTTGGGTGGTAACTAGAGTTATTGTCTGGTATAATGTCTTGCACTACACACAGCATATCCCAGATACCAACATGCACAAAATAAGTCTGCTTTCCAAAATGTCTCATCTGAATATTTCTCAGGGAAGAGAGTTGTGTGCAGCGGATAACTTTCTAGGGATAAAAATGGTGTAAATACACTTCTGGATTGAGGGATCACAAGAAAAACCTCACAGCTCCAATCCTGATCCTTCCACAAACACAGCAGAGTGTAGACAGAGCAGCACCAATTGCAGTCCCCAGTCTAACCATGGTATGAATTGTATATTACCACAGACAAATTTTGCCAAGGCTCTAAGCTATAAAACATCGAGTATTCTAAGAAAAACAAAAAGCCACTGCCCTGATGCAACCAGAAGGTGATGACTGCAAATAAGCTTTACAATGTGCATGACAAATAAGGGTAGAATTTGAACATTAAATCCACCAGCATTTCATAACCCAGGACTTTTTCCTAACCAGAAATGCAATCTGTTATCTCACTAAATTTTATCCTGTCTCTTTCCATCTTCTTTCTTTCAGTGGTGACTAGATCTGATTGACAATTAGTTTGCTCCATTTAATCCTAATTCATGTGTGTCTCTCAGACTTCCTACCTTGCCTGCCTGTCCTGCTGTGTATACCAATAACACAATAATCTATACTTTGCAAAGTTTTCATGATGACAGCAAGTCAGAGAATGAGCTTTAACTGTGCCAAACTACTCTCATAATCAAGCTTAACACAAATGTCTTATTATGCACCTCTCTACTTCAACAGGGCAGAATTGTCCCTGTAGAGTTTTTCATGGCAGTGGGTGGCAATCTTTCCAGCCTACCATGTGTGTTAGCTTTCATTTGTACCAGCAGATCATGGAAGAAGAAACACAGATAATGTGTTAGTCTAGAAGCAATACACAAGGGGTATCACAGACAGATTAATCTGGCGCCTCCAAGACAGCATAATTCATTTGGATGAAAGGGGGATTCTCCTCAGTGAGACAGAGAAAAATCTCTTTTTATCTTTTTCTTGGCAGAAGTGTGAAACACATGGAGAAGCTCTTTGTGGGAAATGGGGAGTGCTATTGTAACTGCTGACACCATTCTGGCCAGAGGTACTCAATTAGCCCCATGTCCAATTTCCTTTTTGGCCGTAGGCTTCCATGGGCACTTGGGCTTTGTGGTTCTGTTCCCTAAATACACAAAAGGCACCACACCACGTCTTCTGTCTCCTCCTAATACAAGGACCAGTGATGAGGTGGGCAACACTGGAAAAGCCAAGACAGGAGATTTTCAGCCTCACTGGGGAGCTGGGACTGTGAGCCAGCTAATCTGTAACACAGATGAACAAGTCTTCCCTCTGTGAAGGTTAAGTCCAGGCCAGTGATGGTCACAGGATGTCACTGTAGGTGGTACAGCTTCAGCACTGCCAAATCTGCCCTCAAGCCTCCCCTTGGAAAATATATTATTGTAAGCACAGTTAATTTCTTGTAACTGTCAAGAGGCTTTATTTTTTCTTCTCCCCGGTGATGAATTCCCTTTTAACCAGAATAATGTGACAAGGAATAATTGTCAAAGGGGTAAATTCATACTCAGCTCTTTTGATGATTTGGCAGTTTTTGAATTAGCATAGGCAGCAAGCAATGTTTTTTAAATATATACAGGACTTGCATAAAAACAAATGTGTTCACAGTAAAATACCTATTATCCACATTTCATAATGGAGAGAGTTGTGGACAGATATAGGTCAAGATTTCAGTGCGGGGATCACTAACTGACACTGTTTTGAGGAGGGCAACTTGCCACTCCCTGAAGATAGTTGGTTTTCAGAGCGAGTATAGGTCAACTCTCTTAGAAAATGAGGCTTCTATGAAGGTCTGTTCATTTGGTACATCATTATGCTCCTCTTCATAAAAATCTCAAGTACACTCTTCTCAACTCTAACTGCTATTTCTGCTGTAAAGATGAGCAAACTCATTTCTCATCAAGAACCTGAATCAACACTCCTGGAAAACTCCCATTAACTTGAATGTGAATTGCCTCATGCCAATATAAAGTTATAAATATGGAGTAGCACCACTGGCACAGAACTGACACTATTGTAAAATATGAGATATGATTACCTTGACCTGTTTTATTCCATGTGCTGCTTCAGTAATACAGATTCCAAGGCCCACCAAAATTTGCAATAATTCCCTAATTTGCATCAGATGTCTACCCACCATTCAATGGATTTTTAATGTCCCTGTACTCCCACAGAGCAGTGACAAAGGGCACACAACTTTGGCAGGGGGCCACCTGAAACATGGGGTTTCCTCTGCAGCATTTTATTAGCAAAAGACTAGGTAATGGAAAGAGTGCTCCAAAAGGAATAAAAATAATAATAGCACTGACATATTGATTTATAAGGGACTGGGTTTAGATTACAGCAGGGTAAGCAATGCTGAAATTCGGCAGCAAGTTAAAAAAGGTATCTGAAATATTACTATAGAGGGAAATGTGAGACAGAAGGAGTAGCAAACTGAACAGCAGGCTGGAGTACAGAACAAAGTGTGTCATCAGCACAGGGAATCCAGGAAGAGAGTACAACACATCAGCTTGACACTAGACCTTGGTGAAGGCGATTGATTACATTGGTGTTTTGCAGGCAGGGAAAATAAAGAGAGATGAGCAACTTGCCCAAACAAGCTGGGAAAAGAACCAAGAAGAAAAGTCAAGACCAAGGCTGTGGTCTTCATTTCCACTGGCTGTAACATTGCTTTTCCTTGGAAAAGGAAACGGGACTGAAAGTTACTGGCCTGAGAATATCCCCCTGAAGACAGTGTGTGAGTTGGGAATACAGGCTGGAGAAACCCCGGAGGGAAACGGTGCTGCCGCAGCACCAGTGTAAGTGTGAAGACCAAAAGCGAAACCAAAACAGTTTGTGTCACTAAATCATGTTTCTTTCTTGGAGGGATGAAGATTAATCAAGACAGAACTAAAAGTGAGTCTTTGATAAAATGCTTAAGTGGCCACACTTGAACTACAAATTATTTGCATCAACTAGAGGATGAAACATTAGTTTTCCATTATGCTGCAGGAAATAGCAGCTTGCTAAATAACTCTTTTAACTTTCCTCTGGCACCTATTGATTATATCCAATAGAAATTAAGAGTAGAAGGCAATTAAGTTCAAAATTTAATGGTGCTCTGCTCCTGTTAATTTACTGCCTGACCTGATCAATACATTACACTGGATAACAATCTATTCCAGCAAGGCTTGGTTTCTCCAGTGTCCCTTCCACTAAAATTACAATAATGACAAACAACTAAATTTTAAGCAAATAATACTTTAAAAATAATAAAATGACATAAAATATAATTAAAAATTGGAGTATTCCCTGTAGTAGTGAAAACAACAGCTTAAAACTAAATTGACTTCTGCAACACAGAGCGTGGACTTTGTCAAAATATTAGATAAGCTACAACCTCAGCCTCACAGAAGTCCCTGGAAATTGAAATCACATGCAAGTTTTAAACATCTCACATACACAGCAGTACATAACACCTGCCCTTAATCTAGAAGGCAAATTGAAGTGGGAAACTAGAGATCAGTGGTAGTGAAAGAAACAATACTGTGCTGGTTTTGTTCTTTTTTCTACATAACAGTTAAGGTCTCTAGGTGAATACATGCAGCATGGGCTTCATGTATAGCAAGCTCTGTCAAAACCTGGAAGTACCAAGTTGATTTGTATTAGGTTGCAGGTGTTTTTTGGTCCTTCTTTGAAAACCTTGTAAGCACTTTTTAAATAACTAAGCCTCTTTCCTAAAGAAAACAAGGACGATGTGGCATTTGCCACCTCCTTTTATTCTCAGAGGTAGCACATGCTGGGTCTCACAGCACCACACAACATTGGGTGGTCTTGGAGGCCACAGAGATGCTCCTGCAATCCTGTCCTGCACACATAATCCTTGGAGAGGACAATCCAGATGCAAATTGTCACCAGCAGCCCAGCATGTGTAAAGCAACAGAGCATTTTTCCAGAGAGTGGAGTCATCGGGTGACTGACTCTCCCCGTGTGTGTCTGAGTGCACACACACATGCCTATGTAGCTGGCTGAATTTCATCACTTTTTTTTGCCAAAATTCAACATGTCAGCATAAAGTCAAAACAAAATATGATGAGGTTTTCTGAAAATATCCTCCTCGCTGATCAACTCTATCCCTACTGGCATTCACTGTGTAGCCAGCACACCATTAATCACTATGAAACATTTTCATTTATTTTGACACCAAAGAGAAATTGGAAGGAAGAGTATTTTTGGATGGGAATGAAAAGCAGGCTGTAGGAATATCTCCTTTTACCTTAGGGTTTCCCCAGACTGACAGTCTAACAGGACCTTGTGGGTCTGCCCCCCATGTTCTGAGTTTTTATCTCATCCTTCTCAGGTACAGTAACACTGAACAGTGCATGTCTTACATCTATTTATTTACTGCACGTTCTTTCAGGTTATTAAGAAAGAGAAAAAATTCCAAATTTTTGAGGTTATTTACTGCATCCATCCAGTATTACCTACACAAGTCTGCTCAGACTCTGCAGTGTGACTTCTCTTAATTCCTATCTTGCCCACAGCCCAGTTTTTCTTCTTTTCACTACACAATGCCTGTGTCCCTGCCCTTGCTGGATGCCTGCCTTGTTTTGCAGCATAAACTAGTAGATTGTGTTTTTTTGTTAGACTTCAGAGTGCAAGTACAGACCCCTTGCTCTCTGCAAAACTCCTGGGAAGAACCTCTCGACATCTATGGCATTGTTTTCTTAGTGAAAAAATACCCCAAACAAAAATAATATTATAATAATTCCTGGCACCTGTCATTTTTGGCTGAAAAATTATGTAGGAAGCAGCAGCATCTGCATTCTTTGACATGTGGTAGTATGCAATGAAGTGAGCAAATACAAAGGTAGACATAACCAAAATATGTTGTACAAGCAGGACACTACACCAACGTGGCTGATTTGTATTCTACAGAAGGCTACATGCAACAAAACCTAATATTTCAGGAAAAGCTGGCAGAACAAGAGCACGATCCATGCCCTGAGCACAGGGATACTGTAGTAAGCCTTGCCCATAATTCTACCCAAAATCTGTGGATTCAGCAGAGCCAGGAAGGGCCCTGACTGGCCCTTCTGCTTCTTCTGCGATCTGCCAGCACTGCTGATGTCCCTGGCTACACATTTCTTCCAGGTCCATCACTCTTAGACAGTAAAAATAAGTACACTAGAATAAAAATGCAGCAAAATTCAGCAAAATTACGTCAGTGCTTCCTGAAACAATACAGGTGTTCACCAACAACACAGAGCTGGCACTCACAGTGGTGGTGAAGATGCAGTGTAACAAGTCATTAAGATCCAAGTGGACATTACAGGGTTTCTACTAATAATGCACTGTTGCAATTGAAGGAACACACTTATCACTTTGCATTTTTAGCAGCATTTAGTAATAGAGACCAGTGCTTTATATTTGTTTCTTATCTCATGCTATGCAAAGCAGAGCCTAGCAAATGCTTCATAATTAGCGATTTATTTGATTTAGGACTGTATTTTGTGTCCACGAACAATCTGCTAGCTGAGTGTGTCGGTTACACTCTGGTTATTTTAGAACTATTTAGTGAAAAAAACTAAAAGGGGGACAGTTTGCTCTCCAACTACTGTGATATCATTTGAGACATATGCTACTGAGAGTTCATGAGCTGGGTTAAGACAATTCTGCAATGTTGATGCATAAAAATCACCCAAAACAGGCTACAGACTGACAAACTGCTGAGGGGTTTGAGTCCTACAGACTATATAGGTTGTATTCTGAGAGGAGGAACTCTAAATGTGTCTGTGATCAATTGTATGGATAATTGATTCCCTGAAATCAATTAAACACTTGTTGACTTGCCCGCCTCCAGTCGCAGTTGCCAGATTAATTCACGTAGTTCAACACAACGGACAATCTTGGTGCTAAATTAGTGACTCCTATTTGCATTCTCTGCATCAGTCAAAAGATTAACGGTTTGTTTGCTTCCTCCAAGGACTTGGTCACTGTCTCTTCCAAATTTCAGTGTGCAGTAAGTTCAGGTCCTTGTCTCTTAATTTAAAGAGAGTGCAGTGGGGAGGAGCATTTTTCATTTTTCCTTAAGCATCCACTTCTTTTGTGTTCAAATCCTAACCCCACAGACCACATTCAAGCCTTGTGAACTATCTCCATGTTTATAGATGGAAGGTAGCTTTGACAGAAAATTAAAAAAGACCTGATGCGTAATACAATAGTCTGATCATATATTTTCTTCACTGTATAGAGACCTCTGTAGACACAGAGCATTTCACAGCCCTGGTGCACCACAAACACAGTCTTTGATACAGAAAAGATGTGAACTCATGCAGAATTAGCCATTTAGTAATATGGTCTTCCCTGCAGAGACAGATGCATGAGTTCACAATTAATTCATGGATGAGCACCCAAATAAATTATGCTACTTCTTACAATTCTGCATGCAATTTTACCTTAGGTGTGTCAAATTATTATCATCACGTATTCTAAGTCAAATCAGAAACCAAATAAACCTAAACACTAATTTTTGATTTCTCTGCACATACATATATACAACATAAACAATTCTTGATGCAGAAATTTCACTAAATCACGCAGCTTTATTTAAAAGGGGAGTTATTTCCTCTGAGTCTCACTCAATGAGTTGAGTAAACTTTGCTGTGTTTCATATTAAATAGGAAGATGTCTTCACAATTGGTTCTTTCAGGTTTTCATATGGCAACTCTTGTCCTTGGAGGAAAATAGAATACATAGGGATTATAATGGTGAGTATTGGAATATTTGCCAAGAGCCTGCAATTGGTCTGGACTGGATCAGGGCTGGGATGTGGAATGGGGAAAAACCTGCACTGGATCAGGGAGGGAATCCAGACTGGGAGAAAACCTGGACTGGATCAGGCCTGGGATGTGGAATGGGGAAAAATCCAGACTGGATTTATGGAAAAAAATTACAAAGGGGACAGTTTGCTCTCAGCTACTGCAGTAACATTTCAAACATGCTATTGAAGACTTTGCTAGCTGGAAAACCTTTCAGTCTAAGCACAGTAAATTTCTTTCTGTCATGCTGCTCCAATATCATCATCTATATGGATTAGACATGAGGCCTGGAATTTGTTTATAAACATGAATTTATATCGCTGTTTCTATTAGTTTAAGAGTAATCCAAGAATAAATTATTCTAATCCTCTTTTTCTTTTCAAATGCCAGACTATTTTTCTTTGCAAATATAGACAGGAAAGGAAAAAAAGAATCACAAGACAACTAATTAAAGAAGGTTAAATCAGCAGGGCAAAGTTCCTTACAGGGTTTAATATATAAAAACATTAACAGGCAGGTTTTTTCTATACCAAATATGGTTATTTTAAAAGTTAGGCTGTAATATATTTGGCATTTCTGCCCCAGACTTCACTACTGCATCATAATCAGAGTCAGGGCAGCGTTTTCACACCGCCTCTACTGACCTTTATGGGACTGGCTGCCTCGCCTCTGATGACCAGGAAAAAAAGTTGTGCTCAGTGCAGGCTACTCCTGATATGAGGAGCAGAGCAGCTTCACAATTTCCTTTCTGAGTCCTCAGGATCTGCTCAGCCAAAACAGCCTGAAGGTGGGAATCGCCCACAGCTGCTCCCGAGGAGCTGGTCCCCCCCCCGCCGAGCCAGAGCTGGGCTCACGCCTCATCAGAGCAACTGATTTTGGAAACTAGAACAGAGCAGTGGGAAGCTGCCAACACTAACTTCCTAAAGGTTAATACTTACAACTACATTTTGGCTGATATTTCCAAAGCTGCCTAGAGGGAGTGGATGCCCAGTGCCCATTAATTTTAATAGGAACTGGGCAGGCACAGTCCTTGTGAGACTTTGACTATTTCAGCCTATTACTGGTTGTGACATAAGGTTTGATATTGCAGAAGGCTGATTACCTGCTGGGAGCATGGGAGCTAATGCAGCTCCTATACTTTGGCTTGAAAATTGAATATGCAAAATGCATGAAGAGTGTAGCTATGCTTACCATAAATAATGAGTTTAAAATGAAAATGGTTCAAATGGAAAGGGTCTAACCCAAAGCTGGTTAGCAATGAGTGTTCCTGATGATTTCAGAAATAAAATGATACAATTCAGCACACACTTGTAGATCTTTTCCCTGAAGACCTTTGCATAAGGGTTGTTACATTCAAAGCTTAAGCTTTTAACCTGGTTTGTCAATTTATTCATTTTGATAGGAAGTTGTATCAGGTTGCGAAAGGTTTTCAGTGCCAGTAAACATTAAGACACAGAGCTGGGTGCTTTGTAATTACACTTGAATTTTAGGAATTTCAAACCCTCCCCCCTTTCATTTTATATATCAAACCTAACTACACACAACAAATTTAGACCATGTCCATTGTAATCACAGATCATTTCTGATCACAGTTTCCATCCTGCCATGTGTTAATGAGCAACTCAGCTGGGAAATCTGCAAACTCAGGTGGATAAATTTTGCTAGAATCCCCACTTCTGGGCACCAGGGGTCATTGGTAGAATGCAAGCCAGGTAGCAAAGCTATAATTTACTTAATTTGTGTTTACAAATGCTGTTTTTTTCTGCAATGATCACACAAAACTTATAAGTGCTATGTCAAAAGAGTAGTAGAAATGGATTCTGCAATACTGCCTCATTATTGCTCATCCAGGGAAGTCTAGGACTGCTATCTCCAACAAATAGAATAGATTAAAAAATTCTAAGTCAATATTTACAATGGAGAATTAATTGGTTCCACTGCTAAAACTGATTTATCATCAGGTTATTGCAAATAGATGTATGAAAAAAAGAAACCGATTTTGGTCAACCAAACAATAAAAAAATATTGTATGAAATAAAGTCAAACTGTAACTAAAGACTGCAAGAGGGTTTTTTGTCTCTAACACATAAATGAATAAGTCTGCTTTACAGCTCTTTGTCTTGACTTTTAGTCTGTGGTCTATCCATACCTCAGTATGCTGAGGTATTATCTGATCAAGGAATGCTAATTTACTTTGCATTTTGTAGGTGTGGCAAAAGACACTGGAAGTCTTCAAAACCAGTTGCCATCTCCACTGTGAAGCTGTTTCCAACCTCTTCTGGGTGAGAGCTAGCTGTTCTTCTACTTTCCAAGCAACATTTAATGGTGAGGAATTTATTAAATCCACCAGTGTTTTCGTAGCCTTTCTCCATCCCTCGTGTCCATGTGCTGATCTGCCAGCAGATTCACACTCCATCCTTTGCTTTGCTGCCCTACAACTCTTCTCTCCAACAGGGGCTGCCTGTTCTGCTGAGCAGCCAAAGCCTTTCTCCACACCTGGTCCCACAAGATAATTCACCTCTTTTTTAGAAGCAGAGTGGCTGGAACTTTCCACCCAGGGAAAGGACCAGTCCCTAGAAAGTGCTAGAAGGAAGCGTTATCCTTCTCCAGCTCTCTAGCAAATTTGTCACCTGATTCCCTGCCTGACACTCTGATGAGCCGAATTCATCGATGGACAAACAAGAGAGATGAATGGCACCAGTGCAGTGATGAGGCTGGGCCTTTGCTGCTGAGCTGAATCCCAGAGGAAACACAGCCTGCCAAAAACTATGCAGATTTTCTCCTTTACTGCTTCACTCCTGTGCTCTGTGTCCAACACAGTGGTCACTGTCCTTTCCCCTACCCTGCTCAGAGCAATGGGTACCTGTGTCCTTGGATAACTAATGTGATACAAGTGTTCATTACAGTAATGGACTGGAGGTTTTATATTTAACAGGGACTACAGGTGCTCTTGTTTTAAAATGTGTTCATCCAGTTAGCAATTTTCAAGAGGAGGAAAGGAAACTTCTGAAGGAAATAGAGTTCATTTGTTATTTGCATAACTATATTACATACAACCATATTTGATGGTATTTCATGGAGGGGGCTGGAAAAAAAGAAGAGGGCATTTTGTAATAAGAAAACTAATACAGAGAGATGTTTTCTACTCCCATTTGAGTTAATGGGAGATTTGCCTTTGTCCTCAGTTAAGAGAGTGTCATTTGCTTCTCAATTTCATTCCCGAGTGATGGTTTGTGCTGATGTTTCACCTTGCTGTTCATGAGTCCTGGGCACATTTGGAAGATAAAAAAAAAAATGTACTGACCATGCACATGCATCTTGGAAACTCTGTTGTATGCTTCCTGCCTAGGAATTGTAATCAAAACGAAGTGATTACACAAACCCACATATTAAAAGCCATTCATCTGCCTGCAGAATGGTCTTTATGTACCAATGACACAGGGCAGAATGCTTAAATTGTGGAGCACAGCTCATTTTCACACTGCTTTCTTTTACATGATAGGTTCAAAAGGAAGAGGCAGCACTTTTTAAATATTATTGGAAATTTCCATAATCCATCTTGCTTAACCTTGAACAGTTATTGTAGCAAACTGAATGGTCTATGGAAACAACTCCCAAGGAGGAATAATGCTTTCTTTGACACCTACATATAGACAGCTGTTCCAAAATCTGCAGGTTATGTATGTGCTGAGTAGCACAGTTCCTCAGCACAAAGTCTAAGATTTCAAATAAATCCCTTGCTTGCAATGTACTTACTTGATTCCTGAGCTTAAGACAATTCTGCAATGTTGATGCATAAAAATCACCCAAAACAAGCTACAGACTGACAAACTGCTAAGGGGTTTGGGTCCTACAAAGTATACAGGTTGTATTCTGAGAGGAGGAACTCTAAATGTGTCTGTGATCAATTGTATGGATAATTGATTCCCTGAAATCAATTAAACACTTGTTGACTTGCCCGCCTCCAGTCGCAGTTGCCAGATTAATTCACGTAGTTCAACACAACGGACAATCTCGGTGCTAAATTAGTGACTCCTATTTGCATTCTCTGCATCAGTCAAAAGATTAACGGTTTGTTTGCTTCCTTCAAGGACTTGGTCACCGTCTCTTCCAAATTTCAGTGTGCAGTAACTTCAGGTCCTTGTCTCTTAATTTAAAGAGAGTGCAGTGGGGAGGAGCACATTTCATTTTTCCTTAAGCATCCACTTCTTTTGTGTTCAAATCCTAACCCCACAGACCACATTCAAGCCTTGTGAACTATCTCCATGTTTATAGATGGAAGGTAGCTTTGACAGAAAGTTAAAAAAGACTTGGTGCTTAATACAATAGTCTGATCATATATTTTCTACAGTGTATAGAGACCCCTGTAGACACAGAGCATTTCACAGCCCTGGTGCACCACAAACACAGTCTTTGATGCAGAAAAGATGTATGATGTGAACTCATGCAGAATTAGCCATTTAGTAATATGGTCTTCCCTGCAGAGATAGATAATCATTGGAATTACTGCAAGGATTTGGTGTGAGGGGATACAGCACAGATGTTAACCTGACCCTAATGTTTCCCTAAGCTCCCCTTGGCAACTGATTAGCTGGACACTGCTCCCATATATTCCCTGAAGACAGTGAGCAAGGATTAATGGCCAGTCACCATTCTGTTCATTTTCCTAAACTCAACAAACCATGTCCTCATTTGGCTCAAACAAGCAGGTCTCTCTGGATTTCAAGAGGCAGTTCACACCAGCTGAAAATCTGCCCCTGGGTGTCAAACCACTTTCTGAGAGCGCTTTGGATGTTGCTCTTGGACTGTGCACGTGGGCTCTGCTGCTCAAGGCAAACATGGACCCAGTGCTTGTTTAAAGGCAGGGGGTAAAGCTTTAAACCTTTTACTCCTAAGACAGCACACATCCTGTGTCAGCTGGAACATCACTCCACACATATGCAGTAAATGGTAATGAAGTACCTTCTGTTGCAGCCCCGTGGGGCAGATAGAGATACACATGGAAATCTCTCCCTCAGCATCGTTGGGTGCTGGGCTGTTGTGAGAGGAGCCTCCCTTAGCACTGCTGAAGCTTTTCTGGCCCCTAGATCCGCCACCTGTAGATTCACAGATAGTTCACAGGGGGCTGAGGCCCCTCCTCTGGTCTCACCGAGGTAGACCTCTGTATGCAAAGCTGTGGAACTCCTTCTCCTGGTTGTTCTCCATGCTCTCCAGGCAGCATTCCCAGTCCTTATGTTACCTGAGCTCATGGTTCTCACCTGCATAGTCCTGCCTGTGGCTTCACCCCTGCAAGGGAATTTTATCTAGGTTTTTTTCTCATCCAGATTGTGCTTCTTTCTCCATGTGGTGCCTGGCACACTGGCATGGCTGGCTGCCCTCCCTGCATCAAAAACCCCTCACCAGGCTCTTTTCAGTGCTGTGATTAACACTTAATGCTACCCATCAGAGGAGAAAGCTCCTACTGTTTTTCCATTTAGCCTCTAGTGGGCTTATTGCAAGTATTTGAGAGAAAGGTTGCTCTACCCTGTATGCAGGTGAAGTAATTATATGTTCCTGTGTGTCTTCACACTGCTCCATGGCCGTACCAATCCCTAATTTCACCACAGGGATGCTGCCTGTGCACCTTGGTTGGCTGTGAGGGCTCTGCGCCCTCTGTGTCAGCACTGAAATCTGTCAGCTGGAGCCTGGAAAAATGACCACCCCTCAGGCAGATGGAGATAGTGCCACGACATGTCTTTTTTCCCCTCTTAAGTAGAAAAAGAAAATGTTTTTCCTGCGGAAATTGGGATTTAAGTGAGCTCTCTGCACTTCATCAGGGGTGGATTAGTCAGCTGTTCTATGGGCTCGATATTAAAAAGGGTGGTTGCTTTGCTGTGCAGGAAACCACAATGTCAATTGGAGAAGAAAGAAATATAAGACACAGGTAGGGAGATAAATTATAGCTGAGATGAAGATGTACTCACACAAACCCACAGTCAGAAGATCTCATTAGCTGCACCATCTTCACCCCAGAAACACAGGATCATCTCTCTCTTTCTCCCTAATGCCTGGTGGAGGTTTGCATGTGGCACGAACGGCACAGCCCTCGCTGGGAGATGGGCAAGTGCCTGACTGGGAAACCCTCACTGCAAACTGGCTCAGGGAGGCTGCAGATGTGATCCTTGAACATGCTCCTCCTGTGTACCTTAATCACTGAAAACACCCACATGTGTTAGAACAGCACTGGGTGCTGTAACACCACCTGTGACAGGATGGGTCTGCAGCATGTGCACAGAAACACCTATATATATATATATATATATATAAGCATAGATATATGTACATATACCCACACATAGTTTGCTTGTACATACACTTGCTCAGGGCCTCTCTGCTCTCCTCAGGCTGCTCACTGATGGTGTGGGTTCAGGAGATGATACTGTGCTCTGACACAAAAACTCACCTACCATGGGCAGGGTCAGGCACTTACCTCCCCTCTGCTCCCTTCAGCCTCTGCCCTGCAGATGAGAAGACAAACTAGTAATGAGAGCTGCTGTGCCTTGGTAAATGAACTAATTACTCTGCATCATCACTACCAGTTTTGCTTTTGCTCCCCCTGCAGTCAGCACCTCTCAGGATCTGGCTGAGATTTCAGGGTGGCTGCAAGGGCGTTTCAAGAAGACATGTTTCTGGGCAAAAAGAAAAGTCTTAATATATTCCAGTATACAGTAAGGCTTCTCTCCCTCTCTCTTTCTCATTTTTTTTTAATAGCTCTTGTGATATTCTGTGATTTTTTTTTGAGTTTACTTAAATGGGTGTCAGTGGGGAAGAGATACATTTTTTCCCTCCCTACAAATGAAGTCATCTGAATTCACCAAATAAAAATAAATACGAGCCTACTGCTCAGTTCCAGTGGTGCCGCAGAAGGACAGGGCTATAGATTTTCCCAGGAGTGTGGAATAATTCACCAAGGCTGCTCGTTATTCATACAGACAGTGCATTAATAATACGAGACCCTGAGATCTCCTCTTATCTAGGCCGAAGCACAGCTAGAGGGATGAGAAGCTGACTCCTTGGATTTCAAAAAGCATTTTTCCCCCATTCTTCAAGAAATAAGAATTGATTGAAAGTATTTTCACAGAGTGGGGAAAAAAAGGCTTTCTGGTGATACCACCTAAAGTACACATTAGATAAATAGAAAACTATTGGCTTTGTGGCTGTGAACTGTTTTCACTTGATGTAAGTGCTGATAGATACAGGATTATCTCTAACAAAGCATTTACTAAGGACCTGACCCGAAGTCAATAGGAGTCTTTCATTTGACTCTACAAGGCTCAAATCCTGCTCTCAGTCCAGGGAGGGCCAGGAATTGTCTGTATACCCCATGCCCATCTCTTAATGGTGCAAGCTGGGGTAGCACCATTGATGTGGGAGGATCCATGGGCTGAGGACCAGCTCAGGGACCCACGAGGGGCTGTGCTGCACCTCTGTACTGAAGGAACACAGTGCTCCTGAATGTATACTCACTCTATAGTAGGTATCTTATCCATAATTTAAAAATTAAACTCAATTAGCTCATGTCAACAGCATGGCTGCACTTACCCTCTGCCTAAGGAGTGACCAGACACCAGATATGACATTTTCATTTGTAGGTCCTGGGTGAGAGAAAGAAGGGAAAATGCCAACAAAAGGAACACATGCAGGTGAATGATGTCCTCTCTCTGCTCCCACTACTGCACATGGAAAAATAAGGATGAGCAGTAGCAACTATCCAGCAGCATGACTGGAGAGGTGTGAGGTGTGGCCCAGAGAGGCATTAAAAGTCGTGGTGCTCCCACTGGTCACTAGGACTTGTGTTTGGTTTGATAATGCTGTCCTGATGAAGTCTGATCTAAATTCACAGGGCCACATGGTGGCTAGTGATGGATTATCCTCAAACTAATAGAAATGTGAAGTATGTACCTGCATGTTAATATTTCATACACTGTGGAATTATCTGAAAATTTGGGTGATCCAAAGCCAGTCTGTAAGAAAGGGAAACACTGGATTAATTTCATTCTATTGTTCTCTATCAGTGAATTATTTCCCTTTCCCCTGATGAATGACTGCTATAAAACAGGACAACAGCAAACCATGGAGAGCTAAAACACTACTTCTGTTGCCTGAGAGCAAATGCTTCAAATCCTGTGCTGCAGGAACCAGATCACCTCAGATCTCTGCAAGGAATAATTTAGAAGGAGAGATACTGCACAGCATTTCAGTAGCACCTTCCTTTTTCCTCATTGGTTTCGACCAGTGTTAAAACCACCTCATTTCCTAAAAGCACTGGCAACATGCACAACCTGCATGAAAGTCCCTTTGTGATTTCA